>NC_133212.1:17503289-17573289 GCF_958299795.1 Porites lutea
TTGAGGCAGGGAGTCCCGCAAGGGGTGTAGCCAGCCCTTACACCTGTAGGCCCAGGCCTGACAAATTTTTGGTTTGATCACTCTACCCCTTGTAATTAATTATGTGTTTTGTGGGGTGAGCTAAATAGCTTAAGAGCTCAAAGTGTTGGTGAGGTCATTGTGTACTAGTCATGCATGCGATTTTCTCAGCAGGATATGTGGAAATGAAAGTCAGCCAGGCCTACAACTACTCAAAAAACTGGCTACACCCTTCACTGAACTATGGTTCTAGGACAAAAAAAAATTGCATGCATGACTAGTACAGTCATGCATGAAATTTTCACGGCAGGATATGTGGAAATGAAAGTCAGCCAGGCCTACAACTAGTCAAAAAACTGGCTGCGCCCCTCCACTGAACTATGGTTCTAGGATAAAAGGAGAGTCTTTGATGTCTGCTTCTGTGGGTTGGTGAACACAAATTGCCCCCTGGGTTCAGTTGCAACTTAGTTAAGTCTGGAAAAAGTTTGCATCCAAACGTCTGTAAAAACCCTTAGTAATTACCATCATTGTTGAGCTCTTGCATACATGTGTACATGTCAGGTCCCTAATGTTTATAGTCATGAGCCACTCGTTACAGACTGACCAGTGCTGATAAGTCGATCTGAATTAGCCACTTCTAGCCATTCTGGTCAATGTTATTTTTAAGCAATCTTTTTGCTGCAGGTAAATAATGCTTGTTCTACTGGTTCCAGTGCACTGTATTTGGGAAAGCAGTTGATTGAAGGAGGTAAACAGGCAAATTAAGTTTTGTAAACTTTTTTTAAGTTCTTTAATTTTTAAATGCAGCATTATCGAAGTTGTCAGTTCATTGATCAGAATTGCAACCTAAAGATCTAGAGCTGAGTTTAAGTTCTTCTTAGTATGGGTTACTTGCTAGAGTTCATAGGCTTGTAATTCCTGTCAATTTCAAAACGATGCCAGCCTTGTAAAACCATTTTGTTTAAACGGACAGCTGAACAGAGACCTGGAGTCAAAAACAGAAATGAACTTAACAGGAATTTAACTGGAATGGTTTCATATGTTCATGTAGCTCAGTCTTTAAGTCAGTGTCAGTGGAAAGTCAGTCAGTGAAAGTAGTTTTGGTGTTCTTTATACAACTGTATTTTTAGTAAATCTTAATTATAAGTAATAATAATTTTATACATCTTTTAAATGTTGTTTTTATGTACAGGTATATCAGACTGTGTTCTGGCCTTGGGATTTGAGAAAATGGAAAGGGGGTCTTTAGGAACAAAGGTTTGTGTCAGTTTATACCTTTTAATCATAGAGCAACTGTTTTTGATGTATGTGTTGTGTACTAAAGAGGGAAGCAATCTCAATGAGCCTCAGATAGAGGCCATTTATAACTCTTTGACTCATGAACAGTTTAGTATTATGCAGGCATGTCTTGTGGTTTTATGAGATCCTTGGTATAGTACTTAATTTAAATCAAAGCTCTCCCGAATTACAGTGTTTTTCTATTAATAGCATTATTTGTTGTTCACAAAAAGCCATTTTTATGTCGTGCATTAACATCTGAGATGTTAAAGTCATCTGGCATAAAAATGGGACACATTAAAGTAGACAAAAACGTTGAAAAAATAGAGTTTTCTGAAAAGAGACAAAACAGTGACTCTTCCCGGTTGTTTCTGGACAGATTCCAAGGGCATAATTATATGTGTCCCAGTTTAAGGCGTCCTATTTTCTACTAGATGCATTTTAATAACGTCTGAGGTGTTTAACCCTGTTATCCATAATGACTGTGCGCTCCTTGTCATTAATTAACATGCAATTGTAATTTTTTTCTCATAGTACAGTGACCGGACACCACCAATGGACAAACACGTGGAGGTGATGATTACTAAAGAAGGACTCGCTGCAGCACCTTTAACACCTCAGATGTTTGGTAATGCTGGCAAGGAACACATGAAAAAATATGGTGAGATAAATTATATGTATATCAGGGTGAGATGAAAAATAATAATGATAATAAAAAATAGCTTGCCTATTTGAGCAAGCTGCTGTTCAATTTTACTATCCTACACAAGTCCTGTAGCCTGTAGTATTGACTTGCTGGACCCCCCTTTTTACTAACATTTTGATCTGGCAAATTTTTGCTTGCCCATTGGACAACTCATACGTAAAAAATGCTACATGTAGCCTGATGGGTTGTTCCATTATCATACAGCACTTTTGTCACATCCTGTGTATGATATCATAGTGAAGCTCTACGCGGCAAAGCTGTGCATACCAGAGCAACCCCATGGAGGTACTCTAGGATTTTTCGGATTTGCCACTGGTATCCTGGTATACTTAGCCTGTACCACACCCAGTTTTGCTACCCTATACAAGATTGAACTCCGTAACCTCTCCTTACTTTAGAATCGCTATTTTTCAGAAGCTACTGAGGCAATCTTGCTGGTCATTTCAGCCAAAATATTGCTGTCATGGTTCACTCTCTTCACCCAAGGAAACACGGAAAGCTGCAAGAATCTAGCGCAAAAATTTATCTTTTAAATCGGTGCTCTTTATCCCCAAGAAATCGAGGCACTTAACACATGTACCTACACGTATACTTTCACCGTTCTCAAATCTTTATCCATGTTGTAACAGGAACCAAGCCAGATCATTTCGCCAAGATTGCATACAAGAACCATCTTCACTCAGTGGACAACCCGTAAGTAGGAATAAAAAAAGACTGTTGCTGGCTAGGCTGTTAAACACCTAATGATAATGATCCCATCGCTTTCATCTTTTTACTGCTGGGATGTAGCAAGCCTTTAGAAATTAGGGGGTGCAAAGGTTTTAGGTACATTGTAGCTCATTGTATTTGAAAAGCAGAGGGTTTTGGGTCCAAAGGACCCATTGGACTGGTCACTGTATCTTAAAACCAGAAAACGTTTCACCTAGCTGCAGGGACATGATTGTTTCAATTTTCTGGGAGATGAATTGTTCTTTTGAAATATTATGCATGAATTTTTTGACTTTTGGGGGCAGAAAACTGGGGGGGGGGGGGGGGGGGGGCGGGGGCATGGCCGGGAGATTTGATGAAAAACTTGGAGACTCCCGATAAAACCGGGAGAGTTGGCAGGCATGTAGTAACCATAGTCGTTGATAAACTAACAAAACAAGTGAATGCACTTTATCAGCTATAATATTTTCATCTCCACAATGTTGCAGCTTGTCACAGTTTAGAACAAAGTACAGTTTGGAAGACATAAAGAATTCTAAAATGGTATTTGATCCACTTACCAAACTACAATGCTGGTAAGTGAAAAGAATATTATTATGTAATGATAATGATAGAGATAACGATAACCATATTGATAATGATAACGATAACGATAATGATATTGATAGTGATAACGATAACGATAATGAACGTGTGCCTGGGAGGCTATCAATGCTTCTTGTGCCAGCAAATACATTGACTCTTGAATAAAACAGGCTTTTTAAAGTGAAAATTTTTTTGTAAATAGTTATTTGTATTTATTCATTTATGACCGCATCATATCAGTCCAACATCAGATGGCAGTGCAGCGGCTGTGTTGGCCAGTGCTGAGTTTGTTAAGAAGCACAACTTGCAGGACAAAGCTGTGGAAATTCTTGGAATGGAGATGGCAACTGACCTCAGTAGCACCTTCAACGAAAACAGCTGTATAAAGCTGGTGAGTGGTTTAACGGTAAAAACCCGTGAGAAAAAACCTGCATTTTCCCAAGTTAGCCTACATAGGCGGCGGAGTAGGAGGGGGGGGGGAGTGAACCCCCCCCCCCCACGTTTTGGTGCCGAAAAACACTTTTACCGATGTATTTGACAATACCTGTGACATCAGCGACTTCAGAGCGCACATTTTCCGCTCTCAGGCGACTCAAGAACTACCTAAGAAGCACAATGAAGCAGGACGGCCTGAACAACTGCCACACACTAGCACTACGACCCCACTACGGCCCTCCCTCCGTCTGAATAGAATTAACACTGTGGGATATGCTATTGAACTGCTCTACCCCAGGTAGGCAGCTTTAGATTCTGTTGATGTGACGGTGGGAATCCTAAATTATTGACTTGAATTGCAGGTTGGTTATGACATGACTAAAACAGCTGCCAAGAAATTGTTTCAGAAAACTGGTAGGCTTGTTACACACGTATTGCTCATTCGTATTGCTGACCTCTCGTTACACAATAATATTGTAAGCCTTTTTTTTTTAGAAGAACGTGTTCGTCTGTTAGCGTGCAACAGAATTAAGAACCGAACGAATCGCTGTGGTTGAATTGTCAAGGTTGATGAAATGTGTTTTCTCTTACTACAACGGGGTATGCCACTAGTGAAAAAAGGGTGACTTTACTTCACAATGGAACCTCGAGGAGTGATAAAATGTAGCAAAGACTTATCAAAACCTTTTGAATCAAAAGCCAGTTTATCTGAGAAAGCACTCTGATTATGTACAATGTACTTTATTTACCAAGGCATTACACCCAATGATGTCCAAGTAGTAGAGCTGCATGACTGTTTCTCTGTCAACGAGCTGCTTACGTATGAGGGACTTGGATTGTGTGCTGAAGGTGAGTCTGTATTTGTTTGACATCGATAATTAGAGTGGCATTTATTGATTTAATGTTTTCTTCTTTTCTTTTCTTTTTGTTTTATGGAGAAAGGAGAATTTAACGTTCTTAAATCAGTAAGTACTGGATTCGACAGTGGAAAATCGACGAAGGGCCAAGGGACTGGCAATATTTGTTTGCTATTACGAGGTTTCGTTATATCGAGGTTCTTTTCCATATATCATTGCTGGGTAAAGAAAATTGCTTGTTGTAACGCGGGCTTCGATATATGGAGGTTCGTTATATCGAGGTTCAACTATACCTTGTATTCAAACGTCATGCAATAGGACTGCCCCCGCATGGAATAAGGCCTTAGTACTTGTTTATGGCGGGGATCAGCTTTAGGTTGCTAAACTAAAAGGGAGCACCTGCCTAATTGGTGAAGCATTTGTTTAAAAACATGGGATGGTTATGATTTCTGGAATTCGTTTTAGTGCCCATGGTCTCCTCTCAGTTTATGAGCTATTGTTCTTAACACTAGGTTTAGGGAGCTTAAGCAACGGCGACGAGAACAAAAAAACAATAGGTTGAGATTAGCTAAACAACTTTGCACGTGCATCACGTTTGCACGTGCATCATGCATTTTAGTACATTTCTTTGTCGTCGTTGCAAGACTACGACGTGAAACGGCCTAGTTTCACGTTTTGTGTGGGACGTGAACATAAGACAACGATTTTCTTTTCCTTTTCCTGAACTCTGATACAGTCCTTTAGAAGTAATCTCCAGAAAAATTCGCCACAATTTATGGAATTGAACAAAGTGGAATAAACGCAATAAAGTTTGAAGCAGCATGAATTCACTTTTTAGGTGACTTTTTTGTAGCCGTCGCCGTAGTTGTTGTAGTTGTTGCTGAAGTTCCAGAAAGTGGAACATTATTTGAGTTTTAAATGCGCAAACCTTTGTTGTTGTTGTTGTTGTTTGTATGTATTATTTCAGGACAGGGAGGACAGTTGGTGGAGAGAGGAGATACCACTTACGGTGGAAAATGGGTTGTAAATCCCAGTGGAGGACTCATTTCCAAAGGACACCCTCTAGGGGCCACAGGTAAAGGAAGAAAAAAGCCAATCAATGCCTTGAAATCGGTTTTCACCTTGAAACATAAGGTAATATTTAAGGGAAAGCATCACGGCCTCGGTGTGTGTGGGGGTGGGGGAGGGGGGTACTCCCTATAATGGCCTTTACGAGGAGACTCTACCCGAAAGTGGTAATTAGTGGATTAAGTCTTTGAAAGGTAGGGAAATCTGTGTTTTCAGTCTAATAAAAGGCCCAAAAGGGTTAACAGATACATATTTGTATTTTATGGTTCTGGTTTGTGATTTATCCTTACCGTAGGGTAAGGGGTTGGACCGTGGGGCGAAGCCTTCCGTTATAAAACCCTGTTGAGTACTTCCCCTTTTTGAACAACGTTCATTTATGAGTAGCTCAAAAGCTGTTGGCACATTGATAACGTAATGTTTTATTTAGGTCTTGCTCAATGTACAGAGCTTTGCCGCCAGCTTCGTGGTGAATGTGGAAAGAGGCAGGTTCCTGGAGCAAGAATAGCATTACAACATAACCTTGGGCTCGGAGGAGCTGTTGTTGTAGCCTTGTACCGACTTGGATTTCCCAATCAGAGAAGGTAAGGGACAGTTGTCATTCTTTATTTCGTGTGAAAGGTGAGTTGCTTTTTGCGTTTGTATGTTGACGTTAGGCTTAAAAAATTCCATCATCATCATCATCATCATCATCATCATCATCAACCTCATCATCATAGGCTGACTGAAGAGTAGTCGACTGTAAGACATCTCTAACTGGCTGAGTCTTGGGCATTGCGCAAGAGAAATGCTTATTCGGGGTGGATCCATTCCCCGACTTGACTGGAAAGGAATTCTGCGGTCTTCTTGGGAGTCTTTTCCCGTGGGAGGACTCATACAAGGCGAAGATGTTGGCAGGTTCATCGTTCTCTACGCGCAAACTTTGGCTACGGAACTTGAGCTTCCTTATTGAGGAGAATCACCATCAACGTGATGGTGATTCTTTTCCTGAGATATAACTTACAGTATAGACGATTCTTTTATGGATTTTAAAATAATATATCTTCAAAATAGTGCATCACCATGACGTCGATGTTGGTGCACTTTTTTGAACTTCGTAGGAATGGCGGTGGTAAAGACTGGGACGACCTCTGTTACAACCTCGGTTCCAGGGTCCTGTCCTACTCGTCCCCCGGAGTGAAAAGCTCCGTCGCTCAAGAGGAGGAGGAGAAGGAGGAGGAGGAGGAGGAGGAGGAGGAGGAGGAGGAGGAGGAGGGGAGCCCGGAAATGAGGCTGCCTCTTTCCGGTGACTTTGGTTCAGTTCTCATATCGGTCGTTCCGCGTCACCGGAGAACCAGGCTTAATTTATCATGAACTTGACTTGTAGGTTTCGTCCTGTACCTTCGTACACTTCTGCTGTAACGAAAGAAGACTTTAAAGCGGCAGCCATTTTTGAGGAGATGGAGAAGACATTAAAAAGGGTAAGATGAAAGTGAAGACGTACGTACGAGCTGGTTGTCGTTGTCTTTCTTTTTCCGAGACAAGCAGGCTATAAAATTTAGTATAAGGTCCACCTTTTTGTTATTGTTATATAAATAACGTTCTTTAATTTTCAAGAAAGCAAGGCTGAAATCGGCTCTTTTGACTCTTAAATATAAGTTTTAATATGATAATCGTTCTTGTATTTTTTTTGGACAATATTTCAAGTAGACTTAAGCTGACTGAAACTGGAAATACCTGTTTGTCGTGTGTGTCGGACGCTTAACCTCAATCGGAACTGTTTCCTGCCAAATTTACGATGTAGCTAACTTAAACCTTGCCAGGACTTTCTTTCACTTGTTCCATTTTGAGCCGATTTTGGTGATATGCGGTATACCTCAGGCGCGGATCTAGGATAAATGCTGACCGATTTCCTTTCCCGGGTTTCTGATCCCCTGTTGCAGTAACTGCGGCAAAACCAATTTTATTTTTTACTCTTTCTTTCTCTTTTTCTAAATTCTTATGTTAAACTAGGAGGGTGCTAAGCTAGTGAAGAAGATCAAGGGGATTTTCAAATTTGTCATTAAGAATTCAAACGGAAAAGAGGCGTGGTGGATTGTGGATGCTAAGAATGGAGACGGCGCTTTAAAATTTATGGCGTCAGGTAAACGATTTGTAGCGAGGGACTTTAAAAGTAATTATTGATATTATTATTATTAGAATAATTTGAAATTTTTGGGGAAATGTGCTCTAAGTTGGATTTAGCCCCTTTCTGCTTTGCTAAAAACGTTCATTTTGATTAACGGGACTCCAGGCCGGTTTGCAGTGGCGTTGCCTCGTAGTTTCGCTCATTTCGCTTTGCTTTTAAAAGACATACCAGTATATGGGAGGTACCTTCTTCCCTGCTCACAGTGCTTTGTCCATAAGGCCACATTACCCACGTTACTTAAGGAATAAAGAATTATTAAATTTTAGTTGCTATATTTTACAGTAGCCTGAAATCATCATTCTTTTTCATGACCTATTATGTAGTCCATAATCAACCTTAATAAGAGATCCCGCACCTATTTGAAAGATTGTTTTTGATCAGCTGGGAAAACAATAGGGATTGTCACATAACAATGCCCCTATCCCTGAAATCAATGGAAGTGCAGATTAAAGGGGACCAGTGAAATAAGAGGTTTAGAACGGTGCAGGTCTACTATTATAAGAAACCCACAATGCACAGGCACATAAAGGATAGGCACGGGCGAGTGTTACGTAATAGAGTTGAAAACGGGCTATTTTATTGCGGATACCCCAGCGAGAATAGTAATTCCAATCGTTTACCTTTTCAGCAGCTCACATTCTATTTTACTAAGATTCGAAGTTAGTTTTTTCGAGGTGAATGTCATCTACATATTTTAAAAATTTACTTTGCAGACAAAGCTGATTGTATAGTGACCATAAGCGATGAAGATTTTGTGCAGTTGATGAGCGGAAAATTGAATCCACAAACAGTACGTATCATTTATAGAATATATCTAGACATTATCTCTTGATCTAGATAACCCATACAATCGTGAGCAATGATTTTTTCTAGTACCCCCTACACACCCGCCTACAGAGGCTTAAAGATCGATTAGGGTAGAGCAGCAGTGTTAACAACGAAAAGAGTTAAATCAGTTCCCTTGGAGTGCAATTCAATAGATGCAATTCCAGGGGGAAATATCACCAGCAAGTGTTTTTGTTAAGTTTGTAGACTGAATATAGTTCCTGTAAAATTGTATCCTTTATCCTTGCGCTTTAGTTGGAAGGGGACGTAATAGAACCTGTCACATTGTTTAAAAAACGTAGGGAGATTCAGCAACGATGGCGGCGACGGCAAAACAACAACTTTGCACGTGCATCACGCTTTTTTTTGTAGAATTCTTTACCTTCACTGCACGACTACGAAGTGAAAATGCCTAATTTCACGTGTTAACTAGGAGGTAAACAAGCGACGACAAATTTTTCTTTCTCTTTCTAAACTGACGTTTTCCTTGCCGTCGCCGTCGTCGGTGCTAAAGCTCCCTAGTAGGGGACGGAGGACCTGGAGTCAATGACCACTGCCGTCATTTGTCCGGCACGACTTTTCCGCGGGTGACGGGTGGCGGGTAGCGGGTGACGGGTAGCGGGTAGCGGGTGGTGGGTCAGGCCGTAAAAAATAAAAAAATAAAAATAAAAAGGGGAAACCAAAAAAAGAAAAAAAATAATAAACATTACAAAAAGCGATATTTTAGCAATATTATTCTACACGATATCGCACGTACGAGATAGCTTGAGAAACTCATAAAAATTAAAGTAATATTTATCCTGCGACCAGACAAGTAAAATCGCATTCTCTTCTCGACATGTTTGAACAGTGTCTCAGATTTTTGACAAGTGCGTTTGTTCTTTTGTTATAAGTTGGGATAAACATTGCGTTGCTTGTGGGATAAATCTTTGCCAATTTGGTTCCCGACTTGTAGTTTAAAATGAACAAAATGTCTATTCGAGAAAACAAGGAAATTTTCGTAAGACTAAAGCAACAAAGCTGTCAATGTTAATGCGTACCAGAGAAGGAGCAAGAACGTTTTTGACACAGCATGGACCGTTTTCGCCGCATGTGGCGTCTCGGACGCGAATTGATCTCGTTGTGTATATATATACAAAAAGGATCTGCATTTTTAAATACTACTTAAAAATACTGATTAGGATGGCAATCATGCCGCATACTAGGGCAAAAACTGAGCTACGACACGGGAGGCCGAATCTCTTGCAGTCTGTTATAAACACGGCTAAACAGTTGGGAAAGTGCAATCATCTTTCGTCTTGATGTGGAAGAAAACGCAAACTAGACAAACAAGATCGACACGTCCCATGTGTCTTGCTTGACATAGCCCGTTTTCATTTGACACACCGCGTGTAGCCTGACGAAACGTCACTTGCAGTGCGGAGCAAGGAGAGGTGACTTTTTTCACAGGCATGATTTCTCGTTTTTTTTTCCATTTTTAGTAGATAAAAGAAAACAAGACAATACTTTGATTTGGAGTCTTGTAGCTAGTACATAAACGTTGAAATTATTTTAAAATTACAACATACAGTTATACAGGGTTTTCATTAAGAATTACAGTAGCAGGAGAGTAGGTTAAAGTAACAGGAGAATGTTGCGAAAGAGCGAAGCTCTTTCGAGGAGCGAGCAACGCTCGCTCCACCCTAGGGGGGTCTGGGGGCATGCGCCCCCAGGAAATTTTGGATTTTTTAACCCTCTGAGATGCCATTTCCTGTTATCTGACAGCAAATTTCATTTCTTTCTAGCTGGCAAACAAAAAGCAATGTATACCTTAAAATGGTGCCAAACGGATGTTTTGTTCTTTGAATTTTACAAGCAAGTAAAGTTAAATCAAGAGCTCTAACCCTTTTACTCCAAGAGTCTTGTCAAATGAGTCAATTGGCCCTATTATCTATCTTACTAAATACCAAATAATAAACCAAAGTGTGAACATTGCAAATGAAAGCTGAAATTCAATATTTTCCTTGGATGCTATCAGTAGTAAAAGGGTTAACTCTATTCATCAACTCCACTGTCTCCACTGTCATCACTCTCAAGGCTTTTAGCAAAAGCTTCCAGAGAATCTAGCTCTTCCTCAACCATGTCATCAAGGCAAAGAACATGAAGTGCTTCTTTATACTCCTCTCGGATGTTCTGCAACTCAGTGGTCGATGTTGCATCTGTCTGTGTCCCCATATCTTGTACGACGGTGCTGGGAGTGGCAGCTTCTGTTTCACTGTTGGGTTCTCGCTGCGTGCTTGGTTTGTGGTATGGGAGCTTTCTCCTCTTCTTTGCAGTTTTCCACATGTCCACAGCTTTGCTGACCAGGGAATCACAGGCTTCTGTATGTGGGACAGGGCCATTGATGGTGATATGAAGGAGAGATGCAAGTAAGTCGTTCTTGATCTGACTTCTTATCCTGCTCTTGATCAATTTCAACTGACTAGCGCCCCTTTCGGGCCAAGCATTGGAAACTGGGATTGCAAGTGCTGCCTTCGCTACCTGAACAGATCTTGGATAGAACTGCCCAAATGTTGACTTCATGGCCATGACTCTTTTAAGTGACCACTCGGTAGGTGTGCCTTTCTTGCCTTCCACTGTGTCTTTTGGGATGTGTTCTTTCCATGAAAGCAGATCGTACTTCAGCTTCTTCCACTCTGTTTTAAATTCGTCTGCCTCGCTGTCATCACCATCAAAGAAATGGTCAGCTAGAACCTTAACTTCTGCATCTCCGTGGCTATGGAATGCAGGACTTTGCCTGTTTGGTATCAGCATGGGATCCGAATGCTGAAAATGCACTGAGCACCGGCAGAGATGACTTAAACCTCTTGTCAATGTTCTTCACAAGGGCTTTGATGTATTTCTGGAGAAGTCCCTGTAGTTCTTTAACATTGCTTTCAGTGCACACAAGCTCCAGGGTCTCAAGACGACCACCACTAGAAAGATCTTGCTTAAGTTGCTTGATGGCTTCTTCTCTGCTCTTGACCTCATTTAGCTTGTCTTTGCTGTGGTCGATGGAGGGCTTTATTGAGGCGTAATTGATAGCGCCTTTCTGAAAGGATTTGCTGAGGGTCGCCAATATAGGAAGAATCCACTTCAAAATGTATACTACACCAATGAATTTCACTTTTTTGATCTTTTTCAATAAGCCATACGCTGCAGGTTGATTTGGGTCCTGTTTCAACTGCTTGAGGGTTTGAACTACAGCAACAAGATCAGTGTACAAGGACTGGACTGCGCTATTGAATGATAGCCATCTGGTATCGCAGGCCTTTTTTAATTTCTTTGTTACCATCTTTCTTGACTCATTACTCAGTTTAAGATTTTTCATTTGCTGTTGGACCTTCAGGTAGCAAGCAAGTCGCTTTGGCGAGTTTTCAAAGAGTTTCCATAGTTGAGTTACCACAGTTTCAACCTCTTTGATGAACTTCAAATTTGCGTCATCTTTGGCATCAGTGCATGCCAAGGCTATTCGGGAGACTGAGACTGAGCATGACTGAGTAAGGACGTGTGATTGTTAGCTCCGTAACTTTTGTTGCACTCTTCCATGCGTTCTGATATTTTTTATGGAATTTTCATCGCCACTTTCATCTCTGTTTAAACGGAAAACGAGAGGGAGTAATTCACCGACCAGCGAGACCATTTCCCCCGAAACGAAGCGGTTGAAAGAGAGTGTGAAAGAAGACCAAGCGAACGCTCCACCCGCCATTGTATCGCCACCAAAGTCGAAGAACGATTCTGAAGACGTAGTTCTATCTGCCCTCAATATGGCACAAGATTTCGCCTCCAAAGTGGACCTAATATTATCAAAGTTAAGTCAACTGGAAAATATCGGCACACAAATAAATGTTTTACAGGACTCTGTGGATCGAATAAATCAAACGGTCGCAAACCTTCAAAGCGAATTCCACCGCTTAAAGGAAGACGTACGAAATACAGTCGAAGAAACAAATACGCTTAAAACAAGCGTAAAATTCCTGAATGATGAAGTGGAAACCAGTAAGAGAAAACTCCGAGATGACGAAGAGAAGTCACGACAGGAGTTGGATCACTTGCGTCTCCAACTCTTAAATTATGAAGTGTACAGCCGCCGCGAAAATCTTCGTTTCTACGGCATTCCAGAAATCGAAGGGGAAGAGAATACTGAACCCGTTTTGAAAGCTTTCTTGGAGAAAGAGTTAAATGTGGAAAACGCCCAATCTATTGAGTTCCAAAGAGTCCACCGCGTCGGTAAAAAGGACCGAAACACAAGAAAACCCAGGGCCATCATAGCACGCTGTCTTCGCTTTAAAGATCGAGAAAACCTCTTTTCTTGCCGACGCAACATCGATAGCCAGTCGAATTTCGGTATTGGCCCAGATCTACCTAAGCAGGTGATTGATATGAGGAAGAGGCTTATTCCGAAGATGGTACAAGCAAGAAAAGATGGAAAACGGGCAGCCTTCAGTAGAACGGAACCCTATAAACTCTTTATTGACGGTGTGGAGGTAAAATCATAAATAAATAGGTTCCAGGTTATTTATTTTTAGAATTCGCAGGAAGTAGTTCACTTCTTATTTTTTTCGTTTCTATTGGGAGCTATCGATTAGCATATTCCTTAGTTCTCTTCTGAAGTTCGATTTAAACAAAAGTATAACACTTGATCTCGTCCAGGCGTAGCTTCAACAGTTTAATTCTTTACACTGGCTACGTTTTTCATCTCGTTTCTTTTGTTTTGTTATGTATGTTATTCTATATTTATTCAGTTTACACTTGACAAAATCAGGAATGCGTTAATTGTTCGAGTAACAGTGACCCTTCTGGGAATAACAGCTACTGTTGTTGTCTTTTTTTCACTACACGTATGCAAATTTCAATGGATTTCAACAACTTAAAGTTTAAAACTCTTTCGCTGAACGTTCGGGGTATCCGTTCTTTTGAAAAACGTAAGTCCATTTTCAACTGGCTATACAAGCAAAATTCAGACATCTGCTTTCTGCAGGAAACTTACAGCACTGAAGAGATTGAAAATCAATGGAAAAAGCAGTGGTCCGGGGACATTTACTTTGCTCATGGCTCTAACCATAGTCGTGGGGTCGCAATCCTTATACGTAAATCCTTTGACTTCAAATTGAAATCAATTCGATCGGATGAGGATGGGAGGTACCTCATTTTAGAGACAACTATTCAAGATGTTCCATTCCTTCTGATAAATATTTACGCTCCCAATACCACCACTAAGCAATCGTTGTTCTTCCAAACATTGTCTGAGCTTATCTATGATGAGGGATACAATGATTTTGACTACAAAATTATATTAGGAGGGGATTGGAACGTAACTATGGACCCAGACCTAGATTGTTCGGGTGGAAACCCTGTGTTAAAAGACTCAGTTAAGTGTGTGGAGGACATTATGCTGAATTATGATTTAGTTGACATCTGGAGAATCCGTAATCCTAATAGCAAGAAATTTTCTTGGAGACAAAAAAGCCCAATTATTCAAAGACGCCTTGATTATTGGCTCATTAGTGACCTATTACAAGATGACGTAGCTAAAGTCGACATAGTGACAGCTATAAGAACGGATCACCATGCAATAACTTTAGAAATTGACAGTCTAAATGATCAGCAGCGTGGCCCATCTTTTTGGAAGTTCAATAACAGTCTCTTGGATGACGCTTTTTTCGTTGAGCGTTTACGCGAGAACTTTCCTAAGTGGATAGACGAAATTAATTTTTGCGATGATTCGAGAATTAAATGGGACTGGATGAAATACAAAATTCGCGGGGAAAGTATATCGTATAGCAAACTGAAAGCTAAAGAAAGGAGAAATAGAATTCAAACAATTGAAAACAGGCTTAAAATATGTGAGGAAAAAATAGCAGAATCACCGACGCAAGAAAACCTTGCCAACCTCGAATCGGTCAAAACAGAATACGAACAAGAGTATGATTACATTGTAAGAGGCTCAATCATTCGTTCCCGCGCTACATGGTTTGAACAAGGGGAAAGAAACAACAAGTATTTTCTAAATCTGGAAAACAGAAATAAGAAAAAAAGCTGCATACGGAAACTTATTCGAGCAAATGGAGAAGAGACTACTGTTCCGGACACTATTATGACCGAAATTCACAGTTTTTATTCTGAGCTTTATGACGAAAAGTCGGGAATACAAACTGACTATTCGATTTGTCCTTTTCTGGAAGATACCCTCTCATCTCCTAAGTTAACCGACTCAATGCGGGAAACGTGCGAGGGTCAATTAACATATTCCGAATGTTTCAAGGTTCTGTCTACCTTTAGTAACGATAAAACTCCTGGAAACGATGGGCTCACTATAGAATTTTACAAGTTCTTCTGGTCAGAAATCGGAATATTTCTAGTGGACTCATTAAATTATGCGTATTTTCATGGTGAATTATCACATTCGCAAAAGCAAGCCGTAATAACTTTAATTGAGAAAAAGGACAAAGATAGAAGATGGATAAAAAACTGGAGACCGATTTCTCTGGTAAATGTTGATGTTAAAATTGGCTCAAAAGCTATCGCTAAAAGGCTAGAAAATGTCCTACCACATATTATCCATTATGACCAGAATGCCTTTGTAAAAGGACGAACAATTTTTGATGCAACTCGTACGATAACCGATGTGTTGGAATTTACTAAAATGCGAGACTACCAAGGTATAATGACCGCAATTGATTTTGAGAAAGCCTTCGATTCTCTAAATTGGAACTTCCTCCACAAATCGCTAGAGTTCTTTGGCTTTGGAGAATCCTTCTTGGGGTGGATCAAGACGTTTTATAATAATATATCAAGTTGTGTTTTTAATAATGGTTTTTCCACCCCCTCTTTCAATGTTAAACGGGGTGTTCGCCAGGGCGACCCACTCTCGCCATCTCTTTTCATAATAGTACTTGAATTATTGGCATTATCCATACGTAATAACGATCAAATTAAGGGTATTGAGGTGGGTGGTTCCGAAATCAAATTAGTTACATTCGCTGATGATATGACATCATTTGTTAGGGACAAATTTTCGCATCGCACCCTTTTTGATACTATCGATCTGTTTAGTACATACTCCGGATTGAAGGTCAATCACGACAAAACGGAAATTCTTCTACTAGGAAATATGGAAGTAAACAGCTCAGAACTAGGTGTTAATGAAATAAGTAAGGCCATAAAGATCCTAGGGGTTCATTTCACCTTTAATCACGCACTGTTTTATAAGCTTAACTTTGAATCAATCGAGAAATCTCTGAGGGGATTGCTGAAGGGCTGGAGCTGGAGAGGTCTTACACTACTTGGAAAAATTCAAGTGATCAAGTCTTTCGCCATACCAAAGATTTTATACAGGGTTGTTCTCATTTCAAATAAAGAAGAGTTTATCAAAAAAATAAATACTTTGCTATATTCCTTTGTTTGGAAGGGAAAAGATAAAGTAAAGCGCAGAGCTTTTATTAACCCTATTGATAAAGGAGGCTTGAAAATGCCCAACATTGAGTCAATGATCTCTGCCCAAAGAATAATTTGTATTAAGAGATATCTCTCCATTGACCCCGCTGGCTGGAAGTTTTTTCTGGATTTTTATCTTAAGAAAGTAGGGGGAAAATTCTTGTTTCATTGCAATTTTAACTACACTAAACTACCGGTAACTCTTCCAGAATTTTACAAAGAATGCATTGTGGCGTGGACCCTTTTAAATGAAGACAACCCCTCCTCATCCTCTGAAATAGCAAATCAGGTCATATGGAACAACCAGTTCATTTGCATTGAATCAAAGTCAGTCTATAACAGTAGGCTGATTGATCTTGGAATTGTAAAAATTGGAGACCTCTACGACACGTGGGGAGGTTTCAAGTCGAACAAGGAACCATTATATTCAACTCTCTCACCAGTTGAACATTTTCTACTTTTCAGTCTCTTCAATGCTTTTCCTGAAGAATGGCGCAAAATATTAAAAACAAATAAAAACTCTATCTCTTCAAAAACTCATGATCTAATCCAAACTGATTTCAAGTTACGTATTGAAGGGAAAAAAGTCAATTTCCAAAATCTTAAATCAAAGTCATTATATGACAGTTTTGTTTCTAAGATATCCAGTATACCAACAGCGCAAAAGAAATATAACGAAGCTTTCAGCACACACACATTTCAGTTGGACTGGGAAAAGATATATCTACTGCCCTTCAAAACAACATTGGATACTAAATTAAGAGAATTCCAATATAAGATATTAAACAGGATCTTATACACGAACAAGATGCTGTTTAAGTTCAAAAAAGTAGATTCTCCCTTGTGCGATTTTTGTGAAAAGGAGTTGGAGACCATAGAACATCTCTTTTTCCATTGTACAAAAGTAAGCATGTTTTGGAATGATTTAAAGTCTGTACTTGATTCTTTTAATATAACTATTAGGTTTGATATCATGAATGTCCTTTTTGGGATCTTAGATACAGATAATATAAGCATTCTAGTCAATTACATCATTCTTGAAAGCAAATATTTTATTTACCGCTGTAAGTTAAATAAGGGCTGTTTATGTGTAAGTCTGCTAGTCGATAAATTTAAAAAAACTTTTCAAACCGAACGTTTTATCGCGAAAAGAAACAACAAAATCCATTTCCATGATAAAAAATGGAAGCCGTTACTCCCATTAATACAACAGTAGCTGTTATCCAAACTTCGTTTTTCTAATACTCCCTGTATTACTCTGTATTTTAAGTTCAAGTCGAATAAGTTATGTAAGCCTTGTAGTGTAGTGCAGCGTAGCTTTTTTTTTATTTATTTTTTTATTTATTTTTTTTATTTATTTTTTTTATTTATTTATTCTATTTTCTTTTTTTGTTTTTTGTAATTAAGGTAGTTGTTGTAAATTTTGTAGTGTTTGTATGTTTCGATCTGTATGTTGTTTGTACTATACCTGTAAAAAGAAAATAAATAAATAAAATACAAAAAAAAAAAAAAAAAATGCCAAGGCTAAATTGTGACATATGCAGTGTACTGAAACCAAACGGTGGTTGACCTCTTTCAGTTTAGCAGCTAGCCCATTCTTTCTTCCCACCATAACTGAAGCCCCATCTGTAGCCAACCCAATAAGTTTTTTAGTAGAGAGAGTACATGCTTGCAAATTGGACGTAATTGTTTCAAACATGGCTGTGGCATTTGCAGAGTCATTTTTCTCTAAAAGATTGTCCACCGAAAGAAACTCAACAGTGACTTCACTGCTGTCTTCATCGTAAAACTGGATAAATGTAATCATCTGCTCCATAACTGATATATCTGACACGTCATCCACGAGAAGTCCAAAACATCCTGCCGTTTTTGCTCTCTTCACAACTTTCTCTTTCAGTGCACAGCCCAGGGTACTAAACATTTCTCGCACTGATGCTGGTGATCGTTGATCAAAGTACTTCAGATCACTTACTCCTAGCTTCTCAAGAAGGGTGAACAAGCCCGCTGCTTTTCTGTTTGCGATTCCCTCCTTAGCTAGCCAGTAAATTGAATAAAATACTTTGTAAAGAATGTCGTCGTTCACTTTCTGCCGCTCATCCAATTCTTTTTGGAAAACAGAAACTCGGTTCATCATCTCGCATGAAATTGCCGCTGAATGTTTCTGCGACTGTGCATGTTCGTTGATTGCTGTCGTTTTGTATCTTACAGAAGGCTTCTCGTTAAAAATGTCGGATTTGTTTTGTTGATTCGTACATTTGTATTTTTTGCAAATCAAGCAATACATACCCTCACCTTCAACAAACACGAGCCATCTCAAACCTGTCTTTTCACAAAATACGTTTGCTTCGAAGAGCCACTCGTGTTGGAACTTGTCTTTCTTGCTTGACAGCCTTTGTTTTTCGTCTGTTCGAAGGCCAGAACAATTTCTTTCCCGGCAGCGGTGGTAGTGGTGCAATACTTTCTTTTGATCTTCCGTAAAAAGATCGTTGATTATACTCTCTACATCCTCAGAACTGACCGAAGATTTTTTTGAAGAAGCACACCTCGCTCCAATTGCCTCAGAAGAAGTTGACTTCAGACTCCGTTTAGGTGGCGGTTCGTCTTCATCTTTTTTGTTGTCGTTGTTGTTGTCGCTGTTTGAACTCGCATTTGAGCGCTTCCCACCACCACTGCTCGTTCTGGGCGTGAAAAAATTTGTAATTTTTGACATAGTGACCGGCAAATGGTGACCTCTGCCAAATTTTACTTTTTAGGACGGATATACCGTAATAAACACTGTTCTATAAATAGCACGAGACGTGAGAAAACTCTTCCCGCCTCTGTCGAAATTTGCATTTGCTTAGAAGTAATTTGATACTCATATTAAATATACGGTAATCATCGCCAGATTTTTTTGGCATAGCAAAATCGTTTTTTCACAAATGTAGTTCACTATTTGCGCTTAAATTTGGCCAAGTTTTCATTTCGTGACTTTGCCGATTTTATTTGTTCGCCGTGTACTGTTTTCAAGACTTTTCACTAGTAAATAAAAAGAACGGCTCTAGCAAACAGGAAACTCTCCACGCTAAAGCAAGCCGTCGACAATTTTTTCTATTTATTTTAGGTGTTCCAATAAGCTTTTTTGGCTGGCACACTGGCTGGTTATTTATATTCTTTCGTTATTTATTTAGGTATGACTTCAGTAGCTAAATTCACGTGGGCATGACGTTAAAATTACGCACTACTTTACAATGTCCGTGACATGCTCATTTCTACATATATTTTAACAATTTTCAACAACGTGCAAATGTCAACGAAAAATTATTTGTTCAACATGTTCTGTTTTTATCTTAACAAGGACACTATTTTCCCCGAATATATTTTCCTACTACATAACGGCTCCACGTCTGAGTAAAGATAGCTACAGTCCATCGAAATTTAGCCGGAGAAATCTGCGTAGTAGCCGGAGAATTCTCCGATCTCCGATGCCTAATGAACACCCTGGTTATATCATTATCAATAATAATATTTTATTATAATATTTTATTTTCATATATATTTTTAACCCGCCACCCGTCACCCGTCACCCGCTACCCCTCACCCGCCACCCGCTACCCGTCACCCGCTACCCGTCACCCGCCACCCGCGGAAAAGTCCTGCCGTCATTGGTCTGGGTGGGTGAGATGATATCATGCATGGAGTGAAGGGGCAGCATAGTACATGCTGACGTCCGATCTCACCTCTCTGGTTCCTCTGCATTTAGCCACGGGCTGCGATTTGGCCGCCGCCCGGTTAGCTCAATTGGATAAACGCCGGTCCGAACCCCGGCCGGACCAACACTCAGGGTATTTAAATAAGTGAGAAGAAAGTGCTACCTTTGCAAAGACATCTGCAAACGGTAGGCCCCGTCCCACAACCCTTGCACATTTAAATTCTGTGGGACGTTAAAAGAACCCACGCACTGTCCGGAAAGAGTAGGGGACATAGTTCCCGGCTTGTGGTATCTCTCCCTTTGGAGGGGAAGAGGGGGCGGGGGGGGGCACTGTTATGGGCCCCAGTAAATGGCTCCACGCGCTGTTGCGTAAACCCTGCCAAGAACTGGCGAACTAAAGTAAATAATTAAGCTGACACCGTCTACGCTTCTTTTTCATTCTACCCTTTCAAGTTGAAGATGTAAAACTGAGCTGTTTGCCTGTCACGCTGAATCTTGTCCTCTTCCGAAATTCTGCCGCTCAATTATTCAATATGTAATAAGCATACAACGTGAAGACCCATTTATTTTTCTGTTCAGTCCACAGCTAACAATCGATAATGAAGCTCTAATTTATTGGCAGCTTGCGAAATACAGCCATCTCTCTTCGCTCGTCGTCACTAGGGACGTTTCGAGGGAGAGACGTCTGCAATTCGGCCCCCAAAATTCCTACCCTGCATGGTGCCAGAGAATTCCGCTTTCAAACTGTTTTTAGTAGATTCGTGGGGTTTGCATTTGATGGTTGTGACTCCTTCTCTTTTATCTGTCATTCTTAAGCAACAAATAAAATTACTAAGGCGACCAATCAGCGCTCGTTAATCACATTCCGGACATTATTGACTATTTGAGGCCGAATCGCAGGCGTCTTCTCTCGCGAAGCGTCTCCAGCGGCGGGGAGCGAGGCGAGAGGGCTGTATTGGCAGGCTAATTTATTACCAGACGTAGTTAATCGATAAACCACAATCGATGTTAATCGATAGTAATCGATATCAATCATCGATGAATATCGATTTCCGATATCGATCGATAGAAATCGATAAAGAAAAAAGTTGTGACTTCGATTAATATGATGATTTTTTATCGATTACTATCGATTCCTATCTATTGTTATCGATTTCGTTAATCGATAATCGATTTTTTTTTTGTTCTGTGACTTCGATTTTTATCGATTTCCGATATCAATCGATATTATCGGTGGATTAGGTCGATTAATATCGATGATTTCGATTGATTTCCGTGATCGATTTTTATTGATTAACTACGTCTGGTTTATTAGAAACGCTTGAATTTGGAGTATTACTATTATAACAAACGGCTCCCTTTTTCCTATCAGGCATTTTTCAAAGGCAAGCTTAAGATCAAAGGCAACATGGGTCTGGCAATGAAACTGAGAGAAATTCAACCTAAGGCTGGAAAGTCCAAGCTGTAGAAAGCAGACAAGTACACAACAAAAGAACCAAATACAAAAACACTGCTATAAACGAAACAAACAAAGAAGCATTTGATGCGCACGATAAAAAAACGATTAATTTTACTACTATCCATTCTTGATTTGACCTCAGTCGTCTGTGTCACAAATTGTGAAAACTTCCAGATTTTATTTAAAGAAAGGATCTCAAACAAATGGTAAAAAAGCAAATGTACTTCTGAAGAGGTTTCGTCTGAACTACACCATGCATTTGATTTTGTCCTCATAATCAATCTTTAAAGCCTCATGACATGTCTCTGCTGGGCCCAAAATGTCATTAGCAGTCTTAAGAAACGAGTGCTTTAATAGCGATGTCATAATTGTGTTGTTGTCTTGGGTTCCGTAGCGTATAGATTAGCTACCTGCGATGATATGTAGGGATTTGTGATTTGTGATTTCTGCATACATTTCCCATGTTAATGATTAGAAGAATGTGTTGAATTGGTTTGGAGAAATTAGGTGCAGGTTTCTCTCAGGGGTTAAGAGCGTTAAGGTTTAACCTTTATTTTTGCCAAAATATTGAAAAAAATCTAACTACATCTCTGTGGGGTCTCATGTACCCCCTCTGTAATGTTCACTCGTGTGTACTTTTATTAGTGTTACAAACAAGAAAGTCATTTACTGGCTGAACCAATCAATGAAACACGAGTATGTTTTCCAACAAGCTACCGTATGCCTCCTGCTTCGTTCTCAGACTTCTTGCTCGCGATGTAAATTTGCGCTCAAAGGACGGTGGGAAAGAGATTTTATTTTTCCTGTCGTGCCAGTCAATTCGTCACCAGTCACTTGCATTTCGCTCTGGCATTTTTTCGCAACGAAAGTGCGGAGAACGAAACTCGTGATGAGTAGGCAGGGTTTACATCGACGGTGTAGGATCAGTGTTTAGTATGTGTAACATACCAAAATAATATAGATAAACTTTTCAAGACTTCGGTACCTTTTTATCAGATTTATTCCAAGTTAAGTTTTCAGATGTATTCCAAGTTTTAATATGCACCCCTCAAAACCTCCTCAAAAAGTCATTCAATGCTTCGTAGAAATAAAATAAAAGCCTCCTAAAATGTTTTCTTTTTCTGTCTTCTGCTATCTAAAATAAATAAACTAGATCATTTTGTTATAAATTAAAACACTGACATTAATGACCTCTGCGGTATTGCATTTAAACTGTCAGCTCTTCCTTTCTTTCACTTTTGATATAGTCTATAAATAGCGAGAACAAAATACACTGGTTGAACCAGTGTAATAGCAGTAAGAAGATAAAGTCATACCAAATCTAAATTATTAATGGCTAACACGTGGGAACGGCAACGCCCACGTTCCTCCCAAGACTGATGGGAGGGATGTACCCCCTAATGTGTGTCACGTGATGTAGGTGTGAACCGCGGGATAGGGCCCTGTGGCCCGTTCGGTTCCTCGAAAGTCCCGACAACTTTTCGGGCCCGGAATCAGGTATTCAAATCAAAATCTAAAGAATCAAAGCGCGGCCTCCTTATTGTTGTTGTTAACTGATAGTTTTATCATATTATCTACAAAACTATTGAAACCTCGATATTGAATTTAAACAAGAGCACCTTTTTGGTTTTGCTAATTATAGCCGAACTTTTAAAAAACGGGCCCCTGTCCACAGAAAGGGTATCCTCTGGATGTTTAGCACTACTCCAAGCCCCAAGTCACTTTTGGGACTTGAAGGGTTTAATTGTATAACGATAGATAATTAGAAAGTCCACTTAAATAGTTTGTCCTTTTTCGGTTTTACTGTGAGCCTCGTTTACACTAGAGGAGAGCTTTCTGGATTCGTAACGAACCCTAGCTGGCGTTTTTGTGTTAAACGTGTTTACACGCACTTCCGTTAAGCCGAAATAAATACGTCCTAGTTTGGTCGTGCGATCGGACATTTTGAATCCGTAATCTTTAAGTGAATACTTTATATTCTGATAAATGTTCACTGATTTCCTGATGTGCTTGTGTAAACGGCTACGATTCGAATACCCTAACTGTGATAAATCCAGAAGCAATCTCGGTTAGTGTAAATGTAGTCTCAAAGGATTATGAATTTTCTATTTGATTTATAGTATTATTATTATTATTATTATTATTATTATTATTATTATTATTATTATTATTACTGTTGTTGTCGTTGTTTAAGTTAGGATTCGAGAACCTTCACGGGAATTGACGGGAGTATCTCGTCCCCTCCCGTCTCAGGAAGATTTTTCCTAAATCTTTGAAAAAGTTTTGCATTGTTTGATCGTTGTCTACTATACAAATGACGACTCGGAATCCAGGCTATCGAGGCTACCGGAAAAAGTTTTAGCTTTGAGGGAGTTAGATTGTTCGCCACAACGATTTCCTTTGCAAAACAATAGTACAAGAAGTGTAAAAGATAAAATAGCCACCAGTGCGAAAAGTGCAGCTAACAAGACCAAATATTCTCTTGGGAAAAGCAGGTTGTTAGCACTCTCCGAAGGGGAGATGCACTGCCCGCCTTTACAGAGCTGAACGCAGTATTTGGCGTTACACGTGAATGAGCATGCTCCGGACAAACATCGCTGTCTGCAATAATCGACGTCGCTGGTACACTTCATGTGACAGTTGTGACACTCTTGATGACATGTCCCGGATAAACAAGTCAATGCTTTGCAGCGAGCATCTGCGCAGGCTTGGTTACATCTCTTAACGGGCTGGATACTTTCCGTGTTTCCGCAGTCACATGTTGTGTCATTACACGATTGATAACGTGTCTCTGTATTGATCCTGATCTGGTGAACGTTTCTTTCTGCCTCTACCGTGACTTTTGCAACGAGCAATACGGTGAAGATCATAACAACCTGACGAATCATCTTATCTAAAGAAAAGAAAAACATCAAATTCACTAACGTTGATAGCAGCTATGCAAATGTTTTGGAACAAAAGAAAGTTTTTACATGCGAAAAAGGTTCAAATTCCATAGGATAAGTTTGATGCACCAACATGGCCTTCGTTTCATCAGTTAGGGACACCACCATGGTGGATATGACGTCACGCGGAAACGCTCCTACGCGTTGATTCTGTAACACTCTCTGACTCATGCTGACTTGCGTGAATTTTTAAAATTTTGTCCTATGTGGTTTCTCGCTTGGTAGGACGGAAGTGGTTATAGGTGGCGTTTTGCTGGCCTTTTTAACGCCTTTGACGACGGTCAATGTCGTACAAGCCTTCTCTCAGACGTCCTTCATTCAGCTGATTAGCCGATTGCGAGGTTTGTGGAAAGGCTATGCCATTTTGAGGAAATGCGATTTCATTGTCATTGTCATTGTCATTATCATTATTTTGTACTTGGGGTTCCTTTTTCTTTTTTCTCGATTCCTGTCTGTGATACGACTTTGACCTTGCAAGTGCTTGCGCGTGCTTCTTAGAATAGTTTCCCATTACGTAACCGGAACCCAAGACCAAAAACTCCCTCAGGGGCACCCAGCGAGGATATAGTTCAAAACCACTTAACATAGCATTGTTGAACGTATTTTAGTATTTAAACGGTAGATATAGGCAAATTTTTATCCCCTAAAAACTTTTCATCTGTTCGGATTTCCTAGCTGAAAGTCTAGTGATCCGAAAATTATAGGGATCAAAACTTACCTTTTCGAAAATTTCAGCCAGAAAAAAGGCTCCCGAAAATTCTAGGTGGCCTTTTTTAGGGTAAATATCCGTTTAAAATGGGTAATTATACCATTTTGTAGATGTTCGAAAATCCTAGGAGAGGCAGGCAAGCAAGAAGTTTTACAACAAATGTTCCGAAAATTCGAGTTCTCAAATCGTCTTCCGACAGATATTTTCCCGAAAATTGCCGTTGGGTGCCCCTGCTCTCTGATGAATCAAAGATTGATAACTGTTTATGTGGGAAACTTCAGATGCAGCTGGGGAGTCGGGGCGACCTTTATTATCAGCGAAGTGGAAGAGGAGAGAAATTTTTACCTGAATATAGGCTAAAATACATAGATGAAGCAATGTAGGTTAACCCACTAAATTTTTCACTCAAGCCGAACGTACTGCTCATGCTTTTGGATATTCCTACAAATGTAAAGATGTCCCTCTTTGAACCAACAACGCAGAGATTGCTCCTTTGACTTAAAAAACAATTTGTTGTGAGTGTGGAACCGAAAAAGAAAAGAACTGAACAAAATTTTGGTAATCTTCGTGGCCCTTGCTGAAGTCACAGAATTTGCCGGTGGAACTGAACGGTATTACTCTGACTTAGTTCAGAACAACAAATTCATTCAAATTTTAGTTACACGCATAGCTTTGGCTGCGCACGCAAGAAAGTTTACAAAGGTAAAGTTCTACCCAACTAGAGGCAGGAAATCTCGGACCAGGAAGCTGAATAAAGGTTTTCAATTTTGAGAAAAAAAAACTTTCTTATTTTTGACAATTCCCCGGACAGTTAAAGCTTCTTTCAGTTTTAGTGGCTAACAGTGTTGCGAGAGGCGAATCGAGAAAGTCGATCATGAAATTGCTGATACTTCCTGTTTCTTCTCGTACGTCTTGCGGTTTTTAAACATTATACGCTCTTCTCACATATGGTAATATGCCCGTCTAACCTCGTTTACGGGTAAAAATTCTTTTGAAATTCAAATACGAAAACGTCGTCTGATTAGCATTTCAAAGGACTTTTTACTCAAAAACGAGGTTAGACGGGCATATTACCATACGTGAGAAGAGCGTATTGCTGCCCCTAATTTGACAGTGCATGTCTTAACGCGGTCTTCCAGGAAAGATCATCATGCCCTTTAACATCCCTTTAGTCAGCACAAAATTATCTGAATTTTACTGCTCTTCTATTTGCCTGTGTCCCCAAGCATCTTGCCCGATTCTTTTGGTTTAAAAAAAGTATCATGAATCAGTTGCTTGTTGCTGATCGCGGTAGTAATTGATTAAAGGTAGCTCATAAAATATTTTTTGTTGCACAATTTCCAAGCGATTTCATCCCATCTGTTGCTGCTGCTTTGTTTGTCACCTTTTTCGCTTTGAGCGTTGACTAAAGAATTCTTCGCGATTTTCTGGCAAATAGGCGCTAGTGCTGGCTGCGGAATGTACTCGGAATCATTCTTCTTCCAGAGCTTGCGCTTATTTGCCACATGAAGGACGTGCAGCATTCTCTACTTCATGCAATGAAAATGCTTAAACGATGAACTATCAGGCACCAATTTCCTCAACTTAGAGATAACTCAAGCCTGACTTTCACGAACTAACCTGCGAGTTTTCGTGGTTAGACTCCGCCCGAAGTGTTTTCTTTTATGAATAAATCCAGGTAAAGATTTAAACGGTAAAATGATAATTTGATTTCCACGTTCTACGCAGTCTTCTCAACTAAATATATCGGCGCCCAGCCAATAAGCTGTGACAAGGAGGGGCTTTTTAAGGCTTTTATTGGGGATTACAGAACAAGTGATTGAGTGTGAAAACTCCCAGGTGACGTCATATTGAGAGAGGAAAGCGTTTTGTGTAAAAGAGGGTCCTGCGGTGAAAAATGGCGTTAAGTTTCATATTGCCTCACTTTTTTCTGTCTGGAGGTGAAACTTCGTTTTATGAAAAAGTTTCTACAGCAATCTACTGTATAATGTGCCAATACACTGATGATTTATATCTATATTTAGCTGGTGTTCTATGTAAGGTAAAAGGAAGTAGCCGTTTAATAAATGGTGACAACTTTGTCACACGTGGTAGTCTTAATCACGAGTTTTAGAAACCTGAGAAATAATGTTCTTAACTTTCCTGTGACTCTCAGACGTGTCTCATGATTAGTCTAATAATCTGTCTTGGCCTTGGGGGCTAAGAGACCACGGGAAAGATTCTATTCAATGTAGGGTTCACGATTTCTGTAATAAATAAATTTGAAATGTTGAGGATAGTTCAGATCTGTCTAAGGATTAATGGAATCTCTGGCGCTTAGTTGTCTTTTTGGTAGTGTTTTCCATAGTTCTTTGTCGACGAAAAATTACTTGTTTCCTGGTGCTTACTTAAGAACTGTTAGAATTGCGAAAGTGGCCGGGAATTATAAGTCCTGATACCACTCTTTCCGACGCGCACGGCAAGAATACTTCAGTTTGAACCCATTTTCTGGACAGCAATTAAACCAAATGGGTTACTAGGCCTTTCACAAACGTTTTTTGTGACCTGGTAAATAACTTTGCTTCCGTCCCTGTAACAAATTTTATTATTGTACAGCCTTTTGGTTTGGTTCCAACATTAAAAGCAAAATTTTGTTAAAACAGCCAATGTGCATATGACGTGATGAAATGAACAGGCCTTTTTATTGTTTTTTCTCATTATAAGTAATCCATGTTTTATAATCACTGTTATCATTTACGTCATATCCCATATCACGTAGTTCTATCGACGGTCATGAATTCAAGAAATTAATAGTGCAGCTACATGTACAGGCAAAATGTCGTGAAATACTGAATAAAACTGACTTAGTTTTGCGTTAGTTCTTTCTCTCTGGTTTTCTCCATTGAGGACTGAAATATTAACTAAAAAATATGGAAGAATCGTGATGAAAATGAACCTTTCGTAAGCCTCTACGGGGAGTTCCGAGCGGACTTAAGCAAAGAGACAACCTACAGTAAAGATTTTAAAAGTGTCTCACCAAAATGTTGGCTGTAAAACATAAATCATCCTTCACCATCGTTTGCAATCACATCCGATCATTCAGCAGACAAAAAATACAAATTGATCGCATTTACTGCTGTGACAACTGACATGATTCACGAAGTTGTTAAGAGCGTTGAAATGGCTTAATTAACAGTTGGTATTAAGTTCAATTGAATTGACCACCGTACGTATGAAATGACGTTTCTTTCATTTTTGACAAAATTAGTACCCGGCGGGACATCTCACAGAAGTCGTTTATTCCGACCTATAGTTATAAACCTGAAGCGCTTAACGATTGACGTTGATCACAGTTGAATCCCTCCACAACAGGCCACCTCGGGGGCAGAGTTTTTGCGAATAACCTTTTCGCGGGAACTATTTTGTTGTGGATTGTAGAAAGAAAAAAAAAACAAAAGAAAAGAAGAGAAATGAAAAGAAAGAGAGAAAGAAAGAGAAAAAGCCTCAAAGCTCGCAAAAAATAAAACCGGCGATAATTGCATGTCTTTTGGTAATATAGAGAATGAGCTGGCACGGTTGGCGCTCAAGTCGTCCCATAGCCGAGCTCTAAAATGATGAGCGTATGATTACCGGGAAGTATTTCCTTAAATTGCACAAGATTCAGTCAATTAATTCCTTCACGAATATCAACCTTAAAGAGTTCTGTCCAAGGTACATTAGCAAACCGAAAGCCCCGAAAGGAAGAACTATCTGTTATCGCAAAAAAACTTTGTAGTCCTTTGAGATGCACAATTTCCTGCTCAGCCAGATTTGTTGTCGAGATGAAAGAAGATAACGATGTCAACTACAACGTAGCCTGAGTATCAGGGAAATGCAAAACGCGTGTAGTTTTGCACACCATTCGGCAAGGTCCCACAACTAACTTGACAAGGAATAGTCAGCCACATGTTAGACTGCAAACAGTCGGTTTTTTCCCAAAATCGGTTTAGCGTAGCGTAAAAATAAGAGTCTCAACCGCTCGAAGCGCGCGAGCCTTGCACACCGTTAGCGTCTCTCCCCAGTCTCCCTCTCTGTTTTCAGCTTAGTTCCAGACCTTTCGTTTGACTGTTCGCGCGTACTTGAATACGCAAAAATACGGACTGTTTTGCAGTCCTGCCACATATTGTTGCTAGGGCTATGTGACTTAAAATGGTAACGTGAAGAAATGTCAGTAGAATTATAAAAAAGAGCGAAAAAAGAGACACCAAGGAGGGGGGGGGGGGGGGGGCAGTAATGATATCTAAGCAGCTACCAGGCCACCTATATCCTTTCATGATATGCTTGAAGCCTGAAAAAAGGTACCCCTTTCGAGCGGAGCCTCCCCATATAGGCCATTATGGTGAGTACAACCCCCCCCCCCCCTCCTCCTGGGCCACCAGAAGGAATTCGTTGGAGTGATTACGCCCCGAAAAGGCGTTGACACTTTGGGATGATACTTCTTTTTCCCAATGGCACGTACTGAAATACTGCTTTTAATAAATGTTTAGTTTAAATGTTGCCTCTGTCTCTCTTCCTCTCTTATTTTTTCCAAGAAAGGAATTCCACCATGAAACGGCAGCTTACAGGCTGTCCCAAGGCTAGCTAAGCCATTTATTTCGAGTGCTAACCGCACGTACTACGCTTCAACAAGTTTAAATCCGTTCAGAAATATTTTTTATGATTTTGTATTATTTAGAATTCAATGAGCTAATGCGTTCGGCCTGAAACTCCCTACAGCGCAGAAAATCGGACACGTCTAGCACTAGAAAATGGAAATAAATATTCGAATTATATTTAGTTTGAAAGTCTTTATAAATCAAATGAAAAAGTGTTATCTCGTGGAAAGGAATTATGCTAGAAGTGTTTCAACATTTTGCCTTGAAGGCTCTTAATCTAACCATAATTTTGTTATCTTGCAAGTGTGTACGATTTTTAAAATTAAGCTTGAGAGAAACTTCTTGAACCACTTTCCTTGCAGCGTTTTGTGCCCAAGAAATATGTTTCATTCATTATTCATGTGAATAAAACTGTAGGGAGTGATCAGATCCGGACGCAGCTTCTTTAATAAACCCGCTGCACGTTTTTAAGTTCCCAAATAACGCTAGCTTAGTATAATGTTACCTTCTTCAACTTGTTTTCCGTTGTTTTTCGGGAAGAAATAATCTAAAGTTTGCCTGTTGTTCAGTATTCGTCCTTTAGCCTAGGGAAAGTGAAGGAGACCCCAAGACGACGTGATGGAGTTACCTGTCCCCTTGTGCGAACATCAACTTAAAAGTTAAGGTTGTTTACGTAGGAGGAAAACGATGATTTAAATATGACCGATATGACCAAAAAAAGACCATTTATTAATCTACGTGATATAATTGTCTAGTATCAATTACAAGCACTATGAACCGGCGGCACGCTTTCATGTACCAGACGCATGGAAATCATATTTTGCGTTTATACTATTATTTTTTGAATCTATTTTTATTTTTCCATAACCGCACCCCACGAATGCTCACAAACACGTCTAAGGTCTAGTCAGAAATAGCATCTGTATTGGAGAACCCTTTTAGGAAATACCTACCCCAGCAGGGAGGCCAAAAATCATATCTTTTACAACGGCACCTTCTGGCTTGAACACTATGAAAATAAGTATAAAACACTGCTATCATTCCCTATCATTCTAGTCCGAGCAATAGGCTTGTCCAGAGCAAAAAGGTGGAAAAGTAAAGAAAGCTGCAACAGAACAAATCGTCCTTCTGCCTTCACAATTCAGTGGTGTGTACTTGCGCTCATGGAACGCACTAATCCCATTTGTACTTCAGTATTTTTGCAGTTGTTTTTTATTATCTAAATTTAATTTTTGAAGACGACATTACGCAGTTAAAATGACAACCTTGGGAGAAAATATAGATATCAAACGGCATTTTAAGACCACATTGAGCTGCATAAACAGGAGCCCATGGAACTCAAGGGCTCCTCAGTGGCTTACACCTCAAAGTCTGGCCGATGCTATCGACAGTCATCGTAATAATTAAGTTTGTTTGATGGTCTTTGATCAATGGAGGTTGCTTACTGACGCGCTAGTCTCTCTTTTGAAAACAGTGGCAGTACTCAGCGCTCTCAAGTGTCGGAGGATAATCGAAACAGAGAAAAAAAATGACCGATGTAGACCTGAACACCGTCGTCGCAAAAGAAAGAGCTGCTATTGCAGCTGCTTCACTGAAAACTATTGGTATAACCTTCCCCAAGTGAGACCCTCAAGTGTTCTTTCATTATTTTTCCCAAGTGGTATTTTGCTCGAATCAAAACAACTGCAGGAGAGCAAAAAACAGAACAGGTCTTACTGGTTTTCCGAAAGCACATCCCAGTTAGGCCAAAACAGCGGGTGATGATGACCTCTTTGCAAATTTTGTTTGCTGCCTTTGTCAGCTCATGATAAGTGGCACATTTCACCTTTCGCTGTGTTAACTCTAAGCGGAAATTTAAACCATTTAATATGTTGTTTTTGTACGGCAAGCATCACGCAAAATGGCATTTTTTTCTTCAATAAATAAGTTGTTTCGCTACTCCTATTTTGACCGGTTGTACGCTCTCTAATAGGGTGTGGGTTTGTGGGTGGGGATTTCGAGTCGGAGCTCCAAAATACCGCTAAGACTATCAGCACGGTGAAATACAATCTTGGCCAAAATAAATGGAAAATTTAGACCCCTCCCCCCTTCAAATCAAGGATAGGAAAATGGCATGTTTTGGCTTTCGCAGGGCTTCATCCTTGAATTTTTTTTGGTGGGAGTGGTGGGGGGAGGGGGGGATGGGAATTTGTTGCTCCATGGTCTTTTACCTAGCAGAGAAGGCGGCTGCTTTCTTCGAGTTGGGATCACGCAGTTGCATATGCTGTATTTTCCCTTGTTTTCTAGTGTATGGTTATGTATGATAATGAGTTTGCGACAAAAGAAAGTAAATCCATTACCAAGAATTAAATTCAACGACATCTAGGGTTTTTCTATAGACCACAACATTTACACCATCTCAGACGGGAAATTTTCTTAGCGTAAAAGAACCCCTTCACAGACCTGGAAGGTAATAAATGTCAGAATCCCAGTAATTTCTTTTTGCTTGTGCAAATTCCTGTCATTCTGGGCGTTTTCCTTTGACCAATCAGCAAGTACTGGCTACCAGGCTGGCGCAATGTTTGTTGATGGCAAATGGCGGGCATCTTGGGTGCGTGTCTCGGACTGCTTGATTCTGATTTCCTTTGCTTTCCCTGGACAACAAGGAAGGACCTTCAACAGTATTGGGGGTAAGAAACCTAATAATGTATTGATTTTTTATTTAGGTACAAAGAACAAAGTATAACATTTCCTTTTTTTATTTGTTTGTTTCGTCATGTTTCGTGTATGAACACGATGTCATCTGATGATACTTTTAGAACACTTTATGTTCGTTTAAATATTAAATTCTCTATCCCTCGCACACGTCTAAAAAGTGCGTGTTTAACTGAAAATCTTCGGTTCCTAGCATTGTCCTTGCTGTACGAACTAGATAAATTATTTTTTGTAAATATTGCCTTTTCTATTAGTAACTAAATTCAGCATAATCATGTTACATTAATATTAAAACACTGTCAATGAAAACTTCCGGTTCCCACCTTAGTCACTAAGCCAACTAAGTGATATGTTTAAATAATCAATTGTATTTGGACTTTCTTTGCGAAGAATGCTTTTGCATCTGAATAAGATGCCTTTTACCGGCCAGAGTGATCGGAGATAACATTTTGTCCGACGAAACGTTCATCTAGGTGTATTGTCCACTATTCTTTTTCTTCCCTCATACTTGAGGCAATTCGTTTGTATAAATAAGTGTCACGAAATTGACTTTGTCACAGTCTGTTGTATGTGTTGCCAGTTCTTTCATTCCACAGAACCTTTTGTCTTTTTCGCAAAATCCTTTCATGATAAAGCTGTAAACTCTCTTAACATTGTTTCACTGTAACAAAGCTATTATTTTTCAATTGTGTGGTTGTTTGTGAAGAGGCAGTGGCAGTAACACAGAAGAGGTTACACTTGTCACGCAACACATTCGTCACGTAGCTACTGCTTCTTGAGAATAAAGGCTCTCAATGCTGCTACTAACGCTATGAATCTTGACGTATCTGGCTCCTTTATCAAAACTTTTCCTCATATTCCAGTTATTCTTTGTTTCTCTGCAAGATATTACTAACAGCAGGAAAGACAAAATGCTTGTTGATGCAAAAAGACCTGCTAATATGACAAGATATAAACGTGGGTAAATGGTTTGACATGTGACAGCATTGACAGGAACTTCGCATTCTTTTCCATTGCACTCCTGCTTACATTGCCTGGCATTGCATGTGAATGAGCATGCACCAGAGAGACACCGCTGACTGCAGTAATCAACGTCACTTGTACACTCCATGTGGCAATTGTGGCATTTTTGATGGCAAACGCCAGATGAGCACGTGACAGTCTTGCATTCGGGGCCATGACAGGCTTGATTGCAGATTGCGAATTTCAAATCCCCATATACAGCGTCACATTTGCATGATGCATCAGCACAACGCTGGATGCAAGTATTTGAAACCAATGCGTTGCATCTCTCATTTGTGGATGTTACAACTCTAGCTATCAATAGAACTTCAGTGATGATTCCGATAACGAAACAATGCATCTTTATTTCTGCGGAGATCAATAGAAATATGAATTAAATAACAGTTCTCAAAACTGAGCTGGGATTTCCCTTTAAAATGCCATCAAATCAATTTAATGAAGAGAAAGGAGAAGCTCATCAAGGAGGTGGAAATCTTGTAACAGTAGCCAACTCAGAGACCGCGTTTTTCCCCATGAGGTCACTAGTGGGAGTAGTATGAAAAAGGAAATAATCCCCAGGAAAAAATCCCTAGGAAAAAATCCCTAAGGAAAAAATCCCTGGGAAAAAATCTCTAGGAAACACAGAAACTAAGTATGCAAATTAAGAGTTCTAAAACACTTGCTTCTTTTAAGAACCAGGTGAAAAAGAGGACACTGAGAACCTCCTAAGAACTGTCACCTGTGTAACTCTTAGAATAAGGAGGCTGGCAGGGTTTCCGAGTTTAGGTAGTTAGGTATCCACAATTAGTTTACACTGTGTGTAAGCTAGGCATTTTGACACGTCAATAAAGTCTTTATGTCCTATCTACAATTAATTCACTCTAAAAAAAACTGTTTCGTTAAAACACTATTTACAATTCCTTTTGTTAAAAAAAACTTTTAGTTTTGATTAGAAAAAAAAAATTCATTTCATTAAACAAAAATTACTCAAATTAAAAACATTTCATTTCAATTAAGACAATTCATTTTGATTAAAAAAAGAAGAAACTATTTTCAAGGTCAATTGCATTCTTACTATGACAATCACTAGAAAAAAAAATCATTAAAAAGGGGGAAAATTAAATAGCGTTCACAATCTGTTAAAGTATAAAGTCTTTATGTTGTTATTATTATTATTATTGTTATTATTATTTATATTTATTTTTTATTATTATTTTATTATTATTGTTATGATTATTCTACCAGCAGAAGTGAAATGTACATATTGTTTAGAGAACAGGCCTCATTCCCCAAAATTTTCAATCAGATAAGAAAAGGGCGGAAAGGTGGAAGAACATCTCACAGACTATTGTTTGAAACGCCCAAACTACCTAATCCCGTTAGACTTTAGTGCGCACCCGCAGTTGCCAATCTTTCCTTGCTTTCAGCCCCACTCCCACAAGTTCTTACAGAGACCCATGCGGTATAAATCAAATGTAATCAGGATTTACTAGTTTTATGCTGGTTTCCAAGCTGACAGTTCAAAAAATGGCAAAAGAACAAAACAGAGCAACAACAACGAAAATCCTGAATTAATGGGGGCACGTAGCGTCCCTGCCACTAACATTTTTATCAACATCTACAAAATTATTTTGTATCGGAGACACAATTTTTTTCAACGGTCACTCTACTAAACTGTTTTTTTTTATAGGAGACAATAAAGAAGTTCTGTTCGTATCCAATATGTTCTTCTGTCCCTACGTCTGTCAGACATGTTCATGAACATTATGTTTCCCAGCCTTTTCAACGGCGTTGCTTCATTCATCTTGTTTTATTTTACAAGAAACTATAAGCTTAAAGACCCCGAGTTGCCATGAACGCCTTTGGATGAATCTACCCGAGATTTGAGCGTTTTTCTGAGACTGCCGGGTAAGGCTAGCTAGGAACTTAACACTTTCAAAAAAATTCTTTCAGAGGCAAATGACAAAAATTAAATGCTATTAAGTGGTAGCACTGATGTCGCTGAAAACTTGGTCTTGTAAAACTGTTTGACTGAAGTTTCCTCAGTTGGACATTATTTTTTCTCTAACTCGGCGCACAATGGGCAACCAAGACACTATCATAACAAGTCTTTTATACCAACCTTAGCTTTGACTTGATAAAATGTTGTTTAAGAGTTTAGCTTCTTCTGCTAACAGCTTTCCAATTTATAACTGACCCGATGCGTGTATTTTGCGAATGGGGTAGTCAGAAATGGGCGTTGTGAAGTCCTTCCGATTTGACTGAGCTAACAAAAGTGATGATCTGACCTTTTACACCGGGTTCGAAATGAGGATGTTTCAAACCGCAGACGAATTCCAGAAGGCACGTCCTCATTCGATCCCGAACGAGAGTTGAGCTTTACCGACATCGAATTCTGCTCTACGGTTTCTTGGGTTTGTAAAACTGTTCAATGAGTCTCTAAATAAAAATAACGCTGTAATTGGCGTTTCTGCAGAAATATTATTGACGCCTGACGTTCATTTTTACACGTTGTTCTGAGACTCAAATGACATTAAAAAAAAAAAAATGAAAAGAAATATAATATGAAATCGTATGTTATTACTAACGACCTAAATAGTTCTCGTGACTGATTCGAAAACAAAGTTATTTTTAACCTTGCGCAAACAACGGCTGGAAGTTCACTAATTGCATTAATAAAGTCACGTTTCAAGGTACAAAAAAAAAAGTAAAAAGGAAGAATCTTCTACTGTCTTTTCAAAATTAAAAAGGGAATAAGTCTCCAGTAATTTCGAAGGTTTTCCGCGATCCCGTGAAGTATGTCTTGACCTAGTCGTGACACAAATCATACAAGCTAGTCTACTTTTTCTATAGTAGCCGGTAAAATCTAGCAAGTTATCGTTCTTTCTCTCATCAGCAGTTTCTTTGTGAGTATATCTTCGTTTTCTCCTTCCCGGCATCTATGGTTTTAGTTTATCTGTTAACCTCGAGGAGTCTGTCTAGATACCTAACATTGTGAACCACGTGGGCGAGAAGATCGAACCTCAAGGTTAAAGCAGCAGTGGAAAACTTGTATCCTGTAGTTTTAGTTTGACCCTGCCCTACTGGGCCTTGTTTTCTTTAAATAAACTAAGCAAAAATGCACTAAAATAGAAGGAATATACGCTCTCTGTAATGAATATGGGCAACCCTATAAAGCTTTGGTCGAGTTAATCTCGTATTTCGTCGGTTTTACCTACGTATTTTGCAATGTACTGCTCAGTGACCACAAAGTTCATCAGAGTCGTTAATGTTTTTGACGTTATCTTGTGGATCGAGATAAACAGACTTATACTTTAATCATTTAAAAGAACTTAGCATTTTTATACCCGTACACAGGATAGAAAAAATGCCAATATAATGTCGCAGACAGGAGTTAAACCAAATTAGTGAAGATCAACTCCGAGAGTTGGTCGAGGAAAATTTAGTTTCAGCTTGCTGTGTCACAAACAACTCGTGACCCGTGAAAACTAAGCACTTCCCAAAAGTTGATTTTGCGATTGACGTTTTGGGGCAATTTGATGCTTATCTGTCCAATGAATTCGATAACTCGATCAACATTGTGTCTGGTGCGGCAGATTCAGCAGAATATTAGCTCCTGGAATTTCTATGACACTTGCGACAAGAATTATTACACGTATTTTTAATTCCGTGTCTTTCAACGCCTTAGTCTCTGTCTTACTTCCTTCATATTTAAGTGATTCATCTGGTATTTTCTCTTTGAACTTTTGAAAAACATGTTTAAGATAACGCCAAAAATTCTTAATTATTTTTTAGACAAGGAGGTTTGTTTTGCAGCTGCATGATCAAATTAATCCTCTCTTTTCTAAATCCTATAAATGAGACTGAAATGGCTGGGCTTCTATTGGGGTTAAGCTGTTTGTGAAGTTTGTTGAAAGTGGTTTCAAGTGATATCCTGTTTTTCACTTTTTTCCCCTATCATGACGATATACATGCACACTGAAAAAGTAACCACGGAAACGAGTATTTTATGTGGGATGGGCTAGTAAATGGAGAGGCCCCCCAGGGGTTTCCACGTATAATGTCATCTTTGCTTTTCTTCTTTTTTCAACCGAAATATCCGGTAGTCCAACGACACCTAATAGGCCCTCAATGGAGATCATGACGGCTGAGGGCTTGGAGTTTCTTATAGCTCTTATGCTTATTTACGTCAAAAGAGCCAATTTCACCACCAGGCTTCCTTTGTGGACGAAATTCTTTGCATTTCCTCCCCCCGGGGGGTGCTCAACAAAGTTCTATACCTGGAGGTTCCGTCCCAAGGTCCAACCCCTTACTCTTTTATATACCATTTTTGACAGAAAAAGGTGCCCCTTTCGTATACCTTCCAAACAAAGCAAATTATACCCCTTAGTTCAGAACTTTGCATCCCTTGTGAAAGTCATCAAATGTTATTGGGGGGGGGGGGGGGGGTCAATTCAGTGAAGTTACATTCAAAGTGGGGGTCGGCTAAATTACACCTTGTTTAGCCCCAAATCCTCTACCCCCCTCCCCCCAGGTGATAAATAATGACCGGTCCCTTATTTCATTATTGGGAGTACCCCGCCGGAGGGGGAGGGGGGGGTATTTGTCTCCTTTGTACTCGCTTCGGTACATTCACTTTAACTCTGGGCAGTTCATTTATGTAAAACTAATGATCGCAAATTGTCAATTTCAAAACCATGCCCGGTGGTGAATTTTGCACCGCTGATTTATAAATAACGGCTATTAATTGACACCATCAGTTAAGTCTCGAACAGATTTTTATCAAATACACGGATTTGTTTGACGTCTTGTCTGGTGAAAAATGTTTAGAACCTTAGTTGCTTGAGTTGTATACATCCCCTCCCAACCATCGGTGTAAGCTTCGGGAAGACAAATTGTTAACATTTCTTGTTCTGATACCGGCATTAATGTTGTTGATTGATTTGTTTGTTAAGAATCTCACGTGTCCATACTTTTTTGATATAAAACAATAGTTAATTCATACGCAGATTATTTGACCCGGGTTTCTTGGCTACTCAAAAGCAGGAGCCCGGTCAAAGGGGTTACATTTTCTAGATTGTACACTACCAAAACAGTTAGAGGTTGTTCTAACCAGCACCGCTGGGCTTCAGAACTGAAATCTTTCGAACAAAGGCACTCTTGACCTATCCCAAACCTGAGCTTCTTCCGCAAGCGAGCCCTTCCAAAACTACGGAGAAAGCGACTTGAATTCACTCCCCATAGAAAAAAAGATGCACGTTGAGGTTCTTTCAATTTGGAAAAAATCCTGAATGCGAAGTATTGTAAACAAAGTCAGGCTTTGTGTAAGGAAATACCTGATGTATCTTGAGAATTCTGACAAAAAGAAAAGAAATGGGAAAGAAGGAACTTACGCGCTCGAGGGGGGCAGGAGGAAGGGCTTTCTTGCGCGTGCGTTTAATTTCTTACCTTGCCCACAGCTGGCCATAACAGGAAAAGTACTTTGTATCAAATGTTTGTGTAGCTTGGTTACCTGAACATAAGAAGCCCCTCGAAGTATGTCATCGAGTGTTTGCGAATCCCGTGTTGTGTGAAAGAAAAAATGTTTATGCTTCGTAAAATACTTACTCTCAGCGGTAGTTTCTCTCTTATCTTAACGATTGCTGTGTTCAGGCTAAGTATCTGTTCCTTCCTGTATTAGAATGAAACAAAACGATTAGAGTTTGATTGAGCTTCACTTGCTTATGTTTTTAAAACTCAGAAGACAAAATCAAGTTACGTTAAAGTCTGCTAGAGTTTCTGCCACGGGACTGTGAATAGAACCTCCTTCTTTGTGTGAAAAACGTAGGGTAAAGAGCACCAAAGCTCAGTTGAATAGTAACAGATTTTACATGTCTCAGCAAGTTGTGTAGTTATCAATGCACATGTCACGACTCGCGGATTGATTCTGGGCTTGAACCATAGCAGTGGACTGCAAAAACGTTTTCTTCTTGGCAACAATTGCTCGCTAGCTCACATAAACTTGTAACTTGACCGGATGTTAGCTCTACCGTACCGAGAGAATAAACCCAAGTCGGAAATTTTCGGTTATCTATGTTGAGTCATAAACTTAAGCTACATGTAAATGCATTCGCTGCGGCCCTTATAAATCAAAGTCTTTGGAACTAGTTTGCTATGACTCACCTTGCACTTCTCCGTAGTATATTCTCATTTATAGGGCAAAGTCTCCCTAATACCGCTTTAATATCTTAGCAGATTGAGGCCAAACTAAACAGTAAAAACAGGGCAAATAAGTCCTTTTTAGGAAAGAGAGGTGGGTTTGGGGGCGGGGAGGGGTTTTTCCCTTGATATTGACGCTGTCAGTTGTCAACTCACAGTTCCTTGAGTTTCTGTCTGTGTTAAGGTCAAACTTGAAGCGAAAAAAAAAATAAAACAGTAAAACTTCTCCTATTTTGCTGTGAAAGAGAACTCGCACATGTCTGAAAGGTGCCGCACGCTACATTATTTTTCTGTAACTTTGGCCTTTGATACTTGTACTATGCCTCATCCCATACAGCTTCCTTTTCTAAGCTAATCGGCTTTTATATTCCTCTTGAGGGAGGCCGGTTCAAAATTCCCGTTTTCAGTCTTCATTTTGCAACGGGAGTTTTTTTGATTATTTTTCACGGACAACAGTATTTACCCTTCCTTGAAGACCTTGCAAGGCAAGGCATATAAAAGAACTGCATTTTGTCACGTTCAGAAGCTTGTCTCATGCGGCGAAATAATGATTAGAATGAAATAACTGTCGTTTATTTATTTATTTTTTGATGTCTTAATCCCTTTGCTCCAAGATCGAACTAATTGAGCTTACGTGCGATCATGCCGACTATTTTCTCCAAACTTTCTTTTATGTTTTTGCAGAACTGTGTGATATTACAGATGTTTCGGAAAAGCGCGCATAGAATAAGAAAAAAAATATATCTAGATTTAACTTTTCTATTTATTATAAATCATTAAAATTATCCAATAAGCGAACGTTCGGATTCTCCTACAATTTTCTCCCACTCTACGAAGCAGTTGTTAAAGCGGGGTTTGTTTATTACCTCTCAAACGCTGTAATTTAAATTGTGCCTTGAAAATAGGCTTTAAAGCAACTTCCACAACCGCTAAGTTTTTAAATCTTCCACTCGACTCATCAGCGTCTCATCGCTGGCACTCGGCCACGATTGTTTCATAACCTTGGCCAAGGTGGACGTGTAAGAAAATACCATCTTTTGTTTGACCCCATCTATTCAATCTTTGTTTTGTTTAGTTTCAATCCAGTACACGTACGGAAATTGGTCAGAGTTTAGAGTTTTTATCTAGTTGAACCTGTCAGTGATTGACTGTCAGGTCCTGGTGATAGATATGGGAGGTGAGGGGTGCGGAAGAAGGGGGGGGGGGGGCTTACTGGTTTGGGGGGAGAGGGTTTAGTGTAAGATATCACTTAGCCACGTCACTTTATTTTCTATCCTTTTAAAAAGCTTAAACGTCTCTTCGCATCATTAAATTCCAAAAATAATGGACGTACAGTTTTTGTTATTTAAGAGTATATGTAGGCGTTTAAACTGTTTCCTGTCAGAAGCCCATCAATCGACTGTTCCTGTTGTCTGTTGCTGTGGATAGCAAGCATGGACATGGATTGAAACTTGCTGGACCAACGTTGCAAGTTTTACTGATGCTATGCCTGTAAAAATCACTAACAGTTATTATGGTTAGAGCTCCCTGATGGAAATCATGTTTTATTATCTTCTTCATAACTCTTCAGCAGAATTTTGTGAGCGGGTAAACGCCCTAAGTAATGACTCACTCAGCACAGAATTGTCCTAAAGCAGCAGTATCCTCGTGCGTGACAGAGCCCCTTTAAGTCGTATCTTATATCACCCTGTAAGGGATTATATGGGGACTATGTGCTCCCGAGGTTCTGGGATGATGACCCTTGATAAAAGTAACTACAGGAAGACTAGAATTGCCAAATCTTGCGGTGACTTCTTATCCGAGTGCTACTCTTAATCAGATCCGGAAATCAGAGTCACGTGGTCTGAGGGGACACGTACAATTTGCAGAAGAATTCCACGTAGTAAATTGTCCGAAAAAAAGTAGGTCTGGTGTCTTTTAGCACTGATAGTTTGCCAATTGTGTGACTGTTTAAAAACGTAAAAGTTCATGCAGTTATGAACGCAAACGTGCAAAAGAATATGTCACCGTGATAAGGAATCTCTTGAGCATGCAGATAGTGTACTTTATCCTCTCTTATCCATAGTATGATTGTGCATATAATTAGTTCTGCCACGTTGACACTCGAGAGATGTACTTAATGTCGCCGCCCCTTTGCCCCCATGTTTTAATTTTTTTTCCCCTTTTATCGAGAACGTAAAACAAACATGTATTCAATTTAAATAGGACAGACGGCAAATTGCTGTTGCTCGAAATATCTTTAAGTCTAAAAAAATAGTAAATGTAAATGCCGTAACTGTTCGTCAGTAGGATGTCTAAAATGTGTGCAATTCCACAATCGGTTTCGGCCCCATTAAAACCTAACATTTTAACATTTTAGGAGGAGCCACCCACAACGTGAGCACAGTTACCGACAAGGTATATGAGTAGGAAAACAACCAGAGAAATGTAATGTGTTAAATAACGAACTAAATACACACGTCAAGTAATAAAAGAAAACAACGCGCGCACACACAACCTACGCTGACTGAAAGGTGATAAAAGGATAAATTGATAAAGGATATGCTTTAATAAAGGATATGGCGGGACCATATCACGACCATACCACGGCTTCAACTAAAATGCAGACGCAGTGCGATTTAATACACTGCATTTACCCGGTTTTGTAGAAAGGAAAACACGAAGGGAATTATTTGTTTCCCCTCCCCCATCCGCCTCCCCCTCATCCCTTAAACGGAGGCTAATAGAGCAAGAGATGATAAAATCAGCAACGCTTAAATCAACGCCTATTTTATTTGCGATTTCGTCTTCGCAGTTTGCAGCTATCTGAAGTATTATTTCTTTTAAATATACACGTTTTTCTTCCTAAAACACAAACACTAGATGCATGTTATTAAATATCCACTTTTTTGGTACTTATAAGTTGTCTCTTCCACGTACGTCTACACTATATGACTTGCTTTTTTTGAAACAAAAAAAAAAAGGGTTCTCTATATTTCTCTTGAGTATGTTCCTTTAACTTGTGACCTTGACAGTCATTTTATATGTCCTTTATTCACCATTATAACCTACTCCTCAAAAACAGCTGAGGATAATAATTATTGGCTCTCGCGTAACGCAAGTGTAAACTCCATTTCCAAGATAGTGTTTATATTGAAAGCACTCTCGGACTCCTCTGAACAAGAGTTCTTGACGTTAAGACCAACACAAAATAATGGGACAGACAGGGAATCTTAGGGCGTCGGCTGGGATATATGAATTTCACCTAAGTTATTTTTAGAAGTTGCAATTAAACGGAAGTCTAATTCCTGGGGCGTCCGCACATTTTCTCAATAGTTTGAAACGTCCTTAAGTCCGCGTGACTTTCTCAGAGCCAATTATGCAAAATGTTGCAATGGCGACACACCAAATGTCCCGTTGTGCTCTCTTGTTAACACTGAATAAAAGTTTGCGGACCTCTCCGGAAATCAACTTCTGATTAATTTCAAACGTTTATTGGTCTAAAAATAGCTTTGGTGAAATTCACATACTCGGCTAGACGACGCGTTTTCCTATCTGTCTCATTGTTTTCGCTGGTTAAGGCCAACTCCAATACCAATTCCTACACTAAGTTTGATTTGATTGGAAGGCTTCTTGTACTGCTATCAAGATCCCGAACAGTGCGTCTTCTTCGCGTGCGTTTTCTGCAGCACCCCGTCTGACTGCAGGACAGGACTAGCGCCAAGCTTGTCAACACCGTAGTTGATGCAAACAGCCCTGCCAAAATTGCCAGATACAGGCGGGATACAAGTGGCTTCTCGTGATCTGAAGGCAAATGGTCACATTTCTTACCGTCACACTGCTGTACACACCGTCTGGCACTACACTTAAAAGCGCATGTCCCTGAAAGACACTGCTGACTGCAATAGTCGACATCACTAGTGCATTCCATTCTGCAGTCGTGGCACTGTTGGTGGCAAGTCCCGGATGAACAGGTCAGCGTTTTGCACCTTGTGTCATAGCAGACTTGGTCGCACTCGGTGTAAGCGTATTTCCCGTCACTTGGTCCACAGCTACAAGACGTACTGTTGCATCTTTGCGAACAGGTGTTTCCTAATACCGAGCTACATTTTTCTTTCGATGGAGACTCTGCTTCGGCACCGACCAGGCACACAGTAGAAACAACGAATATCATTAACATGTCGCTTTTAATGTCTGAAAGAAAAGAAACAATAGCCATTAACTCGTATATTCACCAGGTTTTGAATTCACCATCGCATTTATATCATTGCGTATGTGGCACCTATCGGCTTTCCTTTTCTAGGAGTTTTCAGGACATAAACCTAGCTCTAAGGCCTTCATTGTTAATTGGTTGGGTCATGGGCTCCTGATGGTTGAGCCTCGTGATTAGCAATATTACAAAAATAGATTGGGACTGGCCTGGCCTTAGCGAGGTTATTAGAGGCAGGTCAGGTACCACAAACTGGATAAATACAAAGAAATTAGACGTTATATGAGTATATATTTTACAATAAATAAATAATATTCTAATTAAATACAAGGAAAATATTGGAGTTAATTATAAGATCGTTGGTTTGAATCTTGTTGGGTGAACCCTGTTTTATTTCCTTTGTTTATAAATTTATTCAATTATTTATTTATTTTTTCGAGTAGTTTGTGCCCTGATTGAAGCATCACTGCTCTTGACAATCGCCTCATGTAAGGTTATCCACGACAATCTTGGATTCTGGATTCCACGCTGTGGATTCCGGATTCCAGGTAATGGATCCTAAATACATACATTGGCAGCAGTATAGTCATACAGAAATAAAAATTATACTTATTTCTGTGATAGGTTGGTTAAGTGCCTCTATACATGGACAAACACTGGACTCGAAAGCACTAGCTGACTTGGTGAACATATAGTGATAACAAGTTCTGGTGTTTCAGGAGATAATAAGAGAAGACAAAGGTATTGTATTAAATTTTTTTTTTCGCTTGGCTTTCAGCCTAATTTTACATTTTCATGAAACTGCTCCCTGGTGACAAAAAGGTGTAGTAGCCACTCATTTGGAAGCACAAAGCGACAAACCTTAACAGTCAACTCCCTTTATTGCGGACAATGTAGGAACCTCGAATAAGTGTCCTGATTACCGACGGTCCGAAATAGCGAGACTTTATTTCAGTGAAACGTCTGTAATTTGTTTTTGCAGGGGATTTAGCGAACTGTTGTCTGTATTATCGGGGTGTCCATTATAGAGGGGTGTCCGCAAGGCGAGAGTTGGCTGTATTTTCTTTTAACTTCGAATTCTTGAAAATAAAAAAGTCGCTCCATTTAGGGTAATACGGCTTTCGGAATCCGGTAAATTTTTTCTTATCGAATCCGGAATCCGGGTAATTCCGATCAGGGAATCCAGAATGCCGCTAACGTTTGGAATCTGGAACCCGAGTCGAGGGCCACAAGTTCGTCATTTCCCATTAAAACTGTCAAGTGTTACCCTCTTTAACCCTTCAGTGAAGTTAAACCCTCAGATCAAAACTTGAATTCTCATTTGTTGCCCTTATTTATTCCCTATAAAAGTAGTGGGGAGAAGTTGTTAAGATATCAGTAAATTTATCGTGTGTGATCATGTCCGTAATTCTCATGACCACTCTGGTTTTACAAGCATTATTATTACAAGGAGAAATTTGATGCGGATCTTACGGCTTAAAGGGTTAAATTAAGTCTCCAATTCACTCCACAAATTCCACTGACAAGGAATGTGGAATCCAGGGACAATTTACCTACCCCTCCCCCAAGCCATCATTTTGACCGAAGTGAGAGGTAAGTGTTAATGTTAGCTTAGGGGAGGGGTAGGTGAGCAGTTTCCAAGAAACCTAAATTGATCCGAATCCAGTACTTAGAATCCGGAATCCACGCGTGGAATCCAGCCGTGCGTGACTTATTGCCGCTTGAAGCTGACAGTTTTTTCTCTCGCTTAAAAATAATCCGGGGTCAAACAATGGTTTTTGTTTATGTAACCTTGAATCACTTGGAGAAATTACGCAAGAACAAAATAGCGCTTGTATCATTTCTTAGCATAAAGGCCGATTATTTTGGTAGAGGCGAACATAAATAAAAACTATATATGAATTTTGTTACTTCTTTTTTTAACTTAAGTCTGGTCAAAATCTAAGTTTGCATAATAGGAGGGTAGCTTAAATAACGGCTTTCTTTGTAGCTCTGTAGCTGGAGCACCTGTAACCTGCGATCAGTCGTTCCTTTTTTTCTCGGGGAAGAGCAACAACGAGCAAAGAAAGAGGGAAGAAGGACGGCCCGATCGCAGGTTGGAGGACCTACACTTCGTCTACTAAATGCGGTCTAATCCCGTCGGGGACTCAGCGTTCCCTGCCCCACGTTTGTGGCACGATGCGTCTTTGGCTTCGATGCTCGTATAAATTGTCTTTGTAGCTTACTTTATCCTAAGCATAACAGACGATTGGCTGATTGTAATTGTGTACGGTTGAATTTTCAAAGCCTTGATAAAAAAGGAAAAGACTGACCTTGTTCTCTTTGATGGTGGCCAAGGTTTTCTTAATCTTCTTTGCCAATCAATTAATTTCCTTTTTTACATAAGAAAGTGTGAAAAGGGTACTTGAAAAGGACAAACTTTGTTTATCCTCAAAGCAAACAGTTCGAAGGTCTAAACCAGCAAATTGAGCAATCGAACTCTTGGATACATAGTTACATACCGATCATTCGCATCTTCAGGAAGAGCTGAAACTCATTTAACCCCAATTCATTTATACAAGGAAGCAAGGAACGAAAATCAATTAAGATGCATGAATAAAATCTCTATGTGGAAGGTTTCTAGATGCGATCAAAGTTGCTAAATGAGAAATGAATTGAGTCAGTGTACAGTACCGCAAGTGAGCGTTGTTTCCCCTCGAAGCTGGGGTGGGCCTCGTTTGTTTTTCAACTCTCTTCTCGATATCTGGTAATCTGATAAAGCCGTCCCTCCTTTTTTGTGTGTTAGTGTTTCCTGGAAGTGGCTCAAAAATTTGAACAATCGTGGGATACATGCATGTTATCTTATCGTCCTTGAAGGTTTAGAGTTACGACCGACATACTGTCTTTAATCTTAGCTACCGCAAAATGTTTATAAATCGAAGCAAAATTAGAGCAGAAGAAGATTACCGGAAGATGTGTTGAGCTTGCCGACTGGTATGGTTTCCTTAAAGCTCCGGATCTTTAAAGATCGAAATACCTTATTGAAATAAACGGGGGGAGGGTACAGTAAACATGGCTGGAGAGTACAGAAGACTAACAAGGTCAAGTCTGAACTTTTTTGACCTGTAATCCTGTAACCATTCTTCTGAAGGAAAAATTCGAGCCAAAAAAGGTGGGCTGCAATTTCTCGAAACTGATTACAAGTTCTAACCGACAAATATCAGACATGGGCTACTGAAAAAAATATATTCCTTGATCACAAACAGCAATATGTTATGCCTTGCGGCTCGTATACGCCTAAAAGCAGGAAATGGAGGCCCGGAAAGCGAAAAGACATCCTGTCGGTGCAGTACACATAACTTCTACTAGGAGACGACGAAGGGAAGCCACAAGCGCGAAAAATTATACCGGCCATGGCCTCAGATCGCGGGTCGAGTGGTGTAAAACTGTGGTCGCGTTCTGAGCAGATGAAAGGTGATGAATGAGCAGAGGAAAAAAAAAAATAAGATCTTCGTCTTCTTACAAAAAGCCATCAAGGGCCAATAAATCATCACTATTTTGCATAGTAGATGATTTCGGATCGCTTACCGAATTTCTACCCTTCCGGCCATGAGCCTGTCTACAGTCATGCATGCAAGAAGTTAATGCACTAGAACCTTAACCGTTAACCGTTCAGTAAAACAAAGTTCTCCTGTCGACCACATCAAGCAAGACTGAAACCACTCTCCAAAAACTGAATCATATTGAGGGGTTTAGTTTAAGGGTCGTTTCCGTCGGTTTGAATAATTTGTACACGTTCCAATCTTTCTAACAAAGTTCTGCCAGTTTCTGCCGTGGCCCGCTTTAGCGCAGGGTAGGAAGAATAACACGAGACTCGGTGATTCTAATTAAGAGCGAGATATGATGTACCTGTATCGACAATTTAGCTATTGTTGTGGTTAAAGTTTTTTGGAGAAACAATGGATCTTTTGTAATCCGCCTCCATGCCGGGTCGTTTTGAATATCACAAAAAGAACGCACGAAGTGTGAGAAAAAAATCATGAGATAAGGAAATTGGCGATTACCTTCAATTGTTTTAAACCTTCCAACCTTTGTCGCTGAGAGTGAAGCCGAAGGGAAAGAGATTTTCCCTGCTGCTCTGTGGAACAATGGCTTTTGTTAACTGTTGTTCGTTTGTCCAAACAGCTCAGGAATGTTCTTCAGTGTGCCACTGAATTACACAGTTGTCATATGTAGACTCAAGTTTGACAAGCAGTTAATGACCATTGTCAAATATGCCAAAGGTCACGCGATATTCGCTAGCAGCACGACATTCGCTTTTTTGAAACAGTGTGGCTCAACTACTCTACATCACAGATGTTTGAAAACGTGAAACTAAAGAATTAATGGCGAAAAGCATTAGCTGGAGATTACTTCATTTATCCCCCCTCCCCTGCCCCCATTCTTAGTTTTCTGGCTTCCAGAGGGAAGGGATTATTGGAGAGTTGGGGGTGGGGGGCTTGGGGGCTCCAATTCTGACGTGGCTGACGTGGCAAATATTATTTTACGGTGTGCCACAAAATGAACTTGTGATAATTATAAGGGTATTCAACTGAAAAATGTACAAATTTGCAACCATCTTCTTCCTCTGAAGGAGTAAATAGGTGCTACACATCTAGAACGTATGCATTAGAAGTGATTCACGCGTAGGACGTATGTATTATGATGCGGAACACAGTGCTACCTCCCCCGTCCCGAAATGTCAAGGTTTTGGTTGCCGGATGCGAAGTGCAAACTTTGTCTTCAAGGAAACCAGATTTCATCTTTGGAACGTGCTATTGAAAACTAGAAACTGCTAAAATGCGGAATAAATACCTCCTTTCTCTTCTTTCAGTTTACTTTACAACTGACTTTACCCTGTGATACCAACGCTGTGCCTGAATCGTGGAATATGTTTGCAAAATGCTTGAAAATCACTCGTTTGGCACGTGCTTTTAGTGAAGCACTTTAAAGTAATGACTTCAACACAGAATTAACCTAAAATAGCAATATCTTCACTATAGCTCAGATAACGTTGTATCAGTCTATGTGTGAATTTCTGTGGTGTGATTATTCAAGTGAAAGCTATTGTCGCCATTCAGCTCCGTTCCCTCGAGTTCCCGTAGTACTTTTTATCCGTGTCATCCTGAACAAGGAGGTTCTAGCGTTTTGAGTCTGTGGGTGAATTCTTTGATGTGGCCATCAAACCTGCTCTTTCATATGGTCCTTTCTTGTTCCTTTTTTTAATTTTTTATTTTTATGAATTTAGGTAGCTTTAATATGAAAGATAACAAGTCTAATCTGATTTTCGTTTTTCGAGATTTTTCTCCAAATTTGTAGTTTTGGTTTGGTCTCTTTTGGTTCCAAAAACTACTGCAAGTACCTGGATTGAAGAACTTTCCCCTGCTTTTAATTTTACGTTACTACGTGCTTTGACTCGGCATTGTTAACTGAAAAAGCAAACAAAAGTCAAAAGATAATGTTTCCTCTAATGTTTTTCACAGGACGTTTTGAACTTATTGATGAGCTTTCTCAGAATACTGAAAAATCAGCATTACCGGGGGAACAATTCTGTTAAACTGGAAGCTGAAGAGAACAAGCTTGAAAAACTGTTCATATACATGTACATAAACAATTGATTATTCAACAAAAATCAACTTTATTGCAAACGGGTGTCATGTCATCTGTCAAATAAGATCGTTCAGAACTGTTTTTGTTTCCACAGGAAGGTTGCTCTTGTCTGATCCTGTTAGCGAATTCCTTTGCAATCTATTATTAGGTTGAGAGTGAGTGAGAAAAATAAAATCGGTCAGTGGATGGCGCAATGTTGGTATAATACTGACGCTCCGCTCGCGCTAAGCCCCGTGCAAACGGACGCAACATTGTTCGATGTTACATGTTGCGTCCGTTGGCTCACCCTGATGCGTGTTGTTGCGCAAAGTTTCAAACCGGTCAAACTTTTAGCCACGTGTAAACGGACGCAACAAGTCCCAACATTGTTGGGTAAACAATGGGGGGGGGGGGGGGTTACTTCCTTATAAGAGGCTAATGGGGATGTGCCGCTGGATGGGGTCGCATTTTCACGACGGATTGACTTTAATGGGGTAGCACATTGTTCGGATTTTTGGGGGTAAGACAGTTCTTCATATTTACGGTTAGTAAAAGTACCAGAATGTTTGTACTGCACATGAAAAGTAAAGTGCTCTTCATTCAATCTAAAAAATGGGTCAGTTCATAAAAATTGGAAGTGACTAAGTTGGGATCGCGAAAATTACATATTTGACAAAAAGTGACTAAGATGTGGTCGATAATTGGTCACAGAATAGACTATAATGGGGTAGGGGCTCTGAGAAGCCAGCGGCACATTCTCAGCAAAAATTAACCCAAGCACCCCCCCCCCTTCCCGGGGGATTGCGTGTTGTTGCGCAAAGTTTGAAACCGGTCAAACTTTTAGCTACGTGCAAACGGGCGCAACAACTTCCAACATTGTTGGGCCAACAGTGTAGGGAGTTGTTGCGTGCGTGTTGGTAGTGGTGTTCAAACGGTTGCAACAACTCCCAACAATGTTGGGCCGACAATGTAAGGAGTTGTTGCGTCCGTGTTGGCAGTGGTGTGGAAACCGATGCAACCACTCCCAACAATGTTGGGCAGGATGAGCTCCTGTGTTGGGCCAACAATGTTGGGAATTGCTGTGTCCGTTTGCACTTAGCTTTAGTCTTTCACAAGCTCGGCTGTTATTTGTGTTCCTCCAACGCTAAACACAAAATATGAACCACCCAGAGTGACTGATATACAGGCGGTATATAGTGTATATAGTATATAAGGCAAATTGAACCTTTGTTTCTATTGTAGACTCGGCTCGGTCTGGCCAAAAACAAGCAAATAAAAACAAAATTCAAAAGAGATCATCCGCTTGTATTCCTTTGTTTAATACCGCTCCCTGATCTGATTAACTCAGCATGGTATTTTCTTTTGTTTCTGGCAAACCAAGGTAAATTGTTTAGTGGGAGTGGAGGGGGCGTTTCAGCCGTTTCACTACTCTCTACCTTTTTGTTTTCGTTGATTTTGGTTTTAGTATATGCCTTCACTGTTTACTATATTACAAATGATCCTTTTTAAAAAGATATTATGTTGATTTTCTTTCTTTATGGGAGCACAATCTGGTCAAAACAAGAGCGGATAAAGGAGTCCACACAATGTACGATCACAAAAAGCAAACAACAATCGGGTGTGGATAATGTTTCGTCTGGTGTTTTGGTTTAATGAGTGCATGTCATGACCCAGCCGTGTAAATCTCTAGTAGCAAATAAGATCCGCCGGATTTGACAATTTAGAGCAGTTTCCGTTCAAATGAATGTCAAAAACAAATGCCTTTGAAAACAAAAGTTTCTAGAAAGTAAAAGTGAAAGTGTTGAACTATCAAGCCAATCTAAAGTAGCCGGATAGAGATGAGAGGAACGTGTAGGTTTTTTTGTGAGTCGAGTACATTAAACCAGTGTTCACAAATTTTGTACAAAGAAAGAGTGTGGGACAATTCTTTTAACCATACAGAAACTGAAACAAATGAGCCATGTAATTGCATTCGTTAAAGGAGTCGTTGACGAGAAAACCTGGAATGTGTACACAGTACACTTTTTGTACTGAGGAAGCTGATGTCAGCCCCCTTTTTTTTTGCATCATGTGACTTTAACAATTAAGCAGAACGTTTTTAAGCGTTATGTTTATTCCGTTTATCGATTTTACTAACAGAACTGGAATTAAAACTAGCAAGAATGATAGTATTTATGAATAAAGAGCATTGCAGAGCGAGAGCTATGGCTGAAGACTATTCAGTCATCGGAAATTGAAGCATAGGGGTCGTTAAGCGCAAGAAATCAGTAAGCTTATTGTGAAATCCATTATGGTGCTAATAAACTGTCAAACTGGCTCGAAAGCTGGCCTTCCAAACCTTTTAAACACATGTGTTTACTTGGTATATTTTTGCTAATTATGTCTACTTTAGATCCTACGTTCTGCGGCATGTTTAAGCGGTCCTTTGCAGTTAATGTTCATTTGCTACTTCAAAACTTTACTCGGCTCCAACCAAAAGAAACGGACCGACCTTACTAAAGTCGTTTTGGTACTGCACTTTGCGATCATACTCGCAGGGCTGGTAAATACGCGAGTCGGTGGAACTTGTTAATGTTTACCGACCCGAAAATGAAGAACAGACTGAGAGATAAAACATTTTTAAGTCAGCAAGTTGCATTGAAACAAGACTATACTCTTACCGTGGTGAGTTTTTAGAACCAATATCCTGTCTTTTCTTCTTGGGGCCATCCGAGAATGTGGTTGTTTATCGCACTTTTCATGTGGATCGATACTAAAAGCGGTGTTTTCCCCTTTCGTCTGTAGAGACTGACGTAAATGCCTTAAAATGTTGACTTGATGCCAGAAAACAAAGTTAAACAGATTAAGGCATGTCTGATCTTGTGGAGTACGAATCGTGTTTTTAACACTTGGCTTGATGGGCGCAATTTATCAGCATTCCAAACCGCAAGCGAAGGGTCATGTCACTATAATTGTAAGTTACAGCATTCAAGCTGAAGACTAACAAAATAAACAGCAGATAAGGGTTACTATGTTTTTGCGCAGTAGAGCGTGACTGGGGAAGGGTAGCCTGCGTAGCAGGCGTCGAAAGCGGTAGGGGGTAGGGGATAGGGAGGAAGGGAAGAAGGGGAGTGGGATTGGGGAGAGGGGGAGGGGACTCCCTTCCCTTTTCCCTTTCTCCCTCCCCCCTCCCCCCTCCCCCTCCCCTTTTTGCGCCTGCCACGCAGGGTAGGGGAAGGGGTGGTGTTCGGAAAACCAGGAGGGCCACATAGTGATTTCGTTTTTATTTTTCACTTTTCCATTTTTGATTTTCACTCCGCCATTTAACTTTTCGGTTGAGATTTCGGTTTGTATTTTTTACTTTTCCGTTTTCGTTTTTAACGTTTTGATTTTCATTTCGCCATTTTGCTTTTCGGTTGAGATTTCGGTTTTTTTTTGGGTAGTTTCAATAAAGGGGACGACTATTTTTAGTTCCCTAAATATCCGATCTTTCTCCTTTAATACATTTTTTTTACTATCACTTCAACTGAAGTGCAGATTAGGTTTACTACGAGGGAAGGGTATTTTAGAGTTTGTAAGAAATGGATTTCGTAACTGACGATCAGCCGAAGCGAAACTGCCTATGTTCTTCCATCGTCGCTCTTTGTTTTTCGTTGGTATTAACGACCTGTCCGTATACGAGATGCTGTCACCAGGGATGCTATCCTTTCCTGTTAATAAGTGCTTACTTACAGTAATTACTAAATAACTCTTGTGCCATAGTATCGTAAACTTATGAACATTGAGTGGGAGCTGAGTGAGGCGGTAGCTCCATGTACCCAGGAGTACCCTGCATGTACCAAAAGTTCCAAACGCGTTCTTTTTCTGAGGCCTATCCCGCTAGTCAGATTTTCTCTTTTTATTCTATCCAAAGGCTTTCAACTTTGGTCCGTAAATGATCTATAAGACTACCGGGGCGTTTATTTAATTTTGAGTGTCCAAGAACTGGAGAGCTTAATATATAGGAGGCGTATATTTTCATTATTCACCAAACTCGATCTGCAAAACTAATGTGCTTTCGGTGAATTATAATGTTGCGCAATCCCCAGTCCATCAGTTGATTCGTCAAGGCCGTCCGTAGACCCATATCACTGTTTCAAATGTGAACTTCGATGTCAGAATCCTCTTCCAGGTTCGTCATTGTGTTGTCATCACGTTAGTCATTCCTTCAGCGCTGATCCTGACTTTTAACTTGACATGGAACAAGATGCAATTTACAAACCCTTGTTAATCAAACAAGAATCTGAATAATTACTAGTTAGCTTTTATGGGCGTTTATTAGAGAGGGCCGTCTATGATCTAATACAAACTTTAGATCGTAGAGGGAGCGTTTATAAGACAAGTGCATGGCGCTTATTTGAGAAGGTCAAATGGATTATTTACGGTAAAATGAAAGTACAATATTCATGGTGGTATGTGTATGATAAGTTCGTTTATGTTTGGTCTCACGATAATCATTGAGTACCATGACACAAGCGATAAATTGACCTATCGTATTTGAATCATTATTCTTTTCAACAAAAATCGTCTTTGTGCGACGAAGAATTCCTCTTTAAGTTTATACTTCCGACCTGTCTTTCAAGCTAACGATCTGAAGCTAAGGATGGAAAATCAAAACATGACAGTTTGACAAAAGTGAAAACGGGGTAAACTTTTACTAACAAAATTATCTTTTGCACTTTTCAGCTTTTTTGTTTTACTTTGTCTTTTGTTTGTTTGTTTGTTTGTGTGTTTTTTCTAAACCCTTTATGCTCCTAGTTTCACTTTCTTTTGAATTCAGGTGTTTCGCCACATGTTGGGGAATTTTTCTGCTTAGAGCGAGTTTCTAATGTCCTTTAAGCAATTAAAGGCTATCCGAGGCGTTCAGTTACTAGGCAGAAAAAGATGGGCGCCCTCGAAAGAAGAATGCGGCATTGATTTCTTTATATCTAGTAGAGTACATGCCATTGTTTAGGGGCAGTATAACTACTATTAAGCTGGTGGCAAAAAAGCATTGTTGACGCTGCTTTTGAGCTTTATGATTTCTCGACTAGGGTGACTATCAAACGGCAGAAAAACTGAGAAAACAGCCGATATTTCGGGAGTGCCACCACTACCGGCTTCCCCGCGAAATGCCGTCTAAAGAACGAGTACAGAAATTCCATACTGATGACGTATCACTACCCAGATCTGGGAAGTGCTTTTGACTGGTTAAACTGAATTTGCTTCAGCCAATCAGAAGCACTAGTTCTCATTGCTCAGACTTCATTTCGCGGTAAAACCAGTGGTGACCTCGCGAAATGTCGGCCTGTTTCCTCAGGTTATGTATTTTTCAGGTGTTTAGCAGAAGCATAAAAACGCCTGTTGTAAAAATCCAAATCCAGCCATAAATAATCGGTGCCATGCTCTGTGACTGTCCAATGTAGTAACATTTTCCTTTAACACATTGCCTCTTACAGTGTTGGGCAAAGCACTCCATTCGACACTCTCCTCCTAAGCACATCTGATCACATCTTTCTACTCCTTTGACGCACTCCATGGTGCAGTTGGTGCAGACCTGGTTGCAAGTGGAAGCCGAACACTTGATGTGACGACATTTTGCCTTCCATACGCACGACTGGGAGCATAACTTACTGGAAGCACAATTCATGTTACACATTCCGAAGAAGCACTTCTGTGCGCACACATTTCTACCTGAAGTTAGAAGCACAGCACGTTAATTTCCTGTTCACGATCTAAAAGAACAATTGCTTGAATACGTTATTCTTGGCGTTGTAACAGCTATCCATAGCAAAGGTAGCAATTATATCATTCCATCATAAATGTGGAGACTGCGTGGACAGTATTGCGGGAGAGGCTGCCTTCCCGTCATGCATGCAGTGGTACCCGACTACAAACATATAAGACGCACCATCCTTTAGTGGTCAACAAACAAAAAAGAGTAGGTATACGGTTAAGGAATTGAACGAAAGAGTAAATAGATCCTTGGACTTCTCGATCGGGCCTCTGTAATTTCGCTTTGATCGCCGGGACCTAAAGCTGGTCACCCTTTTCCAAGCCTAAACCAGGAGCAGGTGCTATCTTTTCTTTAACCGTTGTCATTACAGAGCACTTCAACCGGCTGGGAGTTGGTTGGGATAGCTTGAGGAAACGGGCTTCTTTTCTGTTACATAGCACAGGGAAATTGAAATCGAAAATTTGCGTTTTTGTGACCCTACAGGATAGCTTAGCCTGTGTCCCGTGTTTCTGGGTTATTCTACTGCTGGTTCTTGTTTCTTGTTATCGTCTGTAGTACAAGTGTAATTTTCGGGCGAACAAGCGTTCACTATTTCCTGTGTTACCACCACGATCTTACTCTGGTCCCAGAGGTTTTTCTATTCTGAAAGTAGATTAAGGGCCCTTTCGGAAAGTCAGACCAGGCCACCCAACCCGGTCATTTTGAAAATAAAATATTAGTCACTTTTTTAAAAAATTTCCTTTACTAAACCCCATCATCATACCATTTAGGAATCAACCGAACCTGTCTGGATAGCCCTGATTAATCAGGAAATTCTCCTTAGGACTACCCTGCTGTGGCCAGCCAGTTGTGACAAATGATTAGTACCTTAGTCAGTTATACAGTCAGGCCATTATATTTTTAAAATGCATGTGTTATACGTGTTAGATGCTCTTCGTCTCCTTCCTCTTTCCTAATTCTTTATTATGTAATTATGAACTTTTCTGTAACTTATGCAGTGTATCAGTGTGGTTGAGTAAAGGAAAAAATCATCAAAAAAGGCGCCTTAAGATCGTTGAGAGTAGAGAGCATGATCGGTGGATTGGAGAGCCGGTCACATTTAGTGCTCGTGAAGCGCCACAGAGCAACCAAAATGTTTTCTATGTTTTCTTATCTGTAAGGCTTTCTTCTCTTAGCTTGAGCAATAGACATCTCAATGCTTACTTACCAGAACAGGCCATTGTTGGACACGAAGAAAGAAAATTGCAGTTTTGTGAACAGCTGCTAAATGGAGTTGTTTCTGTCATTTTACAGGAACAATGGCTAAAATTACACTTCTTTTGGCAGAGGTGTTGGTTCAATGAGCCATCTTCGCATTGCTCGCTGGCCACTGACATCGCAGTTGCATAAAGGATCACCGTAATGAACGTCTTCGGAATCATTCTGGAATTTTAAGGTAAAAATTTGTAGAGAGGGGCTTGATAACACAAGACCGGTATGAATTTAAACCGTAATGTGTTCAAACCAATTTTGATGGAGCGTTTTCAGGTGACGCTGTGTCGGCCATGTTGGTTTACTAAGTTTATGTTCACCCTATGTCCTGCCCCATGAAAGGGAATCCAGGGCAGTCTTGGATTCTGGATTTCACGCTGTGGATTCCAGATTCCAGGTAACTGGATTCCAGTCTCTGTCAGTGGAATTTGGACACTGGATTCCAATCGATTGTGGGATTCCGGATTCCTTGAGCTGTATTCTGGATTCCCAAACCCAGGATTCCAGATTCCAAAAGCAAAAATTTCCCAGATTCCGGAATCCGGATTCCCTTACCTTGGGCGATATGTCGGGTAGCTTTTGCGCCCGCACAAAAATTATATGTGGTAGGGCTTCTGTTTACACATATTAACGGTTATTTCGGCGCGATTTCTGTGACGGAGCAAAGCTGCGCCGCGTCGATCTCCGAAGTGGAGACTCGCATATCGGAGACGTGTTCCATTCTATACCGGATAGATTTTCATATCGGTCGGGAGCCGATTAATGTGAACAATTAGGCTCCGAGAGTCGCACGAGGGGAAGCCATCAATTTAAATTTCGCGTGCCATATCAGGCAAATAAAGGCGTATTTAAATTTTCGTTTTTTTCCAAAAACTATAGCGGACTGGAACTACCTCCCTGAGGCCATTGTTTCATCAACCTCCTTAGAAAAACTTTTTAATATAGGTTATCAGCTTTTCTTAAATAATAGTTATATATAGTTTTCTTTATTTAACTTTTATATCATTACTTTATCTATTGGTATATCTGTATTTTATTCATTTACTTATTTTATTTCTTCATTTATTTGTTTGTTTGTTTGTTTGTTTTTTCACGGTTGGTGCGATATCTTAACGATTTTACCGACCCAATACATGTAAATGTAAAAAATACTGAAATGGCGGCCATGTCCACGTTGGTGTTTCCAGCCAAGCCTGTGAGAGTTGAAAGCTTTTCTTGTGTAAAAATACCTTTTGTTCTAAGAAACTAATTTAGTCATTGGTTACATGAGTGAAAACGCCCTATATGGTTCTTTCCTTCCGTTTACGTAAAGCGGCCTCAAAAATTATCTCAAACCGGTTTGCTTTATTCCAGTAGCTAACCAACCCCCCGGGGGGGGAGACTCCGCATATGAAAGGGGTGGGGATGCTCGTCGTCTCGCTTAGGGGTGAAATTTCGGACTTTGGTCTCACTTAGGGCGTTCTGGGCAAAACGCTATCATAGTTAGCCGTGATCGTGAAGGTCTCGTTTAGGGTTGCACGTGAAAAAAATTTAAAAATATGTGTTTTGTCTGTGTTTTAACATGGTCTCTTTTAGGGGTCAAAAAAAGCTTGGGTTACGCCCAGAGCGATCTCTTTTAGGGGGTTAATTCCAAATTAGCGACGAGCATCCCCACCCCTTTCGTATGCGGAGTCCCCCCCCCCCGGGTAACCGACACCAATGGATCAGACCCGATCTGAACTGACCTATATGTAGAGATTTCGTGCATAGCTCCCAGATAAAGGCCATTTATCACGGTGTCACAGACTATTAAATGCTCCTAATTGCTTTTTCCTCTCTATTACTTCTGCGAAGTGAGATTTCATTTATGTTATTTTATCTACGGGCTCGGTCACGTAATGGTTCGTAAAAAACCCTCAAAACTGATTCCTTGAAAACTGAGTTGATCATTTAGGCAATAAAAGTAAGAATAAGAATTACTGAGTATATAACAGCTCTTACTCTTACGCTATGGAGTGTTTTAATACATTACTCTCAATGACTTGAAGAAGATATGTTTCCTAGGGTTATTTATTAACTAACGAAAACATTGTGGCTTGACTTACTTGTTTGAATTTTAGTCCGAGTGCTCTGTTGACCGCTTCTCTTCTGTATAAGGTTATAGCGTTTTTATGAAGGTTTCTCAGTGCGAAGTTTTGACTCATAAGTACTTGACAAAGTCGTGAAAAAGGAAATTTTTAACCGCTCTCCGAGCGCGATTTTTCTTACACGCAACTAGCGTCAATAAGGCATGATGATCAATTATTAAAAGACTTTATCGATAACATTTGTCATGCAAACACGGAGAGCATATTAGTATACTACGGTGAACTTCATTGGTTGTGAAAAAACTAGCTTTAATAATTATCTTGCCATAAATTACAAATTTCGTCATTAGCTCGGTGCTTTTTGTCACAGGTGACGGCCCTTTTAAGAAGGTTTTGTAACAAGTAACGTTATTTTTGCGAAAAAAAAATTAAATACAGATATACAGATATAACAGGGATTAAAAAAATTCAGTCAAGGAGTTTAATTGCGACAATTGATCGCAAAAGCAAGTTAATCGTTGCGAAAAGCATGATTTATATGTAGGGCGGATATGTTTTGTGGTGAGTAAGTATATGCACTATCTTGGTATCCCGTTGTGTGTAGCGAAAGGAGACAATCATTTACCTGTATTTGAAAGGAAGGCTTTTTTAAATGTAAATTTACAAAGATTAGAATTAAGCCTTACCTGAATAGAAAGAAAAGCAGAATTGAATCGATTAGAACTTATGATGAGTATCATGCCTTAATCTCACTGGTTTCCCGTCCCAAATTGGTCAATGTTGATGTATTCAGCTTGACAAGGCATTGCCATGGGTCTTACTAACGGCCGGCTTACGCATACGATTCCTTTTGTTTCTCAATGTTTCCAGAGTGCAATTCTTGTCGCCCTTAAGTTCGCATAGATAGAAGGTATACGTACAAGCGATTTTAGTGCAATGTTCGCCACCAAATCGCAAATATGTCGAAATGTTAACTCGGTGACTGGCGTAAACGCTGCAGTTATTACAGAAGAGATGCCCTAAATTCACACTCAAATTAATTAACCCAACCAGTGTTGAAAAAAGCAAAAAAAATTACAAGTGCAGTGCGTATAGCTGACAGCTTTCAATTTCTTGTAGCGTACCAACGGATCAAGAAAATGCATCACAGCTTGGAAACTCACAAATGTTAACATTTTTAGTAGCTTATAAAATTAACAACAAGAGAGAAGCGTTGCTTTTTAATAAGAAACTTAGGTTTATTTATTTTTTAATATGTCATTTTGTTATTTTCTCATTCAATGCAAAATAACTGTTAAATCCGCTAAAAGACTTTAACTTTCATCATTTCATGTGTTTGCTTGTTTGTGTACTTATGACTGAGGGTTTAATATCATCTGAATTCATCTCCTCCGCTAAAGGGAAAGATTCACTGGCGCAGTTAAATAATAAGAAACAAGCAGACAGCAAATTCACCTTAAGTAAGGGAATCCAAGACAGTCTTGGATTCGGAATTGCTGGTACTGGATCCCCAGTCTTCACGGGCGTAGCCAGCTTTTCGACTTTTTGTAGGCCTGGCTGACTTTCATTTCCACGTATATATCCTGAAAATTCCACCCATGACTAGTACGCACTGACCTCACCAACACTTTGAGCTCTTAAGCTTTTTAGCTCACCCCAACAACGCATAATTTACTACAAGCGCTAAAGTGATCAAACCAAGAATTTGTAGGCCCTGGCCTACAGGCCTATGGGCTGGTTACGCCCCTTGGATTTTGTCAGTGGAACTTGAATTCCGGATCCCAATCGTTACTGAGATTCCGGATTCCTTGGGCTGTATTCCGGATTTCCAAGCGCAGGATTCCGGATTTCACAGGCAAAATTCTCCCAGATTTCGGATTCCACTATAGCAAAACTTTCCGGTACTTCGGATCCCACAAGCAAAAAATTGCTGGAGTCTGGAATCCGGACTCCCTGTCATGGGACGAAATGCATATTGCAAACTGTTACGTAGATCAGTTATCGACTGAGATCGGAAAGTATTGTCTTTGTTCTATAAATTGCCCTCATGCCTATGGTGTTGTGCACAATATTTTAAAAGTTTGATGTTTGGGTGACCGTGGACCATCGCTAGTGACCAGCTCCACAAGATGATCTGAAAATATGAGCCGTTTTTTACATGACGTCACGGAGGCCATATTGGTTTCCAAGACAATGAAACGGCGGCCATGTTGGTGGCCCAAACCAGTCTTGTGGGAGTAGAATCTCTTCTTATGTAAACGCTTCCTTTTGTTGCAATAATGCATATGCATATGCATATATAGATGCAGGCCACGTGAGTGAAAACGCTCTATTGAGGCATGGCTCTGCTGAAGACCTGTGACGTCACTAAAGTGGCCGCCATCTGAGGCACCATAATGTAAACAGGCAGATAAAGTCAAATGGTTTTCTTAACCCTCAAGGCAAAGTCTTGGTGTGCACATCCATGCGTGTCATTTAACAGCTGAAATTGGTGACCTTCTCACGCGAGTTAAGTCAGTTTGCACAACTCGATCCCTGGTCAAACCTATAATACGCCATTTGACAAATGCCGTATAAATGAACAAAGGCTGCGATCACCACCAGCACATGGAAGATTTGATGGCTTTGGAACTAAAGGAATGGAACAGAAGAAACGTCTATTTGATAGAATGACTTATTTTATTAATTGTGATCAAGTTTGTTTTCACAAGTCTAAAGGGCAGTGGAGGTCAAGACAGTCCTCTGGGCTTTGTGGAAGAAAAACGAAAGCGTTTTGGCTGGCAAACGGCGACTTATGAGCGTGTATTTAGGGGTCTACTCAACTTAACGCGGTTTTGGAGTGTAAAGGTGGTGCAGTGGTGAAAGCACAGGTAGCCCAAGCTCACTATGAGAGCCCTGAATAACATTATCCTACTTAGCTAATTAATTATTCATACAGCAAGAAATTTTAAGACGTTGCTCTTCTCTCTACTGTCATCTGGGTGAAAAACTGTCGCTCAAAAAAAGGCCTTAAACAGTGCCTAGGAGGTCTGAAATGCAGTCAGAATACAAAGAAAAACAAGAAGACTCTAAAGGTAAGCTTCAAAGCGATGTTCAATGTTCATTTTGCTAATTTAGTGAGCAAAGAACATTTCTCCATACAACGTCTTATAATTTAGGATAATGTTGTTCAGGGCTCTCATATTGAGCTTGGGCTACCTGTGGCGAAAGCACAGGCCTCCCACCAATCTGACCTGGGTTCGAGTCCAGGCGTTGTGGTTGTTCTCATCTCCGTTCTGTTAGGTTTTTATCCTGGTAGCCCTGTTTTCCCTTCTCCTCAATTACCAACATTCCAACTTACAATTCGCTCTAAAAGTGCCTTCAGTTTATAGTTGAGACAGGGGTGGGGGCACTTCGAGGAACACAAGTTTATCAGTTCTGGGAACTGTTAAATTTACCTTCTATGAACAACGTTATTTTGGGTATTGACTTTTAGAAAAAGGAAGCTAACAGAACATTTATTCGGTAATCAGTTCTTTGCTTTTAAGATTGAAATTTCTCAACGTTGTAAAAATAGCTTACCCATATATCACATTTTCCGGGAAAGAACCTCTCTGGAATCCTCGTCGCATAAGTGACAGCACTGGCAGTGTACAAGAAGGACATCAAAATTATCCATTCCACCGCCACTTGACGCATGACAAGAGTGGCTTCATACGTTGACACAAGGTGGATAGCAGGAATAACACCTGACCAACCGAAGGCAATCAACAGACCTGAAATCAGATAGTTTACGTAGTTGGACTCCAAATATTTCTTTCCGTTTAGCTCATCATGTACTGTACTTCTCTTTTGTCACCAAACCCTACTTGTAGATTTAAGGATGAATACTCATGTGTGTCGCTGTTTGTATTATATAGAGTCGATCACTATCCATCGGACTTACAATACCTCTGGAGAGCGTTATGCCGCCTCAACTTAATATCTACGAAGACCTAAAATACTATAGGAGTACTACCCTGTTGTCCTTTTATTATGTTAGGCCTGGTTCAGACGGCGCACCGTGTGTCGAGGCTAAGTTAAGTTCGACAAAAGTGCGACAGACTTTCGAACTTTTGCGGCACCTAACTAAAACTGCCGTACCAAATTGATTCAGACGGCGCTCTTTGCCGTACTTAACTGATTAGTTAGGTTAGACCCATCAGTGGAGCGACGTCTGAAACGGGCCTTACCGAGCTCCAGAGACCATAGGGGAGCGAGGTCTTTTTGAAGGCACGCAGTCACTTTGGAATGGTTTTCTCGAAAGTGGATATGCACCGATTGCTTCAGCTTGGGTCTTGGTAAAAATGCTATTTAACTCATCGGTCAGTTAAGCCGTGATTTCATGGACTGTAAAGACTAAGCGTAATTAGTGCTTTTTTGATTCGTAATGTTTGCAAGTTGTTGACCTCCTCCTGTTAACTTACTTGCACTGACATTTGTTTGGAGCTGAGGTTCAAATTGAACTTGTCCGCATTAGAGAAAATGTTACACACACTCAGACTTGACCCCACTTGGTTAGAGAGGACTTAGGTTCCTTTTGACTTCCTTCTACTATATAGATTTATCCGAGGCTAAAAGCGGAGCTCCCGTTGCAAATTTGTTAGTTTACTTCCAACAATAAACTAGTCTTGTAACAATTGCAAAGAAATCCACAAATCCATACTTAACTTAAGGAGAGAAACATTTTACTTTTGAGGAAGGGCACAATGATTTTTAAGAAAAAATCTGCAAACAGTCCAAGAAAAAAAGATCTTGCATCGAGGTAAGTCTAGTTTATTCTTATTCAGTAGAAGGCTGGGAAAACAAATTCTTTGCCAAACAAAATATGCTAATTGTCCACCTACCCTTTCAGGTGCTTTTTGGCTTCCTTGTAACAATTCCACTTACCTGCTCTAAATATTCGATACTTAGATTTCTTGAACTTGCCCCACAATGAAACAATAATACACATAACACCGAGAGAACAGGTCAGGGACATGTAAACAATCTTTAGAATCCTCGAGCAGTAGAACGCGTAATAAAGTGGAGGGATGAATGAACCCATGATGAACACTACGATACCAGCATAGTCAAGGCTGTTGATGAAATCAGATGATACAAAGTAAAGTCATCAAGTCTACCATGGTAACGTGACGTCACACTTCTCCTCTCTACTCTTCCCTGGTCCTTGGATCGCAAAATGTGTCCTTCAACAAATTACAAGGAAGAGCCCTCTATTTTCTATCAACCCCATCCTTCAAAGGAGCAAATGTTTTTTCATAGAATTATTACCTACCTGCGAAAAATCGTCGACACTGTCTTAGAGTGACAATGAACAGTGTGAAAAATCCATGAAAAACCGAGACATATAATACCGCAAGCGAAAAAAATTCCAAACACCAACTTTTCCTGCCAGTCTTTGGGAAATGGACTGGAAGCGGAAATTGGTCGAAGAAACATGTACAGTGCGATGCAAACAAAGGCTATAAATCCAACCAAATGCGTCCATATATTTCCAGTTTCTGTATGTACCTTAAATATGCTTTTAAAACAAAATCCAAAAGACGGCATAGGAGGTCTATGGTAGTGCGATAAAAAGGGATTACCACGTAACCAATCAGGAAGTTCTAAACGAGATAGAAGGTGCCATTTTGCTTGAGGCTTTATCCGAACTTTGTCCCCTCCAGCTGTCAAACTGTCCATACAGTCTTTACTTTCTTGCACACTGTGTTTGTCGCACGCGTCACGCACGATTATCTCGTGATTTGATTCAGCCTTGCACGTGTCAGACATGTGGACTAAATCTTGCATTTCTAGTTCACTAGCTTTAGCCTTGCAAACAGTGTCGTGCATTTCTTGACCTGTCATTGCGTTCCCCTCATCAGCACGAGCTCACAGATACATTAAGTTTATAACGTGGACGATTCAGCCTTTGAGGAACAAAAATTACCGCAATTAATAATTGATAATTTCGGAGCTCGCGTGCGGAGCCCCACCTAGATCCTTTTCGATCGTTTTGTCATCACCACGGCTGTGCTCAAGGGCTATGCTCACACTTAGTACCGTACTCGCAGAGTGCTTATGTGAACACTCCCCTCTGGCTTGAAAGTGGCGCATTAAATTATTAATTCTTGAATAAAAGTCGATTTTCACATTTTAGATATACGTATGTTTTTTTTTCTAATAACAGTTTGTTTTAGTCTTTTCATCGTTCCACGCTTGGGTTTATGAATTACATAGCGAATATCATTTTCTGGAATTTCATCTTGATTTTTGTATTTTTAAGTTCCCTTTTTCATGAAAGCTCTGTCGTTATCTAGACTATTCTGCGGGATGAGCAGCCTGAAATATTTCCCAATACAGTACAAACTCTTTATAAAGATGGGACCTGTATAGTGAAAGTAAACGTTCTGCATTTAGTCTTTACGTGGTTTTCAGGAAGTTTGAAGAGCTGAATGTTTAGTCGGAATTGGTAATATCTCACATTAAAAATATTAATTTAATTGTTTAATTTGTTACCTCTAATTTGCAGTGTTATATTGTTATTCATACCTGTTTAAACAACTGAATAGTTGCTATATACTGCTACATACTATATACTGCGTTCTGAACCCTCAAAGTCGTGACCGTTACAGGCAGCTTTATAATTGTCGTATTGGGCCATTTCTTTGATTTTATCGAAACAAGTGAATTAAACAATGGTTCTTGTAAAACCTTTTGGTCAATAATTATCCGTCATGATAACGATAATACATTTTATCTATTCATTTGGAATTTTTTCTTGTTGACCCTACAGCCTACCATATTCGCCAGTTGTTTGGTTTGATTTGATTTGATTATACTTTTAGAAATATCCTGCTAAACTATTTTATTTTTGCACCAAAATATAGTTAATAGTTTCGTATCGTGCTCGAGGATATGATAACAACGAATGCATTAGAAACGCGAGCCAATTGCCAGTGCGTGTTTGGGTAAAAATTCTACGGTTCTAACGGAACTTACTCGGTGGTACCTGGGAGTCCCGTTCCTTTTGTCCGATGTCCAAATTTCTTCACCTGCGTACCTCTGAAATGTGTTAAACTGTTTTAAGCCAGGATGGCCACAGAGACACAGTTTAAGAGAAGTTGGTACTTTCTTAGGCTAATTAGAGTAACAGACCTGGGACGTTTCGATTCAGTCCACTGGAATTTATTCGACTCTGCCGGTAGTAATGAATCATTAAAGACATCTGACCCAGTTCTATGAATATTCTTATTGTTAGAGCGAAACAAAGGCCGTAAGGAAGTAAACGCATTTTCATCCCGGAAAAACTTAATGTCAGGTGTTGAGGAACAGCAAGCAGATCAAAGATAATAGCGCGTGGTAAACGTAAAAAGTTTACGTTTTCTCCGTGCGATCTTATGTTCTCATTCATAGATGTGAATACTGTAAACCTGCGTGCTTCAACGTGTAAACTATATTTGCGGATTTAGTGGAAGCCCACAGTTCGTTACATTAGACTCACCATTGTGAAGATCTTTCGCTTTGATTCATCTGTGCTCTACACTGGATGTCTGACGATACAACTGTTTGTTGTCCACTCAAACCCAGCATGTTAAAATTAGCTTTTTATTGGAGTCAGTTCGCCTGCGCCTTAAGCTATTCGGTGCATGGTATTGAAAACAGTATTTGACCAAAAGCTTATTAAATATTCAAAATGACGCCAGACACCATTATTAATGCAATATGAGCAACTTCCATCGCGTGGTGTTGTCGAAATTTCATTTTTTGCCTGATGTACACATGTAGCATGAAGTAATAATGAAGTTGAATAGATTGAAAACCGGCGTTTTGTCTTAGTGAGTGCAAGGAAATCTAAAACCGACGTTTTGGAAGGGGCCTCGTGTTAAACTCCACGTTTTTCTTTTGTGTTTGTACATGCTTTGTGTTCAATTAACACAAAATATTGGATACAATACTATATGAGGCCAGGACTTGATTTAACATGTCGAAGGTTCCCATCCTGAGAATTATCTTGACTGAGAGTATTTTAGCGCTGAATTATGCTCATATTGCTCCGAAATGTATTTTAATGTTCTTGGCTTCACTTTTTGAGCTTAGATATCTCTCCTTAAAGGGAAGAATAGTTTTATTTTTAATTTATGAAATAACTTAAGCCTCGCGTTAATTGCCTCACACTTTCTTGCTGTTCGCTGAGACCAAGAGTGTAATTAGTGAAGACACCTTTCAATTTCGACACGAAGGTACTGATGTACCTCGAAGTTCTGCTGGAAGTACACGTCGAAACAAGAAATTATGAACGTCCATATATACACGTGAAACCTCGATATAACAAAGGGCCAAGGGATTCGCAAGGTTCAAGGTTCTTTTAAAATATTTGGCAATTATTGGAGTAAAGAAAATCGTTCGTTATACTGAGGACTTCGTTACAGAGGTTCGTTCTATTGAGGTTTCACTGAAGTTTCCACTGTACTATGCCTACCTCGTTTTATAATCGGAAAGCGTTGCCCTTGGGTGCCTGTAATATTGAGGATCTTCTTTAACAGTCTAACAATTTACCCATAAAAAGTTACTGTACAATTTGCGTGCAATTTAGTATGAATATCGTAAAATGGGAGCGAAATGATATCCTCGTTTTCGTTTCTCGTGTTCGTTTTTAATTTATTCGCACCAGTAAAGATCGGTTTGATGATTGACAAAATAACAGAGTCTCTTAGGTGACGAATGGAAACGTTTTAACACGGAAGAAATAAGGACAGTTTTACCTTTTTTAAAGAATATTTATGACAACATTTATGTTTGAAAAAATAAGCGCTGAATAAACAATATGCTATTAAGGAGAAATTGCTGGATAGTATTATTTTAGGATTACAAGGGCTCTGTGCTCGGGTGAAAATTATAATAAGATAAAGTCATATGTGATATCGATTGTCATAACTCGTTTGTTTACATTCTTTTATCCTTTGCGCTTAGCTTTTAAGAGCTTAAGCATTCATCAATTAAATGTACTTAGATCCGGCGTCAGGGAAACCTGCGTACAGTTCTACGCCGGGTGTACCATTTCCCGATAAGGCGCCAAAACGTAGGCTGAAAATAAAATAAAAATATGTGTGTAACGAATGCTACGGGTGGTCTTTTGGTATACCAGGTTTTGCACAGTAGGGTTAAATTTAAACATAAATTCGACACAGAAGGTTAGTTATTAAATAAAGCTTAAGGTCGAGTTGGTCATTTTGCACGGCCAAGGGCATTACAAACGAGAAACCACAAAATTAATGTAAACAATTGATGCATCACCGCGAACGATTAAAACACCTGTCAGTGGGAAAACTTGAGGTTATTTACTCCTGTGCATTCAATGTCAAGAGTGCGGAAGCCTAAGTTTTATTTAACCCTTTAAGGTGATTCCCTTGTTTTGCACTGCGCAACCTCTTCTGCGCATAACATTGCGACATCCAAGATGGCGGCAGTTCTTCCCGCTAACGCGAGAAGAACAAACAAGGGCCGCTTTTGCGGAGCTAAAGCTTTCATTCGTAATAAGAATGCCGCAAATCGGCTGACAGCTTCATGGTCAGGGATCGAAAAAGAAAAAAATGAAAAAAATGTGCCTGATCCGGAAGTCCGCAGTGAATTTTCACTTCGCGGCCGTCGAGTTGTAGAATTAAATGTCCTCGCTGAGGCTTTGGATGGGGGCTGTGAAGCCTGTGGGGCAGCTCTACGGCTCTCTGACTGCATAAAAGAAACACTGTCTGGGCAGGGATCACTACTCTACATATGCTGTTCGAATTCCGAGTGTGGAGAGACAAATATCTGTCGAACAAATAAGACCCACCGTAGCACCGGAACAACGCGAGGGAGACCGATATTTGATGTAAACACGAAGCTCGCTGCAGGTTTGTTTACTTTTAATGTTGTTAAAAATATTGTTTTCCACAATTAAAGCATCCATTTAACATCTAGCCATTTTTTTAATAAGTTGAATCGACGTATTTATAGGGATGCTACACGCAGGCATAGGTCCATAGGTAAACGAGTTGTTGTCATGTATCAATGTACCATCAGTTGGAGAGTCCACGCTAAAGGCTCGAGAGAGGGAAGTAGGGCCGCAAATTGAAAAGTTGGCAAAGGAATCATGCCTGGAAAATTTAGAAAGCGAAAGAAACCTGTGGAAAGACGATAGTGAAAAGGAAAATGTGGCGATAGGAGCGTCATATGACATGGGATGGCAAAAAAGGGGAAAAGCCCACAACAGCCTGACAGGTACACTGTAAATTCTACATCTGAAAGAATTGAAAAGGGTGCATTTGGATATGCATTTTCATAGAATGCTGCTATTTTTTCTCCGGATTGTTCTTTAGCTTACTGACAGTTTTCGTGTCCTGGCCAATAGTCAAAGTTAATTAAATTAATGAGAAATAAATAAATAAAATATATCCTTATTTTCACCACTAGGTGTTGGCTCTATGGTTGGCCTAAAAACTGGCAAGGTGATTTGCTATGGTTCAAGGTCAAAAAGGTAATTATAATGTATATACATATATTTTGTCTACTAGGACCTCATTGTAAACAACAAGAGCAAAGTTTTTTTTTTGCAATTTGACCACAAAAAGTAAAAAATTATTCAACACATGATAACACTCATATTTGCCTCCTATTGAAAGTGTTACCCAGGACCTTTACTCATAATGTCTTTTGTAAAGGTGTGCAACATGTGAAGCTGCTAGCAGACAGTCAAAAAAGCCTCGCATACACGACTGCAGGCTCAACTGGGACGGCTCGTCAAAAGCTATGGAAGCTGATGTTTGTGTTGATCTAGTCAAAAGGTAATTACTAACCGATATGCAATGATAAAAATAAAAAATAATAATAATAGTAACAATAACAATAATAATAATAATAATAGTTGTTAAAATGTTAAATTCACAGTTTTATTGCTGCAAAGAGAGACTTGTGGAATCTGTTCTTATGATATCAGTTTTACAGTGATGACACTTTAACCATGAACAGTGGAAAGTCTTACAGTACCTTGCACCCTTGGTAATAATGATTGAAAATTTGACAATAAAGTAAACATGAAAATGCACTTTTATTTTTGAATATGAGTATGTTGAAAATGCAGGAAACAAAATGCTTTAAGATAATGTATAGGTGTAGTTTGAATGCCCTCATTTTTTAAGACACAAAATGTTAATTTTGTGGTTTTACTCTACTTAACAGTTGTGGAGAAAAAAATGCAGTTGTATCTGTTCTTGTTGGGGATGATGATTCGTCCACCATAAGCAAAGTGAGGCAAAATGTTGAGCATGAGGTTGAAAAATGGTCAGATGTAGTCCATGCTAAAAGATCCTTTGGTAGCTCACTATACAGCATCAAGACCCAAAACAAAAGCCTGACAGATATGGTGATACGGTATTTCCAGCGATGCTTCGGTTACGCACTAAAGCAGAATAAGGATGATGAAGAAGGTGTACGAAATGGTCTGAAGTCTATTGTGCCCCATGCATATGGTGACCATTCTTCCTGTGGCAACTGGTGTGGCTACTTAAAAAATCCTGCATCCTACAAACACAGAGGCCTTCCCCATGGCAAGGATCTGACAGACAGAGGCTTGAGGCAGTCCCTGGAAAAGATCATAGAAGTAAGTACAATGTGGATGTATGGTGGCACAGCTCGCTCCTCAAAAATTCCCAATTCCCACCATTTTAGTAGAGGAATACACCTGTAAGAAAATAGTTTTAGTGCT
>NC_133212.1:17578289-17705789 GCF_958299795.1 Porites lutea
GTTACTTGTGATTTATATTCTTGATGTCGGATAAACAAGCTGCAGTTATCTATCGGCGAGTGACTCGATCGGCGAATGGCTTCGCGATCATGAAAAACAACACTTGTCTTCTTTCGTAGCTGGTCAAGGTACTTTAGTTCATGTGTTTTCATGTGTTTTTCGACAAACTTTCAAACAATCTCTTGTGGCTTTTTTGTTTGTTTTTGTCTTTTTTCTTTCTATTCTAAGAAATGAAGTAAAACGATTTGCCGCGGGCGCCGTTCTATCCTTCGCGAAAAATAATCTCAGCTAGCTTCCAATAATTTTTGGTGACGGTAATCACCAATTTTTCGTTTTTGCAGCCTTGTTCGCATCTGGGACAACGTTGGTCATGTTCGCGAAATAATTTTTTGTGACAGTTGTTAAAAATTTTGGTAGGTGAAAAAATCAAATCGTTCGCACTAGAAATGCCTTTCTGTTGACAGACTGTTTTGCAAAACCAACAAAATTTTGCGTAGCCCTTGCCTTACAGAAAGTCGACTGTATATTGGACTGTATATCGTTGGAAGTGAGAACCTTTGCCAGGTTTATGCATTTTTCTGGCAGATAAACGGAAGGTGATGATAGCAGTTTATGTCTTCCCAGTGACCAGAAGCGTCATCTTTTATTGTTACACAATCTTGCATATTGTAACGTCGATCAGGTTCCCCGTTTGCCCATTTGCTGTAAACGAGAGTCGTGTTGTCCTCCCACTTGTATGATCCCGATCTTGTCACGTCATTCAATCCGATCCAGACACCGCGGTCCGTCCTATAGTCATCTACAGAAAAAAAAACAACAAAACAAAACATAAAAACACTGCATGTGCATGGGAAGTAAACCTCAAATGTTTGAATAACATGTGGATAGATACATCAAATTTAGAAAACTTGAATGGTCATCACATTTATCAACTCTTTAGGCCTAGAAATAGCAGTAATCAGGTTGCAGGATTTTAATCCAATCTTGGCTGAACAACGATTTTGTTAACTAAGTAAGAGTTGCTACATTGTCAAATTGTCTGCACCAAAGGATATCACTAGTCTTGTGTTGTAGTAGTTTTATACAACAAAATTCTTATTTAGTGCAGAAGTTTGGGCAACAGAAACTGCAAGAAATTTCATGTCATTAGCCGGCCCAGTTGCGTCCGGAACGAAGCGTGCAATCTCATTTGACGCCAAGCCAATCGTATGGGTTACCTAAGATCTTCCTTATTCCATCTTCATTAAGCGCCTCGCCAAACACCATAAGATCGCTTAGAAAGCCTTTCAAGGTTGCTCTGTCGTCCGCTTTTAGACCAATATCATGGGTAGATATTAAGTTGAAGACAATATACCAGTGTGCCTGCACACCTTGAGTTGCCACTCTTGTACCGTTAAGGTAGAGATAAACTTCGTTGCTTGTGCGGTCCCACACTACAGCTACATGGTGCCATATATCAACTGGCGAGGGTGTGCTGAAAAAAAGCTTTTTTGTGACAATCGGAAACTTTACAGCAGCTTGTACGCTTCCTGTGAAAACTCTAAAGGGGCTACCGGTCACGCTATTTGAAATCTTAAAAAGTTAAAGCGTTTCTTCGCATCAATTGAATTCCAAAAATAATGGACCAGTTTTGATATTTAACATTTTTGCGTCTCGGTATATATCACTACGATTTACCTCCCCTTCGGGGGATAGTTGTACACTATTTTTAGGAATTGCAACTGTTTCATGACCGGGAAGCTCTTTTCTCTTATTTGTGATTTTTGACAGAAAAGATACCCCTTGTGTGTAAATTATATACACAAAACAATCGTACTCCTTTCCTTCGTTCACATGCCTAGTTAATTTAGAACGTTACGTCGCTGAGCTATAAATTTTCGTGACTTCTTCTCAGCCATAAAATGCATCGGTTAATCGTATTCAGATTCTGACCGCTGGGGCCTTACTAAAAAGTTGAATAACTTCAAAACCATTCAGCGACTTCCATTCATTTAGCGACTTTCTTAAAATTTATCTGGGACATTTTAATATCGCCGCGAAGTCTACGTCAACATTGACTTTACTATTGCAACCAAGGTTTTACAGCCTTATATTTCAAAATTTGTATTTTTTATATTGAATTATTATATCACAGCTAATGTAGCATTATTTTATCAAAGTTATTGAATAAACTGTTAATCAAATCCAGGCTTTTTAGTGACTAGTTTGAGAAAATAGAATGAGTTTAATATGACCAAATGCAAGATGCTTAAATTAATTGTCAGCAGTTTTCATTTCTCTCGGAATTTCATATTTTGCAGATTTTTTTATTCCGAAGCATCCTTTTACACTCAGATCAAGTTTTTTATGAAGAATAGCTCGATTTTTACGGGTTTTAAGTGAAACGGAATACGGTTAAATAAATCAAAATAACAGATCCAAGATGGCGGATGCCTGCAGTTCCTTTTTTATTAGTAAATGACGTCATCATGATTCTTTATGTCTCATGAGGGAAATTTGGATTCAACCAATGAATTCAACAATATGCTGTTATAATGACGTCAGCTTTCGTCATTGTGTCAAGCAAGTTACCGTAAAATTCCGAAAATAAGCCCTTCCATGTATAAGCCCCTCCAAATATAAGCCCTCGAAACTCGTAACGCAAAAAACCCTTCGTTAAATCGCGCCTCCGGCCAAATATAAGCCCTCCCGGGGGCTTGTACTTGGAAATTGCCCTCAAATACAAAGTAAAACAAAGTAAAAACGGTGAATATCCTTCCAACTATCAGGCTAGCCCAATCGATTTTAAAACGCAAATTTCCCTCCGTAGATAAGCCCCTCCAAAAATAAGTCCTCAAAAAGGGGCACTGCTTAAAATTGAGCCAACTAGTAGAATATTTACCTCGGTTGCAGTAAAGGTTGTAATGAAGCGGCTTGGAAACTAAAATTCGATAGCATTTTGTTTTGAATGAGGGTATGGGCATGATTTTCAGTTGAACATGCCTAGCTAGCGTAAAAATCGCATCCAGTCTAAGGATTAATTAGAGAGGGAAAATTTTATATATTTAGGCATGACAAAATTCAAGGGAACATTGGTTCTTAGAAACAACATATCATAGGCATGGAAAAAATGGGTTCATGCCCTCTCATCCCAAAATTGACCTAGCTAAACTTAGGTCCCAGATCTCTCGCCGGGTTGATAATTCATTTCCAGTTTTTGCTCGCCTGGTTTGGCATGCTGGGCATGCCGATAGTGAAGCCAGTTGTGTTTGGCATGCCCGGCATGCCGGGTATGAAATTGGAATGCCCAGCGTGACTGATTTTGATGTTCGCTCCAGCATCATGTCCTGAGAATCATATAATCGCCAAATATATCTTAGGGAGCTTGAAGTTACAGGTTTCATGCCCGGCAATAAATGCAGATTATAGCAAAAAAAGTCATGTTTGTCACAATGTATGTCACGGGATCGACTGGCAAAACTTAAGACAGAAGCCTGGATTTATAAATAAAAGCACAACAAAACAACATTATTCATGCATAAAATAGAATACTTAACTTGCAATCAAAGATTAATCCTTTTATTTCAAACCGATACTGACATTTCTGGGTCCAGATTTAAATTCGATCGCGGAAAAGCGTCTTAAACAATAAGATAACAAATCTTCTCAGTATAAACTTATCCATGCTTAAGTTTTAACGCGTCGGAATGTTTCCCGGTCAACAGCATTAAAAGACTGGTGATTATTAAGCTTACCAGGTCGTTCAAGTCAGTACGAGAGTACGACGTTAATTTTGCTTAGTTTTTCAGTGCGCTCCTTGTCGGCTATGCGAATCTCGCAAACTGTTTTTCTCCTTGCTGACGATAGTCCTTTGAGCAACGTCATCTACGTCATCCGAAGATACCCCGAGCACGCACGAAATCGGCCGAATTTCCGCAGAAGTGTTTTCGGATGACGATGAATCTAGTTTGTTGTAGCGTGGCAGTTGTGGCGTCACGATTTCGTCATGTCTCTTCGCACTTGTTTGTCTTTTTTTTTTCTGCGGTGCATGGTTGAGATGTTGGTGAATGCTGGACAAGAAATGGATTCTGCGAGAGACTGTAAGTACAAATTTAGTATTAATTTGGTAAAGAAAAAGCCTTAATATCGAACAAATCCCGTGAATTATCCTTTTGGCATTCAATTTATCTTGCTGTTGAGCATGCCTAAGAACTGCGGCATAAGTGGTTGTCAACTCGTTCACTTCGGATTGTTTCTGTTTGTATGTCTTGTAATCTTCTTCTGCTGCTAAGAAGACTAGAGAAAACTTCAAAAATAAGAAACCAAAGCTAAAAAAAAGTCAGATCTAATTTTATAGCTCGAGTATAATTATTTTTGGCACCTACGGTCATATTTTTTCACTGTACTGGTAAAGTTACTTATTTTTGCTGCATAGATTGACTGTTGTTTGAAAGACAATCAAACGGATATTACAATCACTTTTGGAGACAAAATAAAATAAAAATATCCGTAAATCAAATGCCAAAATCAGATTTGGATTTCGCTTTAAAAAAATGAACATGCTGCGTGTGTCAATGCAAAGTTGTAAACAACTCAATATAAGCAGTCTGTGAATGTGCGTTTAGGTCCACAAAACTAATTTTTTTTTTGGACATCTCATCCAAGCAAAGACTTAAGGCTTACATTGCTTGTCTACGAGTGTACTACAAAATGCTTTGCTACAGTAAGCCTCTGAGACGCGATTCTGGTAAATCTATAGGACGCTAAAATGCAAATAATTCTAATTCTAATGGTTTTCGAAATGATTTTGTACTATTTTAACCCGAAAATTATGATTGGGTTATAAAGCTTTTAAAACGGACGAAAACTAAGCTAATAAACATGTTCAATAAAAAAACTAAGATTTAGTCGCTTTTTCAACTTTGTTTTGTGGGCCGAAAAATTTACCTTTACGCAAAAACAAAAGCAAACAATGAGGCTTTTATTCGACATATTTTCTGAGAATTTTATCTGATCAATTTAATGTCACTAGCATTGTTTTCGTATAGGAATTTTCCTAATTATATGAGCTCACTTTTTTATACACCGTTTGAGAAACAACTTCGCTCTAGTTAAATCCTATTTTATGACCTATTTATTAGAACTCTAGGTAACATACGAAATGATGTAACCGGACAGGCTTTAACCTTTGGTCCTAATTTATTTTTTCTTCGCAACCCCTAATCAGTTGACGGGCCGTGAGAGAATATCGCCACAAAAAGATGCGAAAAAGTTTTCGCTGAGTTTCCTTTACATATTCCGGCTTTATATGGGTCTACACCTTACCTGCTTAAAAATGAAACTGTTGTTCAATTAAGTGTCAGTCAAACTCGGTATAATCTTGACTTGCAAATCCAAATGCAAAGGTTTATTTCGCAGTAGAAAAGCGTGTAAACATCTTCGAACAGCGTAATGTAAATTGGCTAATGTGAAACCACGTTTCTTTCACTTTATTTACCATGCATTTATCTCAATTGCACACTCTTGTGAGATTAGCCTCAGACAATTAGTTGCGACCTTTAACAGACTCAACAAGCCAGTATGAAAATATGTTAAGAGAAGCTGAGCTCTACATGTTCTTTTTTTTTTTTTTTCATATTGCCCTTGCATGTGTTAACATTCCATTTCTTTTTTGTTACAGGTAACTTCCAGACATGACGAGGAGATAATTACTTTTCTAGAGAGCAATTCTTTGGTACTGCCGTTATTACTGACTTACTTTGAGTTAAAAACAAAGAACACAGACACTGGTAATGACACAAAAACATTAATCCCTGGCAAGCCTACAAAAAAGGAAAGAGGAACTCAGACTCCTTATCAAAATGTGAAACAACATAAAAACAGCTTTTCTAACGTAGGGAAAATTGCGTTAGAGAGATTTGTAATTGCAACGTTATATTCAAGCACATTGCATTGTCAAACATCCTAATTTACTGAATAATGAACAGTGATTTTGGGGCTTAGCTCAGTTTGTAATGAACTTTGAAAGATATTCTATAACCTTGTATTTTTAAAAGCTTTCATGGAACATAGATGTATTTTATTATACAATGAAAATAGTCTCTGTCTCTCTTTTTATTGATTTTAGTCAATTCCATTTTATTCGCAATGTGAAATGGGAATCCTATTAAAGACTCATCAAAAGGGGTGAGCAGTTTTTACAATCCCCCAACAGGTCATCTCCGCGATGACGCTGTTTTATTACTACGGCAGAATCCCTCAGGGTTTTACTTTCTTGTGAAAATTAGAGCTTTTGTTATTTAAACTTCGCTGGGACAACCAAATCTATGAAAATGAAAGGAATAGCAATGACGTCATCGTGTAACCGTACATCAAAAGATAAGCACTGTGATCTGTTTAGTTTTTTTTTTTTAGCCAGGCTTAAAATATCTGTAGATTCAAGGAATTATAACCCGTGCGTTGAGAGCATGCCAGAGACCGATTTTTGGCATGCCCGGCATGACCCAGATTATGGCACGCCCGGCATTCCGGAGAATTTAGCATGCCGGGCATGTCAGAAAATTTGGCATGCCCGGCATGCGGGAGATTTTGCTGGGTATGAATTACTTATTACTAGAACCTAGGCTTCTCGCGGCCTGGGTGAGAAGGTTACAGAACCTCAAATTATGCTTACAGGGCATGCGAAATTCTGTTGCATGCCAATTTCAATGCAAAACCACTCTGGGGCCACCCCCTCTATTACCAGTGAGCAAATCATTGACGCTAGGCATGCGAAAAATCCTTGCATGCTAACCAACAATGAAAACATAGCAGAAATGTCCTCAATTGCTGAGTCATGCCCTAGGGGAGGCTTTAAAATACAGAATTTCCTGACATGGATGAGGGAATTTTCCGTAAACAGCATGTGATCATGCCGGCTAGGACGTATTGCCTCCGTATTGCCCCTTTTTACAGCTAGCTAGGCTCACTTTTAGGTTCCATGGCCTGAAATGACGTAAAATTCATGCCCTAAATGTAAAAAGTCCAAAAACGTCCTCGAAACTTTAGTTTCCAAGCCGTTAATGAATCGTTCGTATTAACAGCTGCAAATAACAATCTTCCATCCTGGATGGTAAATAAGACTTGACCGCCGCTTGATGGCCACACTGAATATATAGGGGAATGTAAATTCATGGGTTGAGACAATTTTACCCAGCTTGCGATGGTAAAGCTTCCGTCGCGAAAATTCCTGGCTGGAGTGGTGGCATGCGCTCCTGCTCCACTGAGATATAAGTGGTTCTTTCCATCCTCTTTTACATATTCTGCGCCATTAACTAGACTGTTAATTTGAAAACAGAAATGAAAGGCTTATTTTTTAAAAGAATTAAAAGAATGCCTTAAATAGCATGTTCCATTACGGGACTCGCGCTCTCGATGGAACTGGGGACTGTGTAAGGACCTTTAATCTAGACCACAGGAAGGCGTTCGACTTACAGATCATCACAGTCTGTTGATGGCAAAGCTAATGCAATATGATATTAATCCTTACATCATAAATTGGATTGCAGCCTTTCTTTCCAACAAGCAGCAACGAGCCAAGCTAGAAAAAGACTGCTCCTCCGAATGGAGTTCGGATCGTGCCGGGGTTCCTCAAGGGACCAAATTGAGCCCCTGGCTGTTTCTTGTTATGCTTAACGATCTTAGTGCAGATACTTTGAGCGGTCTTTTCAAGTACGTGGACGACACTACAGTCTACGAGGTAGTGGAAAATAAAGGGTCTAGTCATGCGCAGGCATTGTTGACGAGGTGTCTGCATGGTCTGCTAAGAACAATCTCCAACTCCACCCCAGTAAACGCAATGGAATTATTTTGTTTCCGAATTACCAAGCGGATCGTAAAGACCGAGTGGCCTTTCCTTTTGCGTTACTCGTGGATGACGACTTGTAATTGGCAATGTGACGCTTCAAGCATAAACTTTCGTAAAGATTCACTCATCAGACTTACGTGATATCATGGTCTGTTCCGTCCAGTTTCCAATGAGCTATCACATTGTACTGATCTGCAGACAACAAGTTTTCAAAAAGAACTGTATTTTTTTATTGAAATCTAAATCCCTTAGTTTTAGTGTTATGTAAAGTGAGTTGAAAATACGTAAGGAGAAACCTAAGTCCTGTCTCGATGCAAAGTAAACTTTATAACTCCATCAGAGAGCAATGGTTTGTCGGATTTTTTTCTAAATTACCCTTCTTTATAATAACTGGTTGCTATGGTTATGGAGTGTGACTTCCTAAGTGGCATGAAGTCGAACTTGTTTCAAGCAAAAATCCTCATTTCCGCCATTTTTGTGCCAGAAATTTATTAAACGATACCAAAAGGTGGAAAAATATTCAATTTTTCATATATTTCAGATGTCAAGCAAGACCCTCCCGCACAGAGGGTCGCGTACTACCCGAACTGTGTCATTTCTTGCTCCTCAAATGATTGGTTGTGCGAGTTCGTAGCCCAATCACCGTGTCCCGTTCTTCGTTGTACCCATATCCCTTTCAAGCGCCTGCTGCGCAGAATAGTCTCGTGCTGGATCTTCTACGGCAGTGTTTGTCCTTAGAAATTAAGAAAACAATTAAGGCAGGCTCTCCATTAGTATATTATCGATGAACTGCTCACCTCCATTTCAGCAGACAATTTTGTTTATATTATACTATCTCCAGTTTACCTTGATCGTGAGTGGTATTAGTTTTGTTCTGGACAAACATCTCGAAGATAAATTTGTTCTCGCTTTCGCTTTGAATGGTCACTCGATTTCCTCCGTTTGCTTGACAAATCTGTTTTGCTTGTTTCCAGGTGCTCTTCTCAGAAAATTTCTTGTAAACCTTGGTGCCAAATTGAAACCATCCATCAGGAAGAGCTGGTAACAAATAAATGTGGTGGTAAGTGCAATCATTGCCTTTGAATATATACAGAATTTAGTGGTTTAGCGTGGCCGACCGGATAGAGCGCTGGACGTCTCTGTAATCCGAAGGCCCCTAGATAAGGTTCCGCCCAGATCACTTGCTGAAAGTTTGTTCTCGGTGGTTTTAAGGTCAAATCTTCGACTACCCTTGCAAATAGCCAACTGGTTGGCCTTCGGCCAGTTGGGATTAATCTTAAACCCTGTTATTTTATTTTTGTGTCAGTGTCTTTTTTTAGTTGTCTGCACTGGCCCACAGGCGTTTGCACTATACATACCGCATGCCGAGGGTAAATTATTATTATTATTATTATTATTATTATTATTATTATTATTATTATTTAACAGCTTAAGAGGAGTTGCAAATGACTATTACCTTTTTTATGAATACAAATATCGACAGGACAGTCATCCTGAACCTGAAAACAATGGAAAACGTAGGAGATATAGGCCTTTGACAAAAATACCATAATACTCTTTACTGTCCCTCCGAAATTTTGCTATTATATTTTTTTCCATTTCTCTTGAGACTTACGGCAATCCCCCCAAGAGAAACTGAAAACAATGCTTTTGGAGGGACAGCAAAGAGTATTATCATTGTATTTTGAAAAAGGCCTATTCATTCTCGGAGATCTGAGATACATAATAATATGCGAAAACTAATTGTGACGTCGTTGTTAAATTGATAGACTTTTAACATACCAGTTTGCCCAATGAATTATCTTCCCAATTTGAAGTCTCTTCCACAAAATATTAACTAAATGACAGTCTGAATATTTGAACTTCTGAAGGGGCTAACACTAATGATTCGTGCAGTTATAGTTAAATTTCGAGTTTTGCAAGCGAAATTGTGCGAAAAGTATTTTATTAGTTTATCATCATCGAGTTCATCAGTTTTACTTCCACCCGACTTTTGTTTTTCAGCCGCTATTTGTAGAGCGTGTTCAAAGAATTATGAGCCGGTGCTAATGAGGCAAAAATTGCAAACAAGGCCTTGCCCATAAACTTACTGCTGTTTGAAGATAAACAAACCCTGGCTTCGGTTTCAAGTCGTTTGGACTTGCTTCCTTGCCTGATTTGTTAAGCTGACATGTAAACTGCCCAGTGTCGCTCTCGTGCTTGTTGACTGACATGCACTGTGATATTTCCAAGCATTTGTTAAGGCACAATTCTTGCTGATGTGTTGTCATGGTTTGGAGGACATGGCCATACAGGGCGACGTTTCTTTCGCCCGTAAAGAGAAATCTGCCACAAGAATGCACCGCGGAGATGTGAATAAGTACAAAACAGACGATCATTGCGGTCTAGTTGGTTCGCCTGCTTCGCTTAAACCTATACAGGAACAACAACAACAACAACAACAACAACAAAAGATTTCAAAGACTAAAGTTTTGAATAAAGATAGCTATTTCAATTACGCTCCTTTGATACAGGTGTCAGTCAAGTGGACATTGTGCACTGTAAAGGAGGAAGTGCCGTTTCAATACTCACGAAACTTTCATAGAAAGCTTAAAAACAGTTTGTTGCATGACCGAGTCAAATTTCACCCTGGCGGTTGCATTAATGAATCCAATGGGGTTCCGCTTTTGCCTTCTTTGAGAACGTTTACTTTAAGTCATAGGGGGATGGATTGTCTTGAATAACAAGTAACCTACAGTGTGGTTGCTAATCAATCAGAAAAACATGCAATTTGTCATCTTAATATAAAATGAAAATTTTCTTTATGGGATTGATTTGTAAATTTAGTTCAATTCCCTTCATGTGTTAGTTCTAGTTTCATTGTTAAACTGATTGTTCTATGTGAATAACTGGGCATAAAATGCCGAATTGTGCTTAACCTATATTACAAAAGACTGTCTTTGAAAAATAAACCACCTCAGTTGAGAAAAATTGAATAGGAAGGTAAAACGTGTGCACCTATGAAAACGATAAACAGTTCCTAAATTATTTATTGAAATTAAAACGTTAGCTTGTTAACTTACCTTAACGTTAAGTTCACACACAGCAGGAATTAATGCAAGAGTTAAGTGCCCTTCAAAACAAAAAGTATATTAAAAGCCTGGTGAAGAGGGGCAAGGCACCAATATAAACTCTTAACATGGCTGCCTCTCACTCAGTGGCTTTATTACTGAGTCGTTGAGGACATTCCATTCACGCTACATACCTTCATCAAGTCACCTAGACTAGCTTCAAGTTTCAGAATTAGAATTAGAGCACAATAACTATTATTGACATACAGGTGTTTGAGCTTCAGTACTTTTGAAATTTCCTTTTAGACACCAAAGTTTCAAAGAAACTCAATGAAAACCAGTCTGAATAAGGGTTCAAAATAATTGAATTAAGTTGTTCTACATTAGGTAATTGAAACATTACCTTAGACAACTGTAAGAACGTCCTCTGAAAGATCACGCCTGGAAAATTCCAAGTGAAAAATACCAAACCTCAAATTTAACGATTTAACGAAAGACGAAATGCACTAAATGAGTTGATATGGGTCTTTGAAATAATCATGGTTAAAGCTGACAGAGAAGGCAATGGTAGTTATAGGTCTACGCACATCGCTGATGAAATGTTCGAAATGTTAAATGATTCGATCACGAACGTGAGGAAATACCCTTCAAAGTTCTAGAAGTTGCGAAGGATTTAACTTGTAAACATATTGACAGCCGTTATAGTAATTTCGGTGCCGATAAACATCCAGTGAATCTACACCCACGTGTCAACAAAATCTTGTCAATTTAATCCTCGTGATGTTGGCGAACCACCCGATCGCCTTGATGATAAAGTATTTCTTCAAAAGAAAAGTACTGCAATGAACGGAAATCTTGTGCAATTCATAAAGTAATACAGTACTTGTACTTAATAATACCTAGCTTATAGTCACGCCATGATTGGGTAAAGGGCGCCTCTCAAAGCTGCTCCTGTGTATAGACTGTCCTCCCTTCCCTCCCTCTCCCCTTCCATGATATTGATGCAATAGTGCTAGACGGTGCTGTTCTGAGAAAAATGTGAATTGTAAACTAAAGCTAGAAAGCAAGAGATTGTGCTAAAAAAGTTTGGGGGCGTACCTGTGCTTAAAATTCTCCCGAGGCTTGCTTAGATTTTTCATATATTTGTCTGTAATTTTTCCCGGGACTTTCTTACAGACAAATCTATAGAAAATTTTAAAAAGTGGTTCTAGGTCTTCTAGCGCATGTAACGCTCTCAATTGTTTTCAGTAGATTCCTTAGGAGTGAAGCTTTGTGTTACAACTGATATTTTTTTCAGAACAGCCGTTTTACGGAAATGATTAGATTCTCATACAAACACTGTAATTTCTCACGGGGTTGCTTTTTAATACTAGTCGTCAAGATGGGTTCCGAAACCGTGACAAGGTCTATATTGTAAACATGCTTCAGTCGGTGGTGTGTTAGACCTTTCGATAACTCGGGGAGGTTTTTCTCACTTAACCCTTTACATCCTAAGATCAAAATTTGGATTCTCATTTGTTGCCCCTATTTATTTCGCAAAGAAGAAGTGGGGAGAAGTTGACAAAATATCAAGCAAATTCATCTTGAGTGATCATATCCGTAATTCTCATGACCACTCTGTTTTACAAAGCATTGACATTACAAGGAGAAAATTTCTCTTAGGGCTTAAAGGGTTAAAAAAAAATTACAACAGAACAAAACAAAACACAGTATTGAACTTACTTTTCAATGTTTTTCTAGAATGTAGGGATGACATATACATTAAAGAGAAAAAAATCATCCGATTGAATGTAGGAGAAGAGATTAACAAAATGTAATTTTTATGCAAATTTCTGACAAATAAACGGTAGTTGGCGGTTGCAGTTAATGTCTTCCCAGTATCCAGAACCCTGATACATTATTCTCACGCACTCCTGACTGTTGTCACGGCGGTCAGGTTGCCCGGATGCCCATTTAGTGTAAACAACATCCGTACTGTCGCCCCACCGGTATGATCCTGAGCCTGTAACGTCATGCAACCCAATCCATATCCCTCTGTCTTTCTCGTAGTCATCTGACAAAATCAACAGTAAAAAAAAGGAAACAAATTATAAAAAAGCCTTTTTACATGACGTCACGTCGTCCATGTTGGTGTCTCAAAATAATGAAACGGCGGTCATGTTGGTGTCCCAAAGCGATGTTCTGGGAGCTAAACTCTTTTCTTATGTAGACGCTTTCTTATTTTTCGCAACGCTCTATAAAGTATAAGTAAAATTTTAGGCCTCGGATCATGTTTAAACCCCCCCCCCCCCAACCCACCGGGGTGTACTGGGAGGATGGTTCCAAAGGCCTTTAGAATTTTGCTGTTTTTTGAAAATATCAAAAGCAGTCTAATTTACGTAGGCTCGATTTCCGCTGCTCTCTCGTTCCTCCCCGAGAAGAGAGGAGGAGGAGGAGCGCGGGCTCAGTTCCCGAACAGCGAGTGGTAATCGAGTCTATAAATTATAGAGCAGCCGGTGAAATGCTCTACAAAATGGTTATGTAAATACCATGGAAACTATGAAGTCATTGGAAATGCCCACCATCTGGAATATACTTAAGATTCATTCTTTTTAATAGCTCTCCAACTGAGCAATTAACACAGGTAGATCAATTTATTTTTGTTACATCTGGTTATCATGCCAATCATACATACCTATGACGTATTTAGATTCCTACGTTAAGCGTTACGTACCTGATATCCTCTTGATGCCAGTTTCGTTAAGAGCTTCGCCCAACACCATAAGATCTCCCAGGTATCCGTGGAGTGTTTGGTCCTTATCCGCCTTAAGACCAATGTGATGGACCAAGTGAGATCTGTCAATTAGGTACCAGTGTGCCTGCACAACACTTGTTCCCACCCTCGTGCCATTTAGAAAAAGACTGACCTCATTGGTTACTCGATCCCATACCACAGCTGCATGAAACCATGCACCAATCGGAGGCTGGCTGTAAAGACATTTTTTAAAAGTTATGTCTCTATTTGACATAAAAGGCGATTTATCATCGGCGATTTGTATCGTTAAGTAAATGTGAAGCGATTATCACGGGGTGATTTTAGATCTTACCCATACTTAAGTGTTTTCAAGCGCCCTAGTTTCCTTGTTAAAAACAACAACAATATCAACACTTAGTTGACACTCAAATAAAGTGCATTTATTTTTTTATTTATTAACAACAACAACAACAACAACAAAACACACACGAGCACGCAACGAAACTCCCAGGTTCATATTAGCGTTTTTGCGTCGTTTTTGAACCTCCGTTTCGTTAGTTCTAGAGGTCGAAAACGCCTCCAGTCTGCTGACACCTCTCGTTTCCAGGCTATTTTTGAATGTGTGTTATCAATATTCTCGTCTTTTCCCGCGATTTTTGAGCATTTAATCATGGTCTGCCCAAAAAGCCGTGCATTTCCGAAGACCCCCGTTCTTGCCTATTCACACTAAAACGATTGACTTCCATCTTACCTGGTACTCCTTTTTCGAGAACTTTTCGAAAACTCGTCGTTTTCGTTTCAAAAAATTAGTTGGTCGGGATCTTAGAAATAGGGACAATTAATCTTCAAAGAAATAACTAATGACTGTTTAGTTAACCACTAAACGACATGCAAACATTGCTCTCAAAACACATTTGGTACTTTTAGTACTTAAAAGTATTTACCCTTGCATGTATATCATCCATGAAACTTTTTTCTAATTGTAAAATTGTGTGCTATATGCGATCAACAATGCTAAGGAATTATTAACAATTATTCCTCGAGCCCGAATGGGCTATGAATCGATAGCCCATGAGGCCGAAGGCCGAATGAGCTATTGACTCAGAGGCCATGAGGGCGAGGGGAATAATTGTTTTAGTAAAATCCAACTAGTTGGTCAAAACTATCGAGACAAGACATTTTTAGCTAGTTAAAGCTAGACTTTAATCCTTTTTTGCCGCTAAAAAGCCGGCGCTTTTCGCTACTCGTGGGCTATAACATATGGCCCATTAGTAGCTCAACCAATCAGAACGCAGCATTGATGATAGACCATTAGTTGGATTTTACTAAAGACAGTTAGTTGACACAACACATACAATCCGCCATCAAGTTTTTACATTGAACTCTCCCATAAGCCCGATGGCTAGTTGGGTTCTCCCCACCAAAAACAAATTAAAACCTAAACTTCTTGTACAGTATTTATTTTGCTGAAGCTAGAGAATATCTTATCACCAGATCGCAATAGGCCATTTTTGAGTTCCAAAAACTCTGACTTTCAAAAAGAGTCTAAGTGGAAAACCTTTCACCTTAGTTATAGTTGCATGAAAGAAGAAGACCGAGAAGGCAGTGGGAAAGGGAAATATGGGACACCTTTGACAGGTCAATAACAGAAGTTGGACGTTGGGCACTTGACAGAAGTCGTTTCCGCTGGGATGTCGAAGATGCGACGTCCACCAGGATAAGCAGTAGATGATGAGGATGATATTTGCATGAGAATAAAAATATCATTTTCATATCAATGGCTTAGCACTTAGCCTCGCTTTGAAAGAGAGGCTTGGGGCAGCTCGGAAATGGCCTATTGAATTGTGAGATTATTACCCGGCTCTTAAAACGGGCCCAAAGCCGGTGTCACTATTAAAAGCTGCAAATCCCACTTTTCCATACGTCGAGGCCTGAAACAGAAACTGCTTTTCGTTCTTCGGCCATATGGAATATATTGCTGATTCACTGGTCACAGGATTGAGGAGTTTCACCCAGCAGGCAATCGTAAAGCTTCCTTCGCGAAAATTTCTTGCTGGTGTCGTGGCATATGCTCCTGCTCCATTAAGATACAAGTACGTCCTTCCTGTTTCATTCAGGTATTTTGCACCATTTTCTAAGCTGTTTGAAAATAACAATAATAATAATAATAATAACCTGAATAGTAGTCATGATAACAGGACTTAAAGATTTCATAAGACTCTGAGATTCGATTTTGACTCGATAGTAATGCAGTGTGCGTAAAAACATATGTGTCCCACTCGACTACGGCTTGTATGCAACTTGTTTGTTCTGGATTTGATCAATAATAATACACAGCCAAGTGGAGAAATGGAAGGAATTTTTTTAAAATGTAACATTAGATTTCCTCAGAGAACTTATAGTTTTAACCAAGGTTGTGTTTTTAAGAGATAAACTCATAGACCAAAAAGGTATTGTGCAGCATATACGTGCCATTGAATGTCCCACTCATATAATACCGAAAAATTCCGAAAATAAGCCCCGGGGCTTATATTTTTGAGGGGCTTATGTACGGAGAAAAAATTTGCGTTTCAAAATCGATAGGGCTAGCCTTATAGTTGGAAGTAAATTTAAAGTTTTTGCTTTGTTTACTTTGTATTTGGGGGCAATTTTCCAAGTACAGGCCCCCGGGGGGCTTATATTTGGAGGGGCGATTTAACGGAGGGTTTTTTGCGTTACCGGTTTGGGGGGCTTATATTTGGAGGGGCTTATACATGGAAGGGCTTATTTTCGGAATTTTACGGTAACTTACGAATAAGAAAGAAATCATACGTGATATCATTGTCAGTGCCATCAAGTTTCCAGTGAGCGATCAAATCATATGTCTCTGCAAATGAAGAGACTCTGTTAGTGGTGGTGACAATTAAGATGAAAATAACACTTTTTTTCTGAAGAGAAATAATAAATGTTCCAGGAAAATATTGCCAAAGCTTGGTAAATGATCGAAACTGTGAATTAAGCACAATTCAAGAAATAGACTTGTATTGGTCAGCATAGGAGCTATTTCTTTTTTCTTACTCGTAAATAGCTCCCCTTAAGCTTGATTGTATCAGTCGATGCCTTTACTAGGCTCAATTTGAAACGACCTCTAAATTTTCAACCGCTTGCCATGTAGGACCAAAAAAAAGAACAGTTTCCCTGTGACGTCATTCGTGTGTCTCTTCTAAGATAAGGGAATCCAAGACAGTCTTTTTTTCTTGATTCCACGCTGTGGATTCCGGATTCTTTGTGAGAGGAACTTCGATTCTGGATTCAATCGTTAGAGGGATTTAGGATTCCCTGAGATGGATTACGGTTTTACAAAGCCCAGGATTCCGGATTCCCCGGAAAAAAATTCCTAGAGTCCAGATTCCACAGGCAATGTTTTTCCGGATTCCATATTACACAAGCAAAGGACCAATCACATCACACCCAGCGTTCAGCGCATTTTAGTTATAAAAATTCTCACCTGCAGCGGTATCGTTAGTGGTATTCCTTGCGAACATATCGAAAACAAATTTGTTCTCAACTTCGCTCGTAAAACTCACTAGATTTCCACCCTCTGCTTGGCAAACCTGTTCTGCGTTTTTCCAATTCTTCCTCTCGTGAAAGAACTTGTATACTTTGGAACCGAATTGGAACCATCCATTTGGGAGGGCTAATCAAAAGGCAACCAAGACAAAAAAAAACAAAACAAATAATGCAGTTCAAGGCGAGATACAAATACGAGACAGGTCCCAGTTGCTCAAAAGCTGGCTAGCACCATTCACCGGATAAATCACTATCCAGTGGATAAGTATTATGGAAACCACTTGCACTATCCACTGGATAGATTTATCCAATCGTTGTTCAAAAGTTGGATAGCCCTATCCATCGTATAAATCACTATCCAGTGGATAAGTATTGGGGAAACCAAGAGAGAATGATCCAGGGGAAACTTATTGCACTATCCAGCCTTCGAACAACCAAGGCCAGGTTCCAGTTGTTCGAAAGGTGGATAACGCTATAGCTATCCAATGGATAAATCTCTATCCAATGGATAATGTAATCGGTTTCCCTAATATTTATCTGCTGGATAGTGATTTATCCGGTGGATAGCACTATCCAACGTTTGAACATCGGGGACCAGGTGGATAACCTTATCCACCTTTTGAAAAACTGGGCCCTGAAGTCTAATCAGGGGATTGATAGAAAATTGGTCAGAAGCAAGACAAGTCAAAATTAGTTATTACTTATTAGGAATGTAATCGTGTAAAGGTGTGTCTGAGTAGAAGGAACTTCGAGATTTAAGATGTCAATTTCTCGTCTATTTTCTGTAGTGCACTCTTTTTTTTTTTTACTTTTGGATAATTGAATATCCCCGGACTTATCGATGACCTTGCTAAGCGAAGTTGATAACATTGCTGGATGGAAATTGCTGAAACTCATTAATAATTCATAAAGACAATACAAAGGAAAATTGATGTTTAATGAGTGTTTGGAAATCCGATGAAAAACTGCTCATTTTTGCGTCCTTGATTTCTCCTTTTAAAATCATTTTATTTAAGAATTAATATCAAGCATTCGACACAGTGATTTATCACCAGATGAAACACCCCGAAGTTCATCAAAAATACTTCGCTGCGCGTCGTATTTTCAACTCTCTTCTCTATGTTTCATCTGGTGATGAAACACGGCGTCTCATGCTTGATATACGTGATATATGATGCCATGCCCACCTCTAAAAATACCAACCCATTGCAAACGGCCTCTAATTGACCCCTTTTTTTATTTTTTTTTCTTTAAAAAATGTCCAAAATGTCACACAGACAACAGAAAAAAAAAATAATCAAAGCAAATCAGAACCGAACTAAACAGAGTTCCTTGCAGAGTTTTCTTTACAGTAAGCCAAGAACTAATCGTGCTAATAGTACCTATTTACTTTTAATACCTCTTTTGTGATGGCAAAGACTGTCATCGGTACAGTGTTCCACTTCCTGAAAATAATTGTATTAACATTCAAGCACAAAGTTACCTATTAATTCACTTTTTGTGACGTCATGCTACGAACTGGTTATACACCATTCACGTTGATTCTAACGTTGACTTTTCCTGTGTACAGTCGCCCCCATTCCTCAAGCAAAGGTGTTTTTGAGAGACGCACGTCTACCGGAAGTGAGTCCTTGCTAGAAAATTTGTTCAAAACCACGGCCCAAGATTGCAAAAAGTCCATTTCCGGTTGACGTGCATCACTCAAAAACGTCGTTGCTTAAACTTCCCGATATTACTGTCGCAATAGAACGACACAGACGTCCCTCTTCTCTATTTTCTTAGGGGTGAGGTGGGGGCGGCAGTACACAACTATTTTTCAGACATTAGTCATTACCACCAATGTACTGAATGTTACGCCTGCTCCAAATGTCACGTGACACTACTTACACTTACACTTTCGATGCAACTCTCACTCCATGTAAGGGAATCCAAGACAGTCTTGGATTCTGGATTCCACACCGTCGATTCCGGATTCCAGGTACTGGATTCCAGTCTCTGTCAGTGGAACTTGGAATCTGGATTCCAATTGTTAGTGGGATTTCGTATTCATTGAGCTGTATTACGGATTCCAAAGCCCAGGATTTCGGATACTCAAGCATGATTTTGCGGGATTCCGGAATCCCAATTCCCTTACATTGGGCGGCAACTCTCTTATTGACAACAATCGAGCCAAGAAACATTAACAAGTAAAACGTTAGACGCATTTTCAAATTCATTATTGACAAGCTAAAAAAGAAAAGTCTTTAAAAAAAATCACAGAGATAGTGTTACATGTCCATAAACTTACTACTGTTTGCAGGTAAACAAATCCTGGCCTCGGTTTTAGGTCATTTGGACTTGCTTCCTTGCCTGATTTGTTAAGCTCACAGTAAAACACTCCAGACTCGTTTTCGTACTTGTTAACTGACATGCATTGAGAGGTTTCCAAACACTTATAAAGGCACAGTTCTTGGTGAGGTGTTGTAATGATTTGGATCACGTGTCCAAATAAGGCAATGTGTTTCTCGCCTATAAAGACAAACCTGCCACAGGACTGCACCAAGGAAATATAAAAGAGGAAATGAAGTTTCATCTTAATGAGCTCTCCTTTCGGTGACACCAAAACAACCTACAGGAAAATGAAGGAAAATTTTTAAATTCAAAAGCTTTAATATCAATTGGGTTTAGTTTTAAATAACTACCTAGTTTTTACTTACAAAAAGACCGCTTCAATTCCTAAAGGGGACAAATACCGTTGAAATAAAAATAAATAATATACGAAGCCGAAGCCCTTTCTGATTATAATTAGTGATATTCAATCACGAACCTTTCACCTCAGGTCGTTGCTTGAATGCAAAAACCAAAACAGACGAAATTGAACTGTTTTATCTAACTGATGGTTTTAAATCAACAACTTGCTTCCAAGCCATTATAACATCACAGTCAGCGAGGATTTTTGAAAATCATCTTGATAACAGCGTACTGACATACAGACAGTCTTTGGAAAAACGTATCTCCCTGGGGATCTTAAGATACAAACTTAATTAATATTCGCCAGTCCCAATTAATATATTCATTTGAGTCGTTTATCAATGGTCGTTATTGAAAATGAAATTGTTTGACCTAGTAAGTCATATTAATTAAAATGGGGGCATTTTTGTAGAAGGGTTACTTTAATTTCCGTTGTCATTTACCGCTAGTATCCTTCATTGAACGAAATAAAGAAAAGCAATTAATAAATAAAAGTAAAAAAAAAAAACGAACGACAAAAAAGAGAAATTCCGTGCAAAATCTCAATAACATATCAAATCGAAAACCAGTCAGCTTGGTTCCGTTGAGTCTCTGTCACGTTGAGATATCTACAAGAGATGGAAACAGACCTTTGTGTCCTGCAATGTTGTCTTCAAATGATTAATCTAGAGTTTTATTATGTTTTGTTTTATTATATTATTTTTGGTTTGTTTTGTTTCCCTCCTGTTTACATTTCATTTTTAATTTTCGGTATCTTCGAACTGAATCAAACGTTACCCAACATGTTAAAATGCGTTCTTCGTCCAGCAACTCCTTTCTTCTATAATTTTTTCACCAAAAAAAATAACTTTCTAGGGAAACTGACCTCTGCCGAGATCACTGTTATTTCAACCGTTTAGCACTAGTACCCTAGAAACGATTATCTTAAATTCCGTCTTTTTGTAGGGCACTTCAGGTGACTTAGACGATAAAAAGAATATTGATTTTTAGATGCAAATAGTATTTAGAGACAAAAATTGTTACCTACGTGTTTGCTTTCCAGGCTCTTTTGTTAGGTAGGATCATTTTTAGCGAGAAAGCCCTTGGTGAAGACAATTAGGTGATTCAAACACTTGCCAACGTAATGAGAGCCCATATAATGGCCTATACGGGGAGGCTCCGCCCGAAAGGGGTACCTTTTTCAGGCTTCACGTATATGAAAAGCGAAAGTATTTCAATACTTTGTAGTTGAAGAAAATCAGGGGCACCCAATGAATGTTTTCTGTCAAATATCTGTTAGCAGAAGCAAAAATTGCCTAGAATTTTCTATAGCTCGATCGAGGAAGGCTACAAGTTTCTGTAGGACCGTTCCTCTCATTTACAATTTTTGAAGCTTATCTATAATGAATTCCCTAAGATAATCTGAAGTTTAATTTTTCCCCATTTCACTCCCCGGGTTAAGCTATTTTTCGTAGAGAAAGGAAACATAAAATTTTCGGAATCATAAAAATTCTCACTTTCGTAAAACTTTAAATTTCAGCTAAAATTTTCGTGAAAATAATACTGATTCCTAGGATGACCAAACAGATGAAATTTGTTTAGCGTCACTTAGAATACATTTCTAGAGATCTAAAACTTAAGTATTCTGGATAGCCAAAAAACCGTCATTGGGTGCCCCTGGTAAATAAAAGGGTTGGAAATCTGCCATTTCAGCCCGGTAAAAATCCCAGAAAGGGCTAGCAGATCCATTTTATGGCTGTGGAAAATTCAAGAGAGGAAAGTGCATTTACAGCAGTTACAAGGAATCTACTCGAAAAATTATAAAGTAGATATGTGAACTGATATGAAAGGGCAAGAGGTCGGACCTTTGGGTGGAGCCTTCCTGTATAAAAACTTTGTTGAGTATCCCCCTTGGAAGTAACAGAAAAGGCAGAAAACATGTTGCGTTAGATCGGCGGCAAAAAATGGTCTTAAGTCAGCAATTTCTGTACCTCATAATGATTTTTTTATTTTCATAAACTTTATGCAATATGAAGCAGTGTTATTTTAAGTAGTAATTTGGGATCTCGGCTGGTCAGGATTAGGGCTTAGGAAAGAAAGTTTTCAAAAAGACAATTTGTAGAGAGAGCAATAATTATTGTTATGATTATCAGTTAAGAGTAGTATTTTTCCAACTTACTAAGAAGGAGAGACTGATTATAGCGAAATTCTCGAGCGCGCAGCAGCGACTATATCTTAGGCTTTGATAGATTGTGCTCTCAAAAGTAGCAAAATGTGCTACTAGCAGTTCTCGTATATCTAAGCTTATGCCAACAATCATGCAAGTTTTGTAAATTATTCTCATTTTAGCGAAAAATGCTTCAATCTACTTTTTACTTTTCATTTGCACTAATTTATGTAGTAAACGGCATACATATTTTATCCTATTTATATCTAGAAACTGTAAGAGTGCATTATCCATTGTCTGACAACTATAAAACCCAAAGAATTTACAACCAGCACGCTAGCTAGCGAGCTAGTTATGCGCATGTGTTGAGTCCTGTGGAAAAACTCCTGAGCACTTCCTTTAGGAGCCAGCTCCTATGGATATGACAAGTAAGCGAAAAAAAGAATGAATTTGTTTCTTACATTTGCCTGTGACACTGATCGCGGGCCAAAAAAAAATTGTTTGCAAATAAATGACAATTCCGTTCTGCAAAACTAGCCAAACACAGTGCAAATTATGATAGCAGTGCTTTTCTTAAAAAAAAAAAAAATGAAAATTACTAATGTTCGTTATGACAAATTATGTCCCAAATTATGCTGGTACCATCTATCAAAGCTTTATTTTGTCGAAGATAACCGTTAATTGCCCCTAGAAATAGAACGTATTTTTTTTGCTTTCCACTTTTACATTTCGATTCGTGATAAATTCCGACTCAGCGCTGGCAACCCGGGGGCCGGATAAATCATAACTCCTAAGGTATGCACTATGGTCAGAAGAAAATAATATAAACATTGTCGTCCCAAGTTGTTTGAAGTGAATGCAACCCCATGTTTTCTTGGTTTGTCTATGGAATACAACCAGTTTGAATTAATAATTCACCTGCGCCTCAAGTTAACATATTTTGTGACTATTTTACCGATGTTTATGATCCACTATGAATTGATTACTGGTTCGATTACAAGTAAATGGTGTGAGATAATTTTCCTCTGATGTAGAAAGATGAGTTACGGCGAATGAGATCTTTCCAAACCAAATACGCCCATATTCAAATTTTCCAATCCGACTGAACTTTTTTTCATTTCGTTGGTGGAAGCGGAATATTGAATATTGAGTTTAGATTAGTTTGAATATTTGAATAAATGTACTTGAATAATGAATCTTTATTTTTCTAGAAAATTCACTCATTTCTTGATATGTTTCATTATGTTCGACTGATGTTTTGTCAGGCCGGTCCGGCCAATGAGCTTGCGTTCCTTGGCTATGGTAAGTCAAGGAACGTGGGCTCACACAGTTGGCTTTGTTATGTGATTCATTAGTATAGTACTCCTCACTGACAGTTGTCATGACCACGCAGTAATACGAGACTTGTCTCATTACAACCCTCTTGTCACTCCTTGTGTGACTCTTCAGGAAAACACCATTTGCGCTCGAGTCTCGTTGAACTCTTGTCTTCTTGGTGGGTTGTGCCACCCGGTTCTCCTAATCCACATGCTATTTCAGACCAAAAAATGTCATTTTCCAGACCCGTTTTCAGACCAGACCTCTAAAATCCATACCCGTTTTCAGACCTGGCCTTTTGGCAGAAATTATGTCATCATTACTCAGATTAGAGCGCAAACAAAAAAAAATTCTTCAAACCCATTTCGAATTCGCATATTTCTCTTTCTTTGTTCCTCATTTGAAATTGAAAAGATAAATACGTTCATACACTCCCGTAGTTCCCTCGAAAACTATACCCAATTTCAGACCAAAAGGGGCAAAGTGTATACACGTTTTCAGACCGAAACGGCACAAAAACCCGACCCGATGGGGCGGTACATACCTATTTCGCTTATATAAGGGAGTACCCCCCCCCTCCCTGGGGACTGGGCCAATGCTTGTAACCAGGTCAAGCCTTTTTCTACCAACGTTTACCAACAGATAATAGTCTTTTTCAATGTAACTAGGAGCATGTCTTGTTTATAATTTGATATTTTCTGAACGACCTCTGCGATTAGGTAGTATACTCATAGCAAAGGAATGTATTGTGTCTTGGTAGCCTGCAATAACGGACGTGGCTCTTATAGAAAAACAATGAGTAATGAGGGGGGTCATAATTGTTTAAATAATGAAAATAAGATAAATATGGAAGTCTGAATATTGAATATTGAGGTTTGAAAATTAAATATTGAGGTTTGAATATTGATGTCTGAATATTGAATATTGACAGTTTGAATATTGGATACTAGAAACAAAGTATTCCTCTTCCACTCCCGATTCATGTTGTTAAATCTGTTTGGCAACAGATCTTTCCGCACCATGGTCAAGTTATCCAGCAAATAATTGCAACCTTTAATTAAATTTCGGCTGGTTTTAATTGTCAAATTGATTATTAGTAGATTTAGATACTCGTTTTCTAAAGAAACAGCGAGGAGACACTTGGCAACATAAAACGTAAGTTTAATTTCAAACTTTTTATCACCTTTATCTCTTTGCAATACTTCAATTTTTTCCAGTCAAAGATATTAAGATACCGACATGATTTATTATTTTTTTTCTTTAGATAAACACTCTTTAGCCATGTATGTTTTGGTTTATATTCCAGAGAGTTTCTTTGGCAATTTTTTTTTAGTTTCTTTAGTTGTATATTTCCGGTTAATTTAAAGCCATTAAGCATTCATCGTAAATTTAACTTAAGTGGTAGAACTGTGAGTTGTATAAAAGCCTTGTGAGTAGAGGTTGGTGCAAAAACCTTCCCTGATTATTTACGTCTTGCCTCCTCATTATGAACTACTAGCAATGTAGGTTGGTGAATAATTTGATCTGACGGCTCCTCCTTGTAAATCTTTCATGTAGGTAGAGAGGGAACGAATATCACAGAATCAATCCATTTCCACCCCTCTGAATCCAACCCTCCTTTTTGACGGTACTCTAGGGAGTAATCTTTTACCTCTACAAACATGAATACATAAACAAATGTATGATTAAAAATATATCGTCGCAAACGAAAGACGTAGACACACTGCACCTGCGCAAATTCAGTCAACCAATGTCAGAGAGTCAGTGGTTTAACAGTGGTGAAGAGAATGCAACTATTGAGTTTTCTTTTTGGATTAATCGACTTCATCGAAACCGCTATTTTCTCATTGGCCTTTGCTGTGATAGCCATTCTTTCGAGTTCCTCCTAGGTACTACGGTCACCCCAAGAGAAATTGAAGACAATGGTTATGCAAAGATTTGGGGGTATTTTGAGGAATTTTGGTTGCTTCTCAGAAATATTAGCCTTTGAGGCTACTCTTAAATTTGAATATAAAAAAATTCAAGTTTGTTTGTTTGTGTATCATGGGCAATGTAAAAATGTTGAATAAAAAAATGCAGCATTACTGAACTGTGGGGAGAATTGGCCTGAACGCCCACTAGATACTTATATTTACATTTTGGTTTTAACGACAATGAACAACATTTGCTTGTTTACAGCAGCGTTGGTTTTCATGTTGGGTTATATTAATAACAAACTAAATAGATAAATAAATTAATTCCCTATTTTCCAATTCCCCATAATACACTCTGTTTGCCCCCCAAATTTTGCATAAACCATTGTTTTTAAATGCTCCTGGGAGTATTGCATTTTCCCAAGGGCATTTTAAGACAATAACTTATGCAAAATTTGGGGGGCAGACAGAGTGTATTATGGGGAATTGGAAAATAGTCAATAGGAAAATTGAAAAAAAAATAAGGGGGGAAGGATGTTTCATTTTATCTCTCCTGTGCAACTTTTTATTGCTTATTCCAATTGAAAACAGCTTTTAGGAAAGTAGGCTAACATTTGGTCATTATGTTCTTCCGTTTTATCATTAAATGCTATAACTATAAAACTGCCTAAAACTAGTTGCTTGACCTACAATGGAGGTGAAAAAAGTGTTGTGACCATTCTAGTGATATTAGAAAGAGTAGCGACCTCCCACCCCAGACAATGTTGAATTTTGAGCAAAATGGTGTAAATTAGTCCTTTTTGCGGGTGCGATTATGCTTAGAGGTAGTAGGGAGAAGAAGGAATGAACCCAAAGGAGGATCACAGAAGGGTTTTTCACAATTTTCCAAGTTCCTTTGTCCTCAATTATAAGCCTTCGACAAAAATGTCTTTTTACAGAATGTTCTGGCCAACCTTAATGTGTATATCGTTGGTCGCTGGCTGCAGAATGGGTAAATTCGTGAAGCAGGAAGGTGTAGCCTTAGAGAATCATGTTATAACAGTAGTGACTGCCGATCACCCTGTCAAGTGTAAACAGGATTGCCTGGATACGCCACTCTGTTTCTCCATCAACGTGCATGCGCAAACGCTACCATCAGGTTGGATCAAGTGTGACCTAAACAATTCTACACGAGCCGCTAACCCGGAGAATTTAGTACAGCGGGCAGGGTACTGGTACCATCAGATGACGGTAAGCGTCATTACAATACATATGGGCTGGACAGCCCCGTTATTGGGTTATTGACCATAGAGATTTATTAAGTGAATAGTGCTATCCACCTTTCATCAACTGGGGCCAATTGAAAGTAACAACAATTTTAAACTTGTATTCGCCTTACTTTAAATTTCCTCTTGATTTTTTTTTTTTCATAATCTTTTTCAATTTGTCAAACTTAGGCGAGTTTTCCGAAAGTTGAATCCTATAGGGAGAAACCAGGTTAAGAAAGGAAAAGAAACCTCGCTTTTATAACATTATGTTTTCATAAAGTATTCCATTAGGAAGTTTCAGAGGACCTCACGGGTAAACAAAAAGTGAGATGCTCTTTCAAAGGTCACGTTTTGCTGATTCAAACAGTTTACGATCTCATTGTCGTCGCTTTTTCTTAGGCTTATTAACTTTCTATTTTGTCGTCGACATCGACATCATCATTATCATGATCTTGAATATCAACAAGAGCGTCATAACATTCATGATGCACCGCACGTTCTAACAAAATGCAGTTGATAGCCGATTAAAAGAATTACTTATTGCTTCTTTTGGCTTTAACCGTAGGAAATTGAGCACTGTACGGCAGATCGATGCATTTACAAAGATGGTAAGACATTAAGTTGGTTAATTTTAGCAAAATGTAGCTGCAAATTGTTAATAAAAATTTTCAGCCTTTCCAGATGGTTGGTTCCTCTTTGACTCCAAAAAACTGAAGATTTTTCTGGAGAGGAAGACCTGGGGAAGAGCAAGAAAATACTGTCAGTCTATTGGCGGAGACCTCTTGTCAATCAACGACGTGGAAAAGAATGAGTTTGTCTCTTTATTGATTGAAAAGCTGTTACCAAATGCGTCTGCAGGTTAGATTTATTCACTAAGGCTTAACAGTTTACTTGATCAAATCATATCAGAGCAGTTTGGATGGACGTTACTTTGCGTTACTGACCAAGCTTGTTTAATTAATAGTTAATTAATTAATTGATTTATTAATTATTTAAATGAGCATGGCGAGGGTAGGCTCAAATTAAGGAGCTTCCTGTTCATAAAAACGATTAACCGATGCCCACTATTTCGGGGGAAAGAACGGTTAACACTTCAAATCGCTTCGATTTTCTCGATAAAGTAATTTATCTACCCCCGCCATTAGCATTTTCTTGATCGATTAAATTACCTCAAATACCAGCCAGCTTGAAATAGTCAGACTGCGGAATGGGTATAAAACGCAAACTGGTCATTAAAACGCGCAATTCACTTCATCTTGCTCTCTAGCACAGCCAGCCGTTATGGTTGTTGTTATTGTCAAAGTTGCTTTTTGTTTGTGTGGTTATTTCTTTGATTTGCAAAGAAATTAAGCAAGTTTACTCTGTTCAAAAACTCGAATTAAATTTAGGTAAAATCAAGTTTAAAACTGCACTTCCGGGTGGCTAATAACCTTTGGTAAAATGCAGAAAGTATAAAATGCACTTTTTTATTTTTCTACTAAAGGCTTTAATTCAAGTGACATTATAGCACACTGGACACTGGATGGAACTGATTCTGACGTGAAGTGAGTGGAATGTTTATTTTTAACTTTTTCACCATCAACAGAAAACATTGACGCGATATGTAACACCTAAACTAAACAACTGAAGGAATGAAACACCAAGTTTCACAAAAGGCAAATTCAGAGAAATGTTTCTACGCCGTATCTACATACACCAGTTTATATAAAATGATCTGAAGTTTGGTCCACAACCAAAATTGAATATAACTATATTTCTGTAAATTAATCAAGTTTATTTAAAAAACTATAAATTATTGTTTCCCTTATTTGGAGTAAATGCTCGTCTCACCCTGTTGGTTTCCACCTTTTGTTAAAACAGTCTCAAAAACGGATCAATATACAAAGAAGAAGACGGTTTCCAATCTATGTACCTTAATGGATCGGGTGAATATGCAACAACCCCTGCAGTGGACTTTGGAATTTCAAGTTTTACTATCGCTAGCTGGGTCAAAATGCCAAGCCCTGTTAGTGATCCCTCGCCGCTTTTCTCCGATTGGCATGGAAACATTAAATTTCTCTTCTATGCTCTCCTACACGGCAAAGTGGACTTTTTCGGTTTTGATAACCTCGGGAAATTCAATCCTAAACTGTCAGCAGGGTAAGGATTAAACAACCACCTGGAGTTATTTTGAGAGAAGGAAAAGAAAGGGAGAAAAAAGAAAAGGAATAAATGGATAGAAGATGAAAATGTTCACATGACGGATCCAAATACTACTGTGCTTTTAAGTTTGGGACAGTGACGTAACAATATACTCACTCTGACGTCACCTGTTGTTATTAATGTGCGTACCAGGACAGCATTGGCTCTTTAAACAAAATAATTTATTGTTTCACTTGTTACAAATTTGAATAACAAAAACAATGTTTCGGTAAACAGTGATGTCACTCTCTCATTTTGTCTGCTGTAACACAAGAGAAAATCTCCACAGTCACCAGGAGCCCATCATTTGATGGGCTCCTGCAGTCACTTAACGAACCGAAAGCTGGGCGTATTTGATTCTGTTCGCTAGTCTAATCAAATTATTATGTTCTCGTTCATTTCTGTTTCAGTTTTGTTTGTGTGCAATCATTTCAAAGTCAAACGAAAATCGTTGTATACGGATAAGGACCGTAACAACCTCTGATATTGCAGGTCACCCCCTGTAGATAAATGGTTCCACTTGGCGGTAGCGTGGGACCAAACTGTAAACGAAGCTTATATCCTGCTGAACGGTTCCAAAATTGGAACTGAACCTCAAACAGCGGGTACGCACTTGAGAGACAATTCCCATTCATCCTACGACATTGGCTTGAAGAGGGACGGTCCCACGTACATGAGGGGATATATCAGGGATCTTATGATTATCGGAAGAGCTGTTACTGTCGAGGAAATTGCTAATATAACAGGTAATTCTAATACATCCTTTAGTAGCTACCTTCACAAGGGACCCTTCCCAGAAGGAAGTCACAGAAATTAGCAGATCATGAGTTTCAAAAACGCTGCCATCTAATGTATCAGCTAATATGGATCCGCCCGTTTATGCGACCCTTTTTTCATCCGCAAATAAATTTTAAAAAACCATCAAACCAACGTTGAACAACAAAACAATCTTGATAGCGGCTACATTTCATGTTGTGGCAACATTGAAACAACACAAAAAGTTTAAAACTTAAAAGTACACGACGTTTTAGTTGTCGGGAAACAAAGTTGAAGATGCTGATTAATTTTTTACGTATGAATTCACCTGTCAAAATTTTGACCAATCGGAGACTAGATGGAGCGTGACGAAAAACTTTACCAAGCTAAAAGCACATCCTTAATTTATGTTTTCAAAGTTTTTTTGTCGTCAGTCAAACAAACGAAACTCAAGATCTTAAATTGAAAATTCCAATTGGCTACGCCAAGGTGCACTGTTTGACGAACACTTGACGAACTTGCTCTGTCAGGTAGAACTTAAAAACATCGTAGAGAACGTCGCTGTCACGTGATATGGAAGATATATGTCGATCCATGGCGCGTGACCGCACATGTTTTGCCAAATTCTAGCCGAGAATAAAGTTGTACGTTTACGACAAGTTACGTTTTTGGTTCAAAAACTTTCTTTACACAATCGGAAAACCACCCCTTAATTGCCTCTTCCCCCGCCACCACTTTCACCAATCATGATACCTCCGAACAAATGAAGAAGTCAGCTCAAACGCGTTGGTCTTCATAATGTTTTATTTACTTCGGCAGATCCAAATAACGAACCATACGGTGGTGTTTGGATCGGGTTAAATGATGTTGTCACTGAAGGATCTTTCCATTGGTCTGATGGAAGTCAATTGACCTACTCCAAGTGGGCTACCGGCCAACCAGACAACAAAAACAGTTACCAGAACTGTGTAGAAATGGTGGTTCTCGGAGGCAACTGGATGGACACAAGTTGTGGAAGACAACTTCCATTTATTTGTCAAAAGGATGTTTGACGACAGGAATTTTAAAACCGTTAGGGAGCTTAAGTAATGACGACGACGACGATGGCGAAAACGTCTCTTAAAAAGAAAATTTACACTGGTTCAAAATTCATCGATGTTATTCCGTGTCGTTTAATTTGTCAAATGTTGGTGGGTTTTTCTGGTGTTGAATTCTAAAGGACTGTAACTAATAAAAAAATAATAATAATAATCAGAAAATCGTTTCCTTGCGTTCACGTCCTCCAGAAAACGTGTAATTAGACAGTTTCACGTCGTGGTCGTGCAAAGTTACGTACAAAAAAGGTGATGCACGTGCAAAGTTGTTGTTGTGCCGAAAATCCAGCCCTGTTCCTTTTCGCCGTTCTCGTTGCCGTCGTCGTCGCTTAAGCTGCCTATTGCACGACTACGACATGAAAACGCGTAAATTGAAGTTTGGTGGAGGACATGAGCATGAGGACAGGACAACGGCTCTCATTTTCTTTTCCTTAACTTCGTTAGAATCTTTAAGAATTCATTTTCAGAAAAAAATCGCCAACATTTGACGACATGAACCAGATGGAAAAAGCGCGATAAATTTGGAAGCAGCGCGAATCCGCTTTTTAGGTGACGTTTTCTGAGCCGTTGCCGTCGTTGTTGCTTAAGCTACCATTTGTTTTCCTGATACGACTTGGTCAAATTTGAGGTTGGCTTCAAAACACACTTTTAAAAATTTGACAAAGTTTGAACACAATAAAGATTTTACTTCAAATTCTTAGTAACGGGCGAAAAAATGGACTTGCACGATTTTTATCATGGCAAATATGACGCAAAAATGTGCAAACTGATTGGGAAAGATAGTGTATGCCACACTTGCATACCTGTTTACACGGGTTGTTAATTAAAAAGCAAATGTGGCGTTTACTATCATTTCCTCACATTTACTCCTCGTCTTGCGCATTTTTGCGACATATTCGGCCATGAGCAAAATTGTGCAAATCCATTTTTCCGTCCATATATGTACCGCTTTTAAAGCGGTAGAGAGGGACACCGGCAAAAGATGAGAAACGAATGAAGCTGAGTCGAACGGAATTTAAAAAGGTAGATATTCACTGAGAGGTATATAATCCTCTTTTTTTATTATTCACAATATGCATGGGTTTCCAATTTAAAGTTGATAGACTTGATTTCATTTCAAATGAGAATTTAAGCACCTAAATACGAAATAACTAATTGCTTTTTAGTAGCTTGTGCTATAGTGTGAATGCACACCCTAATGTATTAACCGAAATGCACCCATGCGGTTATTGTATATAGATAACATATCTAAAAAGGCATGTACATGTGTTTTAAAGGACCACCGGGCAAGTTAAGGTGTATCAAACATTTTAATGGTGTATCTTAACACTTTCAAATAATTCCATTCCTCTTTTGTGAAAATGATATGCACATAAAATTGCTCTTGGATTTGGCTCGGGTGATAAGTGCTAATCCACCTGCTGCCATTTAAAAGAAGAAGAAGAAGAAGTCAAATAATTCAGAGGCTTAAAAAGATCTCAAGGAATCTGTTTCTTGAATTGGAGAGAAGCACTTATTCGGGGATTAGAGCATATCTATTTATTGTATTTATTCTAGAATATAGCGATACTCACGCTGACTTCACCCATTGGTATCAATCTACTAACCAGAAGTGCATTGGTTATTGAAACAAAAGATTCTTTTGTTTCACTCGTTACAGATATAAATAATAAAAGCAATGTTTGTAAACAAGGATGTGTCCTATAAAATATAGGCCATGCGCAGGAGTTTTAGCCTAGTGCGCAAAATGTTTATCTTATTTTGTCCTGTATTTAATGCTGATCAGCAAGTGAAACCATGGGTACCGGAGGTTTTTTCTCGTTTGTTGCGGGAATCGGTGTCGGCCGAAAGCCGACACATCTTACCGCGCAAGAAAAGTCTCCTGCACCCAGGTTAGGCAAGAGAGCGTCATGCTATAATACAGAAAAAAGAAATGGCGAGCGTGAATGCAACAACAAGAAACACGCTGGCCGCAAAAAATAATTATGATTAGTTATATGATTAGTTATAATTATGCAAAGTAAAATTGGACAAGGATGGTGTTTCTTGTTGTTGCGGAAATGTTTGTTAGTTAGCTTTCGTTTTGGTGTGAATATTATTCAGTGACTTTTGTACAACGTCATTTGGTGATCGTACGGACGTCCACAACACGGAAAGGGATGTCTTTTTTCTGACTGGAGAGGCCGAATACCTGTTCCTCATGATCATCTACGGGTGACCATTCTAATACCAAGGATTAGCTTTAGATAAAGTAATTGCGCAATTAGCGTACTTACTTGCGATAACAGGGCCGTAATTTAAATATGCCACCTGCACTCCGGCTTGCCACTCGTCCGGAGAAATTATCTGGCAAAGTAACAGGCAAGTAAGCGGCTTTAACTTGTGACTCGAAGGTAAGAGTGGTTCGTCGTTCAACTGTATGGATGCGTTTTCTCGTAAGAAGGAAAGATTAACCCTAAATACCCAGGAGTTGAATTTACAGGGCTCGAAAAAAAAAAAGTCCCCCTCGGTTGTCAGGGATAAGCAGATTGTCTTGCTGGGCAAGTAATTTCTAAAACTTACTTGCCCAATCCTGGCAAGTCTCCAGACAAGTCATCCTCTAACAAAATTATTAACCCTAGTTTTAAGCCCCAATATCCACATACAAATCCTCCAATACATTTTCTTTAAGAAATAGTCGAGAGAATTTCATAAAAGAGCTAGGCATTTTCTTAAAACCTTATCTTTTGTCAATGTATCGATATTGTTAGAAGAAAATTGATGTTGATCACTATTGAGACTTAAAGGTTAAACGAGGACAGGCAGGAAGTTACCCCCGGCAAGCAAAATGTGATGCTGTTTGCCCGAAGGATAAGCTATAATTCAAGTTTTTTTCCCGAGCACTGATTTACTGTCAATATTCAGTACAATGACATTGTTGGGTGGCTTTTCCTCATTACAAGGAACCACCTTCTCGGCTCAAACAGTGTTACTACATAGGGGCTCCAACAACGGGTATCCGATGAGTAATCTCTCTCTTTTCTGTCTGGAATATCAGTATAACTTAGTTTGTAGTTAACCTTTATTTGGTGGTGTATAGTAAAGGGCTTATGTGCTACATGTGGTTTTGTGTAAACTGATGAGCTTGTAAAAGCCAAGCAAGAAGAGCTATTTAAAAGAAGGACCCAATTCCGAAAAAACACATCATTGTTATTTCGGCCCGGTTTGTTCCCAGCCAGCTAGTTCTGTACCATGATAAACATTTAAATCTGCATTATAATTTGAACTAAATTTAACTTTAAGCTTCCTATTGCTAGATGGATTAGGTAAGCAAGTGAGGAGGAAATTTTTTCTTTCTCCTACTGAACTTGGATATAAGACTCTTAGAAATCCAGTTCCGGGAGAGTTCACCAACAATAATTGACCACTCCAGAAAATACAATAATATACCATAATGCTCTTTGTTTGTCACTCCAAAATTTTGTATAAGCATTGTTTTCAGTTTCTCTTGGGAGTTAAAATGGCCCTATGAGAAACTGAAAACAATGCTTATGAGAAATTTTGGGGTGACAAACAAAGAGCATTATGGTATGTTATGGTATTTTCTGGAGTTGTCAAATAAGGTAAGTGAGTCGCATAATGGAGAATTCACGTTTTCTTTTAAGCCAAGTTTTTGCCGTCGTCGCCGTTCTCGGGTCTTAAGGTCTAAAAAAAACTGCGGCGAAGGAGAACTCTTCAAAAATACAGTAAGGATTAAATATTTTTCCTCTCAAGATCTTGCTCATAAATTATACAAAGGTTTTGCTTAAGCCTGGTTTTCACTAGCGCATAAGCATAAGCACAAGCACATGTGTAAGCAAGTGAAAACTGGGTTGACATAAGCATAAGCACAAGAAAAACGGGCAAGTTCGTTCTTCTTATGCTTGTGCTTATGCTTATGTCGTAGCCTTGACTAGTGAAAACGGAGTCGACATAAGCATAAGCACAAGGCTGTGGACCAATCATAGGTCACTTTGACCTAGACCTCATGGGAACATATCAAAAGCAATATGGCGGACGCTTCAGGTTTTCGAGAATTGAGTCAAATATGCCATTCTGCGCATGCATATGTCCTTATGCTTATGCTTATGCGCTAGTGAAAACCAGGCTTAAGAATTTAGCCATTATCCTCTCCCTCGATCAGAGTAAACCAGTCGGTTATAAATTTCATAGCCATCTTTACGTATCTATTTTCAGAATATAATGACGTGGATATGTCTGTTTTTTGTACCACTCATCACCGCCTGCAGAATGTCCAGATTTACCAAAGAGGAAAATGTCGCTCTAGAGAATCACTTGATAAAAATTGTCACGGCGGATCGCCCAATCAAATGCCGAGAAGACTGTCTAGATACACCATCTTGCTTCTCTGTCAACGTACATGCACAAAGGCTCTCATCAGGCTGGGTCACGTGTGACTTAAATAACTCTAGCAAAACCGCCGACCCACAGGATTTAGTACCGAAGAAAGGGTATCAGTACCTTCCGATGGCGGTAGGTGATGTAAAAAAGGTTTAAGGGTTTAGGAAGTAATTAAATTCAGTAACAAATTGGCTATGCATGGTTTTTGCACATTTTAAGTTAATCTTTCCAGGTGTGAAATCTAGTTACGTCAAGGACCGTGGCGATAAATGACGTCATTAAACATTGTGGCTGCCATTTTAAAACGTCCCATTGTTCTCACTTCGGAACACTGAATAAAAATTTCACGTTCCTCTCCGGAAACCAAGTTCCGATTAATTTTAAGCGTTTTTAAACGCCGATTAAAATTTCGGCTTAAAGGAGGGGCACTTGTTGGAAGGAGGTCACTAATCGAGGAGGGGGGCCTTATTAATTTCTCCTCTTGGTAATCGATTAAAATCGGTCGAAAAAGAACTTTTGTGGTATTTACATATCCCTGTCTGTCTGTCATTATATTCTTCCTTGATAGATGCTCATGACATATATGCAAGGTTAGACAGGTTACAATTCTGTTTTTGATTTATAGATGGTTAGATTTGTTTCTTTCTTTTTTCTTCTGTTTCTTTCAGAAAGTGTTACATTGCAGTGTAGATCAATGTATCTATAAAGACGGTAAGATTCCTTGAGTAGTAAGAGAAAGTTTTCTCCACAAGCCCTGCAGTACTATACAAATACAAACAAACTTGACAAATATAATTTACAGCTATATATGTGTCCATTCTCTCCGTAGCTCTTCCTGGCAGCTGGTTTATATACGGCAGTCATAAGCTTAAGATTTTCCCTGAAAAACGGACCTGGGAAAGCGCAAGGACTTACTGTCAGTTGATTGGTGGAGATTTAGTGTCAATCAACAGTGAGGACAAAAACGAGTTCATTACTCATTTGCTAGGCCGTTATATAACAAATATGACAGCAGGTTAGATGTTATTCTTGCATTTTACATTTCCTTGAATAAGCGCCTGGGCGCTTATTTAAAATTTCGGCTTAAAGGAGGGCCGCTTGTTGGAAGGAGGTCACTAATCGAGGAGGGGGGGCGGGGGGGGGCCTTATTAAGCTCTCCTTTTGGTAATAAAGCGTACCGTGGTCCCATACTCCCATAATCCACTTTATACCCACAGTTATATCAGTATAAAAGTTGAAGTTTAAGAAACAGTTTTTCCTTTTATCCCTACTATTTATATTAAGAAGTGATGGGAGGTTATCCTAGGAACGGGGGGGGGGGGGGGCGCCTGTTTGAAATGTTGGCCTAGGGGTGTGCGCTTTGCGGGGGAGCGCGCTTATTAGATCGTGGGCATTTATTCAAGAAAATACGGCACACAGGGTCTTTTCAACGAATTTGAACCAAGGGATTGAATTCGGGGCGCAAATTATGTTGTTAATTGACATTTATATGTTAATTGACATTTATATTGACATTTATATTGACACTTATATTGACATTTATATATTCAATCTCATATATCTTTATACCCTTTACGAATATTAGTTTTTCTTGTATTATATCAGTGAAAGAATATGACCAACATGAATGGCCAAAGCGAAGCTATACCTTGAAAAGGTTTACATTTTAATATTTTTATCCATTTATTTTTACCCAAAGTGTATGCTGATATGTTGGTTTTACTGATTTTTGATATTCAGAGGACCATCCACGAACACTTGCACGCTGGCATCTGGACGGAACTGACCTAGACGTCACGTAAGTAAATACAAAATGTGACGCGGTGAAGTGGAAGTTATCCACCACCTTGTACACATTATTCGTTTTCATTAAAAGGATATAGAAAATGTGGATCGCATATGAACTTGAGGGTTCTAGAAGTCATGTCCAACGGATTCATTATCCTTAGTAATGTCTTTCCTATGGTAGTGGGGAGGACAAAACTGGATTATTCAGAATCAAAAAAAATTATACAAACTCCTCAAACTCACTAATAATTCATAAAGAAAATACAAAGGAAATTAATGTTTAATGAGTGTTTGGAAATCAGATGAAAAACTGCTATTTTTGCATGTAGTGAAGGGTGATATTAAGCTGTGCTGTATAACTTTCATTGTTAACGAGAGTACTACGTATTTTATTTCTGTAGACATTTTTGAACTTTAAATGTTGGGCCTTCCTGTCGAATGAATAGAAAAAGACCTATGCCTAACGTGATTTGTAAAAGAAATTTTTTTAAAAAAAGAGGTTTATGTGACTTGTTTTAGGCTAGTTTATATGTTTTCATCGTAGTTCGTAATTTTATGCTAATCATGTTTACACATTTTATGTATTTTAAAAACCCTCCTGAAAATCAATTATCGTAATAGAGGTCTCCTTTTTGAGTTGCATAAGAAATCTTCAATTCAAATTAACCACTTTTAAAATTATCTTAAAACATTAATCAACAACAAATCATATAAATCCTTTACAGTCTAGAGAATGAAGCAACTTTCAGAGAAGAAGGTGGTTTTCAATCTCTGTACCTCAATGGTTCAGGTCATGCAACAGTGCCTGCCGTGGACTTTGGACGTTCAAGTTTTACTATCGCCTGTTGGGTGAAGATTCAGAGCCCTGCCAGTGCTACATTACCAGTTTTCTCAGATTGGACAAACCCGCTGAAATTTCAAATCGTAGCGTATGACGCTGGGGGAAACCTGTTTTTTGGTTGTGTAAACAACTTTGGTAATTTCCTTCCATGGTTCATAGGAGGGTAAGACTCGGAAAAGTACTTGTTAAATTACCATGTTTTCACTTTCACGCTTATAATCTGCTACTAGACGTGGACAGTAGTTCGGCTAGTTCTTCTTCTTAACTTCTTCGTAAAACGTGTAAACATTCTGCGCCATTTTCGTCATTTTCTCTAGCACTCCAAACACAGCTGAGAGAACGCGAACCTCGTTTTCCGTACTCTCTCGCTCACTCTACTCGTTCCGAGGTTCTCTCTCTCCCTGGCTCCGTAGGGACTGGTAGGAGGGAGAGCCTTGGAAAGAAATTGAGAGAACGCGACACACCTGTTGTGCCCAAGGCTTAACGGTTGCCATGCCATTTTATCCTGTTGTGCTGCACCACCGATCATTTTATCGAATATCACAAATTAACATCTTGGTTAACACTAGCTTGTTAAGGAAGGATTAGCCGCTGGGTTTTAGCCAATGAGAAAGGGAGAAATTTTATTTCCGGTGTTATTTTTTAATGAAACTGACGATTAACTTGGGCGCATTTCTTCCGAGTGTGAGCATAACTGATTTGATGCCTTTCAGGAGTGCCCCAATTGACAAGTGGTTTCATATGGCAGCTTATTGGGATAGAAATGCAAATGAGGCTGGATTTTTTCGTGACGGTCAGTTAGTTTCATATCAAGGTCTGGTAAATGGCTCGTACCTCAGAGGCAATGATCACGCAGTGTACGATATTGGCCTTAAAAGGGACGACGGGAAGACGTTTAAAGGACATTTGAGAGACCTTATGATTATTGGAGAGGCGCTCACTGCTGAAGATTTGAACAGTATACTAGCAGGTGAATCAGCCGGTGTAACGACAGTAATGGGCATTGGGGCAGTGTCATCGATTTTATCAACTTAGTATGCAAAAAGTGAACGAAAAATTTTACTCAGGATATTTTAAACTGTTAGGAGAAGTGTAGTAAGTATTTTTGGCCATGGATTGTCTGAGAATGTATATCATTCTGAAAAACGTGGGCCAAGCAAGAGAAAAATTAGAAATAAACGGAGACAATACAGTCACACTCCTATCATTTAGAATTATTTAGAGCCCACCTCTCTACTGTGCGATCGACAAGCTGTGATTAACGGCTAGTTTTCTTATTTTATTTTTTTCTCGGGCAAAGAGTCCATACGTTTACGGCTTGTTTTAAACGGTTGTCTTTTCACGTAAGTAACGACCACTTTTTTGAGTGCTTCCCAACTGACAAGATAACCTTTCCAGAGTACAGAGGCTGTTTAACAACCAATGCATTCACTTTCATACTGTGCCTTTTACTGATGTTTTCTGTTTTGTTAACTTGATTTTTCTGAACATGTTTTGCACCTAACAGGCCACTTCCGAGTTCCAAAAACCCTCACTTTCAAAATGAGGCCAAGTGCACAACCTTTCTTGTGAAAATTTCCTTATCAAAGGCTGAGCACTTAACCTCGTTTTGATACAAAGGCCCGTGGGTACTCGAAAATGGCTTTTTAGAACAATTTTCTCGTCACGTGTCCACGTTTAGATGCAAGCGACGCTACAGGAGCTTCCTAGTTTGTTTGGTTGTCGCTGGAAAGGAAAGTTGTCGTTTGGAATCGATTGACTGAATTCGCTTAGTAACGAACCATGCCCCTCGAGGTAGTTGATTTAATGATGTAGCAAAGACCACAATTACCACTTTCCGGACCCGCGTTCTTTTCCATCGCCGCAAGCCAGGATTATTTTGCCTGTCGGCTGTTATTCTTACCAGATTTTTTTCACGTGATACCAAGTCCACACGTCGTGTAGCTCGCTGTGTGGTCCGTAGTGAAATGACCTACCCGCTGAGCCGAATAAACGAAAAAAAGTTTAAAATAACACTGACGCCATTCTAGCCGACCAATCAATAAGGTGTCATCCTTAAAATAACCGTGGAGTAAGACACATAAGCTAGAACAGACGTCAAGAATTTTTAACATGAAGAAGGCCATGTATGAGAGATTGGCACTCATACCTCGATCTCTCTTGATTACACCCCATTACACGTCCCATCCCGTTTAACCCCTTACCTCTCGTTACCAAGATGGCCGTTGGGTGCAGGTTTTACAGCATGCGTTTTTTGAAAAATAAGTGTAATTCCTCAACTGGATTCTGGTTCAGGAAAAATCGTTCCTGCTTACGTCCGCCCTTTCATGTTAGCGGATGTGAAATGTCGTATTACTAGCTTGGAGTCCAGGGCTATACAGTCTGTGTTTAACTTGATTTTGGACATCCATGTTATGATCAATTGACAGCTCTCAAAATAGGGTATTCGCTCACCAGTGCCACATGAATTTACTGCGGGCTCAAGTGAACTCTTCATTGAGGTGACGTGTGACGTTGTCCGAAGACTAGTTAGTGGTTTTCAAATGATCGCAGGCTCAGGTAATTTCTTCCGCTTGCTTCTTGCTTTTGGCGAAAGTCAAAAAAAAAAGATCCAAAATAGTAAAAAGAAAAAAGGTATAAATTGAAGGAAAGAAAATCATATTAGGCTAATCTTAAGCGTTGTGTGTTGCAGGTCCAGTCAGAAAATCCTATGGTGGAGCGTGGATCGGTCTGAACGACACATTTCAAGTTTGGTCTGATGGTAGTCACGTGGTCTATACCAAGTGGGCTACCGGGCAGCCGGATAATCAGGACGATTTCCCAAAGTGCACTGAAATGGCAGTTGATGGCGGAAACTGGGACGACACAATTTGCACAATGAAACGACCTTTTATTTGTCAGAAAGAAAATTAGATGGGGAAGCGAATTTCTACGTTATCTCCCAGTCAAACCCCGCCTCCCCCGGCCTCCCCCGGCCTCCCCCCTCAAAGCCGCTTACTTTAACATTTACCATTTAGGACTCATTTTTAGAAAGTCGCGGTTTTCACTTGTTCGTAGACTCCTTGAGTGAGAGTTGATTTTTAAGCCCATTGATCACTCATTCGTAGCCTTGAAGCTCGTCAGAATCTCATTTAATTGGACCTGGCTATGTGTCGCAGCTCGATTTTTGTTTTCCGACTAGGTTTTATTGTTAACTTTGTTATTTTATTGTTTTCTCAACCAATCCCTTGAGGCTTTAGAGAGCTGCATGGTCGCCCTATCCAGGAGTGTAAAGGGCAGCAGACTTTTAGTCTCTTTCTGTATTTTTTCAGCAAATTTCGCTGTGATCACAATCTTCCGCACACTCTAAATATTGCAATCTGTCGTTTAGTAAGAGGCTTCTAAATCAGGTTCCTCAACTAATTGTATTACCTTTTTCATTTACTTTTTCAAAGCCTTCCATTGCTTCGCTGAGAGTTTTTTTGGGCAAAAAATGAAGAATCCTCTGTAAATGGCCTGGAATTAAATAGATAGCATTTCGTTGTATTAAAAAAGGGACATGCGCACACTGATTCTTAACTCACCGTCCAGCAATTTTCTTATTTAGCTACTATGGAATTCAAGTGTTTGCAGTTTGATTTGTTGTAATTGGAATTTTGTTAATCATCAAGCCCGTTAGTCTTTAATGTATAAAGCTTCATTTGATGTTTTTCACTAATGTCACAAAATTAAAAAAGAAAGTAAAATCACCTGATTTATCCCGTCTTCTCAAAACCCACATTTCTAAATTTCCAATTGATTGACGAGCGGTGCACGAATAACCCGTGAATATATTTGCTATCATGAAATCATTATTTATTTATTTGTTTGTTTATGTCGAATACATTTTCTTTAGGAGCCTAATGTTGTCATATTATTTTTGGCCATCAGTTTTTGCACCATTCAGAATATTCTGGAAGTTGAAGGAAACTTCAAACTATAGAAATGAAATAGGGAAAATAAGAGTTACTGAGTACATTTGCAGCTATTACAAACTATGCGACCGTAGTTGTCCAACTTATTATTAAGAAGATAAATGTTTTTCAAGTGCTACATAACTATATGTTTTCATGGAAAGGTTCACTCAGCTATAAACAGCTGTGTTTAGCTAGAAGCCTCAAGCTGCCTCAGGAGCTGACGGAAAATGGTTCAGACCCTGGCTTTGCCAAATACTGGTTAAACTCTGTTAACTCTTCACTCTGTTTGTCTCAAAGAGTTAGTATATAATTCTAATCGTCATTAATGCGACTGAAATAATCCATTTGAATACGGGAGAGTTATAAAAATAAGCAAAGAAAACTTAAACAGTGTTTCCCATTTGCCGGCTAAGACAAATTGAACTGGGAAGAAAACAAAACATGTTCTTTTTACCTTTCTCATGAACTTTTTTGTTCAAATTCTTTCTATGGTGACTTCTTTTTTTGTCAGTTTTTACACATTAGAGTTATCTGATGATGATGACCTGCCAAACCCCAACCACCAAAAGAAATTAGCTAGTGTAAAAATGTAAATAACATTTAAAAAATGCAACAGCCAAAACAATATTAATATAGATCGGCTTTAATTAAGCAAAAAAACATGTACTTGGATACAAGCCACTTCGCCGTTTGAATGACTGTATTGAATCTGCATACTGCTATATTAACGAATAGACTTGATCAGTTCAGCACTGAAAAAGGTTATTGAATGCAGTGAACCACACGCAAGACAAAACTCAGTCAAACCTTGTTGCTGGATCTCTCTCTCTCCCTCCTTTTTTTCGCTTTGTAATTCCGGCCCTTTCCAAAGGTCACTTGCAACCCTCAGGAATCCGGCCAGTTACAGCAACAGCCCAGAAAGAGTTAGTGAAAATTCGTATAAGTAACCGCAAACTCATGAATGAAACTGGAAGATATATTTAATAAATTCGATTAGAACGATAGATTCTGCCCTGTTTGTAACTCTGGTATAATTAAAGACGAATTTCTTTTTCTTTTGCATTGTCCAGAGTATTCAATCCCAAACGAAAAATTCTTCTATCAAATACAACATAATTTTGTCGATTTTAATCAGCTATCTTGCACAGAATTAACATTCACAGAATTTTGCTGTAAATTCACATTTGTCAAAATTTATTTCATTATGAAATGATTTACGTAAGAATTTGTTATCAAATCATACTGATGACACTTGATTGACCATTGTAGTCATTGCATTGTATTAATTATATATCATTAGTTTAAATTGTAACTTAATCTTAAAGCTTTTGCAATACTGTAACTACATATTGTCATGCAACTAAAGCTTATGTTGTTAATGTTACATTGGTTTGATAAAAGTTCCCTCTCTCCATTTGAATTGCCAGACAATAAGTTAAATTTTATGTGGATTTTGAGAGTTATAAGTGGAACTAGCTCTCCAACTGATTTGCTTTCTTTTTATAGGACCGTATTTTCTTGCTTTTTTTAACGACTGTTTTGCTAAACATCTCAAAGAATCTCGTCATTTCAAATTGCCCTGTCCAACTATGTATTAGACTACAAAAATGATATCATGTTAAGTATTTTATTAGTGAAAAAAAAAAGCCTACACCTCAACAGATGTTATTATTAATCAGTATGCCAAAAACACACCTCTTGGTCATACTGGAAAAGTCATATACAAGCAAATAGTTTTCTGCAGTGATGTAATCATACACAAAACAAACTCCCCTCTCGTTTTCCTCTCGTAAAGCCTGAAAAAACCAACACTTTCGAAATTAGAATAGATCTGGAACGAACGCACGTACTCGTTTAAGCGAGTACTTAATAGGAGCTTCTAAGTGCATTGAGGGTATTCTAAACAACGTCAAATTACAATTGCTAATTTTTTAAGGCGCTTTCTACGGGTGACCAAATGCCAAGACATACCAATTCACCTTGAACTTGCATTCAGGAACGTATTTGTTATTGCACTTTGACAAATCGGGTTAATGCCCAAAACCTGCCTAAGAAGTAGTTAGTCTTCAGCAAGCTGAAGGTAAGTGATCAATCTGGCTATGATTTGGTAATAAGAAAGTAAAAATTTGAAAGGGGGTCATGTTTTTTAAAAGTTTAAGAATCCAAAACGAGGGAAGAGCAGGAGAATTACAGAATAAACCTTGCTAGCGAAAGTGTGCTAAAGAACCAAGGCGATCTGATCCATAAAATTAGATTTTTTATCCGTACAATTACGGTCAATAAACTGCGTGCAGACCGTCGCAGGAATCACTTAAAATCACCGTAAATATTTTCATTGAATCCACCGCTATTGTTATATATCTAATTTCGGGATTTTGGCTGCAGTTGACCATGTTGAAAAGGTGGGTAGGGCTATCCAGTAGACAACACTATCAGTTCCCTAACACTCATTCCCTCGTATGACGAAGATTTTATCCGGTGGATTATTAACCCTTAATTCCAACTCAACGTTTCAAAAAAAATGGCGCATGTCATGATTATCTGTTTGCCTGTTTGTCTTTAGCGATCTGTATTGTAGTTTTTTATAAGAATCTAATTCGTTAAGGAGCAGATAAATTTATTAATTTTTTAATTATCAATACCATTCCTTAAGATCAAGTCCTTCATCAGCAAAAACGGGTGGGTTCATTAAAGAAACTAGGCTCGTCGTTGCATTGTAGACGTGTTACCCCAAGAGATTTAACTACCATTTCATCACTTCTGATTTAAGTATTGCAGCCAGAGTTTTAGAAAGTATTATTTGTCTTTTTTCAGCAAAATGACCTGGGTAACTCTGCTTTTATTGGGACCAGTCATTGCATGCTCAGGCTGCAGAATGACTCGATTTTTCAAAGAGGAAAATGTCGTTCTGCGAAATCACGTGATAAAAACTGTGACAGTCGATCATCCAATCAAGTGTCAAGAGGAATGCTTGGACATACCACTCTGTTTTTCTGTCAACGTGCATCTACATCAGGGGTCATCTGGCCGGTTCACGTGTGACTTAAATAATTCAAGCAAAACCGCTGACCCGATGGACTTAGTACCGAATGATGGATGCCAATACCGTCAAATGGCGGTAAGTTGTGTGAAAATAAATAACTATCCTATCTTTAAATAACTATCCTATCGGTTTAAAACGAAATAACTCCAATAGCCAATCTAGCCTGATGTCTTGAGTTTTGATGTATACAAAGCGCGTTAAACCCTAAGGTGATGTTACCCGAGACGAATCGCAACGACGATTTTTAACGCAACATAGCGTTGCAGTGAGTGTTGCGACATCGTTTCGAATGGTTACAACATTGTTCCAGCATATCAACTCTGTGTTGCTCTAAAAATCGTCGTTGCGTACCGTCCCGTATAAACATCACCTTCAAGCTAAGAGCCAACATATATTTGTTTTGCTTGTGATTCGATATCAGTGGACACCCAATCGAGTCTTAAACGAGGCCAAAAAGGAATTAGTATTATTGATAAACGAAAGTGTGCTTTGAAAAGGTGCTAAAAAGCCTGGTTTTGTTTGTTTGTTTGTGTTTTCGCTCATAAAGTTTGCCTGAACATATTTTTCCCCGGCAGGAAGTTTTACATTGCACTATGGATCAATGTATCTACAAAGACGGTAAGATGCCATATAAATTGACTTAAAAGTAACCAGCTTTAAACTCTGTAAAAATGCTAACTTAAATAAATCAATTAAATAACGTGACCTATTATGATTATTTTCTATAGTTCTACCCGGTGACTGGTTCATATACGGTTCCAAAAAGCTTAAGATTTTTGCCGAAAATCGGAACTGGACCAGCGCAAGGGCCTACTGCCAGTCGATTGGAGGAGCTTTAGTGTCAATTAACAGTGAGGGCAAGAATGAGTTCATCACTCATTTGCTTGGTAAATTTATACTTAAAATCTTACAACAGGCTGGTTAGAAGCGAAACAGTTCTCATCTCCTGATCACGTTCGGTTGAGATCAACAAGGAGAAATTTATGGACTGGAAACTATAAAATATTTTCTACGAGATATTTCAACTACATCGCTTAGCTTTCATTAGTCGCAAGTTACATAGCAGTCACGTGACCTGAGAAAAGTCACGTGACAGGGGAATTGCGTCTTAGATATTGAGCAAATAAGCCTTAGAGCTCCAGTCAAGTTTTATATGTACAAGTTTTGTGACCATACAACTCACTTGACAAACTTCTGGTCAAATTTAACCTTAAAATGCTACGCTAACACTTTTGTCAAAGCGGACGCACAAATAGGGGAAGAGTGCCGACAGACTATATTCTATCTGCAAGGGTATTCTGACCCATCGCAAGAAACTGATGTAGTCAGAAAACTACGGCGAATACAGTTCGCTCTACAAGAAGAACAACTTTATGTTGAATGTGTGGTGAGATTCCACACGTGTCTGACACGTATCCGGATTCCCTCCAGTACCCAGGACTCCACTGGGAATATTGCCAACTGAGCATGCGTCGTTAAGAGCGCAAAATTCGTATCTTGCTCTGCCTTTCACGGTACAGAACTAATCTCGATCTTGGTACGTCAGCGGTAAAAAAATATCCGGATTTAGCGTCCACACGATTCCGAGATTCATAGCATATTCAAAAATTTCCACTCTGAAAGTTGCGGATTTGTATGCCGGATTCATCGGATACGGGTAGACGGAAGCCGTATGCGGAAAGATACTTGGCCCCATACTTGTGGACAGGGCCGTTAACAATAACGCATATAACCCGTACATTATCTGATGGCTTTATAGGGTAGTTCTAAATTATGGCTGATTTTTCAAAAAAAAAAATCCAAAATTCCAACCCTTTTCAGAAATGATGACTTTTTTGCAAAAGTAAATGGGATAAATATTTAAACGAAGTCTAACTTAAGGCGCGGTTTAACGAATCTTTGAACCTCCAGTTCTCTTCTTTGGTGGGTTGTTTTAAGATCAGGAGTCTTCTCCATATGCTTTCATAAAACTGTTCACAATAAATGATGTTTAAATAAAATCATTGGGCAAATTGAAAATGACTGAGAACACGGTTTTGTTAAACACTGGCTAAACCACGTTTAAATATTTGGCCCAATGTCCTTGATCGCGTTCGTCAGAACGCATCCTAATTTGGTGTCCCTCTGGCACTAAGGCAGAAATTTTCGACTGCAAATTAGCCGCACCTATTAATTTTATCAGGGGCACCTTAGCTAGGAAACTGGACTCTTTTCGACTCCCTGATTTCGTTTCCGTAATTTTTTCCGTAAGTGACGAACGTGGATCCGTAATAAACGATTACCTCTAGTCTATAAATTTAAGTCCAGGTCAGACCAATTTTTTGTTTGCATGTTATTTACCATATTTTGCCTGAATTTAAAGTTTATACCAATTTTTTTTTTCATTTATGTTAAGCCAAATTAGGTTATCAACCAAACACACTTCTAGCGCGCTGGTCTTTGGATGGAACTGACTCAGAGGTGAAGTAAGTAAACGAACAGTGAATAATTCATAATCAATTACCTATTTCTGTTGTGTTGTACTGTATAGGACAAAACTGTACGATGACGAACTTTTACTACGACTACCAGAATTGCTGGTTTGCACATGACGTCACGGCGGCCATGTTGGTGGTCAAGAACATAAGCATTTCTCTCCTCTGGGAACTAAACTCTATTTTCATGTAAATTCTTCGGGAAAAAAACTCTATTGTATTGACCCCCAACATGGCCGCCTTGTCACGTGGTTGCAGACCAAGAATCCTTCAGTTTGCTGTTGTCTGGTGCAAATTAGGTCTATTGTTTTTTAAGCCCCAGCGGGATGTACAAATTTGAATAAGAAAGCAAAAACGAAATGAATTCTTAGTTGTAGTCAAATGCCGTCATCGTGAAAATGGCCTGTTAAAAACTTGAATGATAGTTGGTTTTAAAAAGAATAGGTGTCAATGAATTCACATAATTCCAGCAGGCTAAATGTTGAAACAAGTATAATGACAGTCTGTCATCAAGCGTGGCATTATTTGTTAATTAACATTATTATTCATTCAAAGTATTTCCCCAATTCTGATTGGCTAAAAGCACACACATAATTCACCATAACCAGTTACTGATGACTAAATCTGGAAGAATTTGGAATTATTTTGAATGAATAATAAAGCAATTAATGAATTCGGCTTTCGTAGCATATGAAGAATTAAGCATATCTCGGAGGGTGTTATCCACCTCGGCCTTCGGCCTCTGTAGATAACAGCCTCCTCGATCTGCTTAATTCTCCTTATCCTACTCAACCTCATTCATTAATTGCTTAATAAATTTTTTGGCTGTAAAGGTGATGTTACACGGTACGATTCGCAATGACGATTTTTAACGCAACACAGCGTTGCAATGTTGGAACAATGTTGTAACTATTCCAAACAATGTCGTAACAATGTTGCAACGCTGTGTTGCGTTAAAAATCGTTGTTGCAAATCGTCTCGTGTAACATCACTTAGTAACTCTTTCTTTACTTAACTTGGCGTGAAAACATGAAACACCGGACTAGGGGCCCGTTTCTCGAAGGTCCCGATAATTAACGGGCCCGGTAAGCTGTCTCCGTTTACATTAAAGATCGAGGTTTCAATAGTTTGCATTCAACACGATAAAACTGTCAGTTAATGAAACAAAATGGAGTAGTTTGCTAACCAGGACCCGCGCTCTTATTCTTTATATTTCGATTTGAATATTTGATTTCGGGCCCGTAAAGTTACCGGGACTTTCGAGAAACGGGCCCCAGGCCAATAAAAGTGGCATATATCATGACTTCAAATATTAAGCTAATTATGACGCCACATTTGATGGCCTCATCCATGCGTAAATTTTAAACTTGAATCTCCTTATTTTAGCTTATTTTTGTACCGTTTTTGAAAGAACTTTTTTATGAGCTAAATACAACATTCTTAATTTAGCTAAATTAGTTTTACAAAAACGGGGTACCTAAAATAAGTGGGTAAAATGAGTGTAAAATTAGGTGTTTTATTGTGTTGGTGCAATCACGATAAGTAAGTTACAAATAACGCATCTTTACGGTCGAAAGCTATAATAACTTCTTATTGTATAAAGTTTGATAACAAAATTGAACATTCCAAATTCTTGATAATGTGGTAAGGGGAAAGTTAGACTGATAAGAATCATTTTTGGCTTTCAAGGTTACAGTGTCTCAAGCCATTTTGCAGCTACTCCGTAAAAACTGAAATCGTTTATAGCGGAGCTCTCGCGCGCAGCGGAGCAGCATGGGTACGAAAATTTGGTAAACTATCCATCAACATAAAGACGAAACTACGCCGGGCAAGGCTGTCAGTTGGCTGACAGTCGTTTAAAGTTATATTGGCAAGCCAAATAAAGGTCAATTGACAGCTGTCAAAATGGGACACGTGTAGACGGCTATCAGAAAACTAATAACGTGGGCTCAGGTTCGCTCAGATACACTATCTGGCATTTTCCAATACATGCCGGACGGATATGTCTTACTCACACTCGTAGTCTGTTAATTCAAATATTCGCCATTCTAATGAAGGTTAATTGACAGCTGTCAAACTAGAGTATACGCTGACCATCATTACCTGAGTGTATCGCGGGCTCATTTTTCTATCCATTGAGGTCACGCAGTGTTTAAAGTTTTGCGCTGATATTTTATTTGATCACGGGCTCAATTCGAAGCCCCATAGCTTAGAAAATCTATCCATCCTAGAAAAATCGGCAATCACGTGACAGTACACCGACCACCCGACCTTCTGTCCGTCCGCACCACAGGTGTACCAATGTTTAATCTCATACTTTCTAGCTAGTTTGGGAGCCTGCAACCTGATATTGTACATCCATGTTTTGATTAATTGACAGCTGTCAAAATAGTGTCTCCGCTGACCAGTATCGCCTGACCGTATCGCGGGCTCAGGTATCGACCCACTGAGTTCGAGTGATTTTTTGAAGGTATCCGCTGACGAGTTGCTACTTTTCAAATGATCGCAGGCTCAAGTTCAATTTTTTCAAAATGCATATGAAGTCGTGTTCATGAGCCGCACTTTTAAAATTTTGATTTCGAACTGACCTCGGACGCGAAAATTCAACCGGCTTTTACATTTCCATTCAGGGAAGGCAATCGCGTTTGACTTTTCGCACTGTCACTCGTTGATCACGCTCTGCGTCCAATTTTTATGTTCTGATTGGTCAAAATTTGACAGGTGAGTTCATGCGGAAAATTTGTCTACTGATAGCTGGAGCTGACAGAGTTTTGTGTCATCTTGTGATGTTTTAAACTGTCTTTTTCTACTTTGTATACAAAATGAAACACAGCTGCTATCAAGATTGTTCTGTAATTCATGGCTGGTTTGTTTATTGCGCTTTTTGTTGACAAATGCACCGCTTGTCAAAGTCATTGGAAATCCGATTTCGGATGGCATCGTTTTCAAAAATGAGCTTACTCACTTGCCCTTGCTTGAGGCATAAGAGGGTTGAAAAGTCTCAAGCGATTCTGGATCACTTGATGACCTTCAGAAGCAGTATCTCGACTGGTAAGCCTGAGCAGTTATTGTCTATGATGTGTTTTTTTTTTTCGGTTTCCTGAAGTCGAGCGTATGGTTTATGCGGCTTAAGTTTATACACGAGCAATGATCAGGAGCACCCAACGAGAATATAGTTCAAAACCACTTAAACATAGAATTGTTAAACGTATTTTAGTATTTAAACGGTAGATATAGGCATATTTTTATCCCCTAAAAATTTTTGATCTGTTCGGATTTCCTAACTGAAAGTCTAGTGATCCGAAAATTATAGGGATCAAAACTTACTTTTTCGAAAATTTCAGCCAGAAAAAAGGCTCCCCAAAATTCTAGGTGACCTGTTTAGGGTAAAAATCCGTTAAAAATAGGCAATTACACCATTTTTTAGGTGTTCGAAAATCCTAGGAGAGGCAGGCAAGCAAGAAATTTTACAACAAATGTTCCGAAAATTCTACTGAGATCTCAAATCGTCTTCCGAACAGATATTTTTCCGAAAATTGTCGTTGGGTGCCCCTGAATGATCTAACCTACAATAGTATCAGGTTTAAAAAGCCTTTAGACATTTTTTGACCGCAAATTCAAAGAAAAGATTCCAAAGATTATTTAGTTATGATTTTGACTGTAAACAGAAAGCTCTGAGCGATTTTCTTGCCTCGAGTTCATCTTGAAAAAGAGCAAACACCGGGAAGCCCGCTTAAAACATAAATAAGCTTATACTCACCTGACTCATGATTTTCAGAGACACTTTACTCTCAATACTTCTCTTCGTGAATGAAAATTATTGTCTCTGTACATGTTTCACCGAATTATATTTATTTTATTGATTGTTAGTATAGTCCCTCTCGCAATTTTTATCGCTGCACCGGTTGTTTCCAGTCGAACATAAACATCGCATGCAGGAATACTCAAAACGCCGGGCGTAAATATCACTCGCGTCTAAATATTACGCACAAAACCATACACAGTTTAATAAATAAAGGGAAATAAAACCTAAACATAACAATTTGTCTATTATGTTCGAGCGTAAATGGTAACTCTATTAATCGCACTGCAAATTTGGTGCCTGTGAAAAGTGAGAACCCGTCCGGCTGGCCGAAAAGTGATTTTGGGAATTTTTTTTATCGTTTTCATGAAAAGCCCATAATTATTACCCTGCATATCACATAGGACCAGATTTTTCTAACTGAAAAGTCCCGGCATTATAGAATTCTCTTCATGAAAACGTTTTATAATTCAATAATTTGTTGTGCAAAGGAAGCGCGTGCTTTGATCGTCGTGGATATTGAATGAGTGCAAATTCTCTTGCAAAATTGTGAAAAACTGCAGAATTCAATTATAGGTTTAAATAGGGCAAAAAAGAACAAATTCTGTCCGAGGTCTGTATGATAAAAAAGGGCCTCATAGTACTGTGTACCTGAGACGTGATCAGAAAAACTATGTTTAAAAGGCTGGCTTACGCGCCAGCAGATTCGTCGCCAAGATTTACTAGTAACCTAAACTTGTCGAATGCAAGAAATCTGGCCTGATTTGTTATTTTGGCCTGTCTTTTAGACAGAGGAATGCAACGTGTAAATTGGCTGCCATCAAGGACTCTCGTGGCGCGTGTTTATATTTCGAGGTTGTCCAATTATCCATAGTCTCTCTAACGGAGCAATGTTGGAGAGACTGGTGAATGCCACATTATGATGCAACAGCTAATGCAAATACACTCTTTTTTTTTTTTATAAGAATGTTGTTTTTCCGGCCCAGGCCGAATATTCTTATTTTTCTGCCGATTTTAGGCTGAAAATATTCTTGTATTATTCTTAAATTATAGCTTATGACATTTCCGTTTTAGAATTTATTGGGGTATCAATTACAAGTGTTTGGTATTTAGATCTGTGCTGAATCGGTATCTGATACCGTTCATCGAACTGTCATTGGCGTTGAACATTTTGCTATAGCTAGTGCAGGTTTTTTCGTTTTGTTGGCTAGTTTCGCCGTTTAGAGAAAGGAATAATTTTATACGGTTAAGTTAAAAACATAAAATTGTATTGTATTTACAGATGTTTCAACACACAAAATTATATCTATCCTTTTCAAAATCTCACTCAGCCTCGGCTTTATTCGTAAAATATTCTTAAAATTTCGCAAATTTCAGCCTCGATATTCTTATAAAATATATTCTTATAAAAAGTAAAGAGTGTACAATACACGAATAGGTCTATTTGTTTTCCAGGCCTAATCTACTGTGATCGAACATGATTGCTATTTTTGGGTGTAGAAATAAGACTATTTAATAACTCGGTGTAAAATTTGTTTCACTCTTGGACTGTCAAATTATTTTTCTCTAAAACCACTTAGCCTTTGCCTCAAAAGTCAAATGAATGTGCCCTGATCTGTGGATTACAAGTTTATTGCTTGATTTAAATTATGAATTTATTAACGGGAGCTTCGCTTTTAGCCCCGGCTAAATCTATATATTTCTTTATTTGACATTTCAAACCTCGCCCAGCCAATCCCCCCCCCCCCGCCTCCACCCTCCACTGAAAGCCACTTTTAGTAGGAATGTCTGGATGGGGTTAACTGACAACTGACAAATTGCCTAAAATTTTACTGACAACTGACATTTGCCATGGGTCTTACTGATAACTGGAACAGGACCTGATTGTCCTTTATTTTTCCAGAAAACCTGTTTTGAAGGCCTTTCAATAGCATTGTTCCACTCTTTTCGTCAGACAATGTCATCAAATGTGCGTTTATATGGCTGATATTAGCAGCGGGACGCTCAACTGTCATATTCCGTTTATGATTTCCTGTAAAACCCATGTGTTTCGGGTACCATCCGTTGTAAATGACCTATGACGAATCTCAAATTTACTCTCCTGCCAGAGCGCGCCAGCATACACGTGGCCGCTAATCAACGCGTTATAAAAGCGATTGTAGTTTTTTACGGAAATGATTCAGATACGGTCTTGCTTGGTCTTTCTTGCATTGCGATCAACATCCCGATATTTGGAAGGTATAAATATTGATTGGCTTAATGATTGGAAATGTTGGACTCTGGCCAGCAAAGTCGTTCGGGTGGAGAAATTGAAATTGTTTCAGTTGGAAAACTGATGAAAATTATGGCGCTATTGCATCAGAGCAAATCTGAAAATCATCAAAGCAAATCTGTGATGTTAATCCTCATGTATCAGTCTAGAAAATGGAGCAACTTACAGAGAAGAAGATGGTTTTCAATCTCTGTACCTCAATGGTTCTGGTGCATATGCCACGGTGCCTGCCGTGGACTTTGGACGTTCAAGTTTTACTATCGCCTGTTGGGTCAAACTGCAGAGCCCTGCCAGTGATCCATCACCAGTTTTCTCAGACTGGTCAACTCCGCTGAAATTTTTAATCCAAGCGTACAGTGGGGGAAAGATGCTTTTTGGATGTATAAACAACTTTGGTAATTACCTTCCATGGATATCATCAGGACGGTAAGAAACTGGAAAATATGTATTTTAAATTGCCATGAATTCACTTCTACGCAATTAGCGTGCTTATTAGGATTTGGACAAAACGCGTGTGAAATTATTCTCAGGCCACTTACGGGATGACTACTTAAATAAATATGCATATTTTAGTAAATGCTATTTAGAACGGTTTGCTTCCATCAGTGGCCCTGAAAAGTGAACTACAAATGTGTCTCAACGAAAAAAAAAAACACGTGAAACGTGATTTCAAATAACACGTGACATCGCTTCGTCAATGACGTCACAAAACACGTTTTCCTATGTGAAGAAGGGTTGCAAACCTTAATCTTAGGAATTTTCACTACCAAAATGTTACATAAACAGTGTAAATCGTAAATTCGCCTTGTATGTTTGGAAATGTTATTTATTCTATTAACTGCTTAACTAATTAATAAGTCACGTGACCCTTTTCCCTTTATTTACCGATTCGTATATAACGTAAACACGCATACAAGGCGAATTTATAAGAACCTTTTTAATAGCCTCTGAAATGTACCTAAAAAAACTTGCTGCTCTTTCATTATCCTTTCCCCATTTTAGAGTAAATATTTTGACCGTTTATTCTCAATTGTCAATCACGTGACGAAAATTTGAGCTTCTAAAATGCACTCCATTTGTAGTTCAATTTTCAGGATCATTGATAGAAGCAAACAGTTCTAAATAGCATTTTATCAAAATATGCATATTTAATTAGATAGTGATGCCTTAAGTGGCCTGAGTTCCTTGATTTCACTTGTCATCATTTGAGTACACATGCTAATTTAGTAAAACCTAGTGATGGTTGACTTACACGCATTTCTATCCGCGGTTGAGTGTGAGCATAACTTTCTGATTTGTGGTCTTTCAGGAGCCCTACAGTTGACAATTGGTTTCATATGGCAGCTTATTGGGACAAAAATGCAAACGAGGCTGGAATATTCCTTGACGGCTTCTTAGTTTCACATAAAGGTCTGGTAAATGGCTCTTACGTCAGGGGTAACGATCATACAGTGTACGATATCGGACTTAAAAGGGACTCGTGGCAGACTTTTAAAGGGCATTTAAGAGATCTTGTGATTATCGGAGAGGCACTTACTGCTGAAGAGTTGAGAAAACTACGGCTAACAGGTGAAAATAAGGGCAATAGTATCTAGGTATGCCAACAGTGAACGAAAATATTTACCCGCAGGATATTCTATTTTTAACTGTTAGGGCAGGTCTTAATAAACTTGTGTTTTCCGTTATGTGTGTCTCTGAGTGGATACCATCCTGAAAAACTTAATTAGGCCAGGTAAAAGAAAAGTTGGAAATTAACGGTGACAATACAGTCAAGTTCCCATTAATGTAGCCTGCGAATACAGCCGTTTCTACTTGCTCCTCGCCACTAAGGACGTTTCGACTGGACTCAGCCACAGAAATTCCATACTGATGACGTAAAATCTGTCCAGAATCTGGTCAGGAGCTCTGATTGGTCGAGGCAGAAGTTATAGCAGATCTCTCTCGCGCGCGCAGCGGAGCACCATGGGTAAGAAAATTTGGTAACCTTAATGCATCGGAGAAATTTTGGTAGTCACGTGACCGTACACCCTCCCGCTCGATCGACCGTCCGCACCACAGGCACACCAATGTAAAATAACTCAATCAACATACAGGTATGTTAACTTGAGGTTATTTTGGCGGGAAATCCCATAGCCACCGCGTCTTGTGAAGCAGAGACAACTAAAGAGTCATTAAGGTGGCTCCCTAGAGTAAATTGGCCGTGCGCAGCCTGAGCACTAGTATGGCGCGAGCTTTAAAATCCGCGCGATGTCCACGCAAAAATTAAAACAAACATGGACTCTCAGTTTCGAAATATTCCCCCCAAAAACTTTATTAACTTTCTGTTGAAGCTCATTGTTCATAAAGCTTGATTAGTGTAGGTCAAACATTTATAAGAGGAGACAATGTTACACCGGTGAAAAGTCACTATCGATCTCCATAAGAGTAAATTGTATGTAAAAACAAAGCGGAAATTTTCCAAAGACATCAATTCTTTCGCCTCAAAAGTAGACAAACGTTAAATAGTCGAAGTAAATGGTGAGTGGAAACTTTACTTAGAAAACAAAGAAGTAAGTACACTAACCCAGAAGGAAGCAATGTTGCTGTTTCTGGCCTTTGGTTCACGGTCAGTGAAAAGATCTGAAAGATCGAGCCAATTCCCGAACAAACACTGAAGATTGTCTGGCAGAGCTCCTCGGTCACTTTATTTCTCTTACATTTGATTTGATTTAGGTAATTCTAGAAGTGGCTTTAAGATAAGATTACAGGGAGTGTAAATTTTTTTTTGTTTTGCCGACTCTATCACATTGTTTAAAAAACTTATCAGAAAAAATGTTTTCCACTTAACTTGCATCCTAATCGAAGGAACCTTTCCATCGACGAACCAACATCCTTGTATTTTTTCTTGTTTCAAACGTCCTTCAGCGCACATGCAAGATGCACTAGCAAATGTTTCTGCACAACGAGAAATAATTTTTACTCACAGATTGACCCTTGACGAAAGCAATAGTTGTCCGTCGAGACCTACGGTCTTGTACGTGTAGCTGAAGACATGATGTACGATTTATAGATCGGCGCCATCTTTTACAGCAGACTTTTAAAGAAAACCTTCGCCGTCGAAATTATCCCTAAAGAAGAACAAGGTTGAAAAAGTATCCGGAAGTGGGCTGACATTTGAAGATCTGCAAACAGTGTACAGCAGATTAGGAAATGAAGGGCTTATTGCGATCCTTGCACAACCACCGTCTTCATCTCAGACGATCGGCATCCTCACGAGCAACCCCCACGGTTCGAATTTTAGCTACAATAGTCAAGTACTTCGAAGAAGACATTCTGTGTTAGGTATAAAATTGAATCCGCTCTCTCTCCTTTTTCAACTGGCGAGATTTCACCGTAATAATACTAATAAACGGCTTCAAAACAATGGCTTTTGTACTCTTCAAAGAAACCACATTTTTTCAGTAGCTTTGTGCATTATGCGCATGCGGGCGGGATGGTTCGCGCGCGTATTTTGCTCATATATACGACCCCGAACCACGCGTGTTTTTCGGATTTTTGTGACGTCAACGTAGTTAATTAACCGTGAATTTCTCGTGTTTTCTTCGGTAAATTTTTTTTCAAATCGCCTCATTTCTTAACAGTTGCAGTACCTTGGTACTGTTCTTTTTTTTGTTAAAATCTGTAAGAGCTAAATTCCTCCATTAAGAAAAATTACAAATTTCAAAATACTGGCAAAACCTTCTTAACGACCCCATGTTTTTTCCACTTTAGAATGTTAGGCAATATCGTTAATACAAAGGGGCAAAAAGACATTTCACCGAGGGAAATAAGAAATATCAAGAAAAAAATGATCAAAAATGACAAAATTTCTGCCTGTCTATAGATGCGATGTTGCCATGGCAACGGCCTTGATCCAGAAAAAGGAATTTGAGAAAGGAGCCTTCTTATATGGGTAACCTTAGCGGTGAATCTCGTGAACAAAATCGCAAAGACAAAGTAACTAGATTTCGTTCTGTAACGTATGCTAGATAGCTAGGGTTATTAGTAAATACCCTAGGGAGCCACCTTAAAGGGACTGGTTTACGATAATGCCCATGCGCGCCGTTTGTCTCTACAGAAAAAAATTGTCGGGTCAACACTAAATTCGAAATCGCCATTACTGGTACAATCATTGAAAATCCTTCGTTTTATTCGGACATCCGTCGCTTTGGCTGGTCTAGGTATACTTCGGTAGTGGTGATTAACGTGTGGTTGTGTCGTTTGACTGGTTACATTTTAAGAAGACGCGAAAAATAATGTTTTGATCGTGGAGGTTCAGAAGAGCATCGTGGCCGTCCGGCAACAGGACGTTCTCAAGAGTCTTTGGAGATAGAGAAGCTTAGCCTATCGATCTGGTATGGTTCTAGGAGTAGTGTGTGGCTTACGAAAAGAATACACGACACTTGGAAAGTGGTTAAAGGCATGAGTTCGTTCACCTTTGATTTGATTTTTGACTCCGACCTGTAGTTATACTGCAACAGGCCGCGCGATCTTGACCGATCTGGTACACTTGAAATGTTCCTTGTATCTTTGCTTTAAGATCGTATATGTTTAAGAATTGATGTTTTTAAAATAAATTATTTGCCTGAATATTCTGTTTATAATCTAGTTTCTTTATGTGTGCTACTCGATAACATTTGTTTTGGGGAACACTGACCCGATGCAACGCGAATGAATTTGTTCATTTGCTGATAAGCAATTGAAATTTATGCTCAATTAAGGATAATCTTTATACTCATACGTTGTGTGTTTTTGTCACCGGTCAGGCGCTATTTGTAGGTATTTCTGGGTTTATACAGGGCGAACTGAGAGAACAGTAATAAGATGTTTGTTTACAAATTTTGTTTGCCGATCGGTGACTGCTTTGTTAGCGTGGGTACCACCTCGTAAAAATACACGTTGGTAAATTTTTGTTTCAAAGCAGGACTGGGCTGTAAATCTTATTCTTATCGGCCGCAACATATATCTGAGGAGTAGCAAAGAATAAACTTGAATTATGGGGATAAATAAAATCAAACCAAATGGCCGGAAATACTCTCGTGTCGCGAACAATTAAATTTACTTGCGTGCATCTAAGTCGCTTCCGATTGGTTGAAAAACAATCAGCTACTGTCAGAACTCACACATGCGCATTATCGTGAACCAGTCCCTTTAAGACGAGAACGGAAAGCGGAAATTTTTTCTGTATCCGTGTTGTCTAAAGTAAGTTTAGATTAATGGTCATGTCCACAAATTTGGAATACAGAGAAAGACAGAGACAAAGGAAAAGAGAAAGTAGGCGACAGGCCAGCAAAGCTCAACAAGAAAAAGGAGTGATAGGGATCTAGAGCGAGAGATAAAAGACAGAAGAGACATTTTTTTGTCGGAAGAACAACATGAAAATTTTTGTAGCGGCGGTGGGAAAATAAATGTTAGCGGCCACCAAGGTGAAAATATGCGGCAGTGAAAAAAAAATGAACAAGAACTCGTACGGCATTTCCTCCATAAAACGTGTAACCAGGATGTTTCTGGAAGTTCCACGTTGTAGTCGTGCAAAACAACGCCAAAGAAATGTACAAAACAAGTGTGCTGCAAGTGCAAAGTTGTTTTTTTGCTAACTAGACCTATTGTTGTTTTTTCACTGTTCTCGCTTCCTTCGCCGCTTAGCATTACACGAATTGATATTTTGCTTTGGTAAACTATAAAACTTATCGAGAGCTTCGCTTTTTAGCCCCGGCTAAATCTATATATTATTGTTTTACCTATTGTTTACGACTGACGGACAAAATCCACAAAGGGCAAATGTAAACGTGATTACAAAACAGTCAATATTCCTAGAACATATTCTTGTTTAGGAAAAACTCTGAATTTTGCTGGAGTTCGTTTGTAAAAGATCACAAAACTTTACCGACCAGGAGAAACATAAAATCAAGCAAATTTACATTTGGAACCCCATGAGTACCGGATGTAAACCCCATGAGTACCGGATGTAAACATTGGTTTACATCATCAGTATGGAATTTCTGTCGCTGAGTCGCAGACGTTCCGTTCTGGCGAAACGTTCCTAGCGGCGAGGTGCGAGGAGAAACGGCTGTATTCGCAGGCTTTTATTAATGCCCATTTTTCAACAACTACTAGATTGACGACAAATTTCCTTTTGTCCCCCGTCGGCAATACAAATTTGGTTGCAATAGTATAGGCGGATTCATCGTGACGTCATTGTTTACATTTTTGCTCATTAGCATATGAGTTAATTCATAGAAGATGTAGCCTTTTATACCAATTAGGTTAAAAAATTAAAAGAGCTGCTTAATTTATGCAGTTAGCCTTTATACAAGTTTCAGCTCTTTGCAATCAGTAACAAAGAAAGTATCAGCGATTGAAGACTGAAAAATTACTGGGTGGCAAAACGTCAATGAGCCCAAAATACATTCTTTATAAATTATGGGGTTTTTCAAAGAGAATTTATCGATCCGAAAATCGGGCTCAACTTATCAGAGAAAAATGAAATTGTTGTGCTCTTTCAATATTCAGAAATTTTATAAGCTTCATCAGAAAATGATAAGCCTATGCTAATGAGGCAAAAAATGTAAACAAGGATTCGCCTATAAATGCACGATATTGATAGCGATTCTTGGTTTTTAAGAGCACTTACCTGAACATTTATTACTTTGCCACAACTACTTGAGTAGGAGTTAAATAGGGTTTCATTCATTTTAATTATACCGTGTTTAGGTCCAACATTGAATGGTGCGTGGATCGGTTTGAATGAGAGCATGCGCGTTTGGTCTGATGGTATCCCTGTGAGCTACACCAAGTGGGCTTCCGGCCAGCCGGACCACGGGGGCGATAACCAGAAGTGTGCAGCAATGGCGATTGATGGTGGAAGCTGGAAAGGCACTTCTTGCAAAAACAAACTTCCTTTTGTTTGTGAGGTAGAAATTTGAGTTCGGCAGTGACTCGAATGATTTTTTAACTGAAGCTTGGCTCTTCTTTTCAAAATGATCCATCAAGCACGTTACGTTTTTCTTTCTAGTACAGTGTTGCTGTAATTTGTACATGTAGTTAAGGGTGTTGCTTTTGCATGTGGATACAAAGTCAGTGCCAAAGAAATCCAAGAAAATGCATAAGTGAAAGCTAGTTCAATTGCCAAAAAGCAGCTTGAAGTTAATGTTCGGTTTATGCTGAAAATATTTCTTGGTTGATTCAGAGATCAACCTTAGGGTGTTAACAATTTTAGCTTCCATGCTTATACTTTAACGATATACCGTAAACTACCGCGTATTATTAGCCCCGAGGCTTACACATTTTCGTAAGGGGTTTATAAAAGGGCTTACATAGAGCTTATATTTGAGAGGGCTTACAACCAGAATTGAAAAAGCGTTTCGAAACGAGCTATTAGCAGTTCCGTTCATTGTCGATTACAAAATGACACGAAATTGCCATCCAACAAAAAAAAAATGAGATCTCGATGAATGAATAAACCTGCCATTTCCCTTTATTTCACCTTTACTATTATTACTAAGTGTTTCTTTGGTTAATTCCAAATCCTCACTACCCAGGACCTGAAAAAGGAAATAAAAGGAGAATTAATTAGCCTTAGAGAGGAAAAGTCTCTTCTGGTTCTTTAGCTGTGACAATAGGCAAACCAGCCATTAGATTAGGATTGCGTTCTCATTGGTCGCACGCAGTTAACTTCGTGTATCACAATAAAATACAACAAAAAACCACTGATGTAACTTTCTACTGACCTCGTAACATGGAGAGATCCAACTGAAGCCTCTTTTCGTTACAGTTATCTTTCCACAAGATGGCGTGAATTCCTTCCTTAGGTGGTCCACCGTATGAATGTACACAGAATCCTGATACTCTGTGTATTAAGGTCTTGTGAAAAGTTAGAAAGGACAGAGATCATTCAAAGCACAAGACATAAGCGTGGATGCGGATATTGCGGCTTAAAGGGTTAAAGGAAGTGACACGGACGAAAAGCAACGCCCGTCGTGGCCTAAATTTTACGCATGCGCACAGCAACATCTGTGGCCAACGGCAGGTATGGACAGAAGACTCATCAGCGTGAAACAACCACGGAAAAAAGGAACGGAACATTTCCAACTGTTTTTTTTTTTAGATAGTATTTTTCGTCAAGCGCGCATTTTCATTGGCTAGCTTGACGTCACATGGCGTCCTACAATTTCCCGCCAAAAGTCTTTTCTGATCAAGCAACATGTAAAACTGATGTCTTTAGTGGACAAAATAGCGGAAACCGCAAATCAAAGCTGTTCAAACAGCAGCATACCCTAAAGTGTAGAAGGAACGAAACATCCTCATTTTTTTTAGATGACAGGATTTTTCGCCAAGCACGCAATTTTAACGTCACGTGGCGTCTGACAATTTCCAGCCAAAAGTTTCAAATTTTAAAAATAATTTTTTAAATATTCTTTCATTTTTGTTGAACTTGTATCAACACTGAATGAAAACCAAATTATCTGTTTCCCTCGCAAACATTTATTTCAAATTTTAATTTAGTGTCACCTTTGAAACTTGGACGCATCGGTTGAACATCTACTGGAAATAACCAGGGGCGTTTCCCAAGTTGGCGTTGCATCTGAAAGGAAGAAAAGCACTTCAATTATTGAAGTCATTTTACCAGTCTTCGAAATGTTTTGTTGGCGTTTTACTCTGTCTGATTTCCTCACATAATAGATATAAACTATATTTTAATCAAAATTTGAAGCAATATCAAACACTTTTTTTTATCAACAGCAAGGGAAAAAACGGAGAATTTTTCCCCAAATTTCCGACAGCATCTGTCTGTCTTAGTCTCATGGGAGAGGGGCAAGGTAACGTAATGACCTTTAGAAATAAACGAAAAAGATACGGCCAAGATGAAAACTAGGCTCTATATGTCATCATAGGTGTTCCGTTCTGGATTCCCCAGATTTCGATATACGTATGCGTGTTCGCAGAACGTTACATAATACAATAAACAGTCAAGTAGGGGTTTGCGGCAAAAATAACTGCCGTATAGTTAGCAATTAAACCTCGAGCGATTGCCCTTCTTTCCCTAGAGTAAAATGTTGAAAATTATCGGTGGTAACTAGTGTACACAGTATATAGGTGAAAGAGTGCTGCCCTGGTTTCAATTTGTAACTCCAAATTAATCTCACGTTCATCTAGCGGACGCAATTAGAATACTTAATGTGTAGCGTTTGTGACGCAATTTGTTAGCAAAGTCGTTGGAGGTTTTACTCTGGTTTATTCGAACATTATCTTCTAGAATTATTACGAAACGATAGTTTAATAAAACCACGGGTGTAGAAGATAATCTAAAGGAATTTAAAAACATCACGATGTTCAAAGAACACAAACACACATTAAATTCCTCCAGAGTTTTCGAGACTACCTTAGCAGCAGGCATAAACGTGAAGGTAATCACCAGCCAGGCTGTGTGAAAAAATCTTGGCTAATATATGCCATGAGAGAGAAATTCATCACCGACACATTTAATTAAAGCGAACTTCATGCAACAAAACGCCAGCCGAGGTCGGCAGTGGTCGTGCTTTGGGATTGTGGCAAAAAATCCGGTGCATTGTGGTTAAAAATCCAGATGCGTCGTGGGTAGAAATCGAAAATTTTTGTCCCTGTACAGGTTAGGTCTGCTGCCTTGCTCGCTCGCTTAAGGCTCGCTCGCGTGGCAGCAAAAAGGAGGAGAGATTTTCTTCCCTAGGGCTCAGCCCTTGTCTCTCGCGGCTTCGCCGTTTGCCACTCGCGTGTGCTCGCATTCTACCATATCTCATACCGCCCTTTCAAGACTGCAAGCAGTCTTGAAAGGCGTACTTACCCTGTGGACAAACTCTCTTGCCACTGCAATTATGGACTAGAACTTCGTTCTTGTAAGTGAAAAACATGTAGTTGTTCTTGCATCGAGCTGCTTTGTGATAAACAAGTCGAGTGTTATCTGCTGGATCACAGTTTGAGCTTGCAGGTTGGAGACAGAAGCCATTAAAAGCTTGTATTGAACTTTGAAATACTGCAAAGAAAAGATTAATCATGACACACGGGAAATTCGCAGAATTCTACGTTGTCTCTCTGGCTGAAGACATTGTAACGTTGTTTCTTGACCTCTGGGAATGATGATGAATGATGCAGTTCATTACACCAAAAATTTAACTTTTGTACAAGATCAGTATGACGCAAATAATATCGCCTTTTCCTCAATCGTTCAAAAAGCGTAAGAAGGTGACATCCAACCAACACCTCCAAGATTCTCCATAAGGTAGTTACACAACAGTTTTATAGGGGGAGGTTTCGCTCAGAGTTCCAACCTCTTACAACTATATACGCCACTTTTGACTCAGCTTCACATTCCCGAATGACAGATTCCCTACCCTTTCATCCATCTCCCCATCATTTTACAAAATGTCTGCAGCCAGGAGAAGATACTCCTTAATTTCCGGTATCTGCCTCAGACCATGTAATATCCCATATCTCAGGGGCTCTTCATAAACACTAATGAAATAGAGTACTAAAGTGATGACGTCACAAAAATGAAATTTCTGAAATTATGGGATTTGTCAGGATATTCTGAAAGAACAATGTCCAAGAGGCCTACTTGCCAAAAATGAGCATTTGGGGGCAAATTGTCTCTGAGATAGTAGCCCCCCAGTTATACTCAGAAAACTCCATACAAACCCTTCTAATTTTTTTTTGGGTCGACCCAAAAAAAATTTAGAAGGGTTTGTATGGAGTTTTGTAAGCATAACTGGGCTACGATCTCAGAGACAATATGCCCCCAAATGCTCATTTTTGGCAAGTGGGCCTCTTGGACATTGTTCTTTCAGAATATCCTGACAAATCCCATAATTTCAGAAATTTCATTTTTATGACGTCACACTTTAGTACTCTATACCAACCCTTTTAACTTGCTATCGCGTGTTTTAAGGTCATGTTTCCGTGTGAAAGCACACCTGATATTATATTGGTGTTTACATTAGCAATAAAACAAGATAATATCTATATTCTTGCACCAACCTGGCAACTTGAATAGATCCAGCTGGAGTCTATCTTCATTACAATCATCCTGCCACAGAATGGCGGAAGTTCCGCTCTCTGGCGTCCCGGATAAAGGATGCATGCAGTATCCGGACGACTTGTGTTTTAAGGTTTTATAAGAAGTCCTGGGGGTAAATTGTACAACAACGTTAAAAATCACTGCGTTCTAGAACAAGGAGCTATGACTAAGTCAGATAACGAAACAGAAATCTATGAGAGTCACACACTTACACACACACATCACAAAACAAAATGGGTTAACAGAATAATTAAAACCGTTCAGTTATCTATCATAAACAAATTATATTTATCATATCTGTGTATATAGCGCTTCCCTTTGTGTCCGTCTGACATTGATAAGTAAATTTTAAAATTTATACCACTGGAACTTGGACTCTTCAGTCTGGCAAGCGCTGGAAATGACCAACGGTGTTTGCCACGTGCCTGTTCCTATAAAGAAAAAAATATATAAATTATGATTATATCTTTTTATTGTTGTTGAAAACCAGTGACTTATAAACCCTTTTCGCCCCAGAATCCGGGAAAATTTTGCTTGTGGAATCTGGAATCCTGGGCTTTGGAATCCGTAATTTAAGGATTCCGGAATCCTGCTAACGATTGGAATCTGGAATTCAAGTTCCAGTGACAGGCTTGGAATCGAGAATCAAGTGGGAACCGGAATCCACAGCTTGACAGAGCTACTACTCAGTATCTTGGTAAAAGACCCTGCAAACAGTCTCAAAGACCTGTAACCCCGAAGACCTTCTATTTTTAAGTGTAACAACGGACAGTCCGAACAAAGCTGTATGCAAAATGCAAGTTACTATGTACTCATCAATACTATTTTTAAAAGTCAAATCGTATTTTTCTTTCTTTTCATTTTGTTTTCGACCTTCTAATCATCACACTTAAGTGTACATACCCTGAGGGCACACTTTCTTCCCACTGCACTGATGTGTTAGAACATCGTCATGATAAGTAAACACCATGTAGTTTTTGGAACATTGAGGTGTGTCTCGGATATAAACCAGTCGTGTATTGTCAATTGGATTGCATTCACCATTCTCAGGCTGAAGACAAAGGTCACCATGGGCTAGAATTGGACTTTCTAGAAAATGAAAAGAAAAAATTAATAATAACAGAATGTAGGTTAATTCCAAATTAGCAGCAAGCAATTAGTTGGTGAGATATATAGCAACCCTATATGTGGCCACTGAGCTGCTAAAAAGTTAAAACATTAAAAGATATATTTCCTGTCGGACTTTGGCTAAAATTGTGCATAGAAGGCGCATATTTACTGAAATAATTATAATTAATTAAAGTTAATAATTAGGTAGATTTTACTCTTTCGCAAAATGAATTAAAGTGTTTGGAATCAACCATGTCCAGCCATCTTGTCCAGCCAATGTTACGATTTCTTCAAAAAGGGCCAAAAGAAGTAAGTCGTAAAGGTGTGAAAAGGGAGAATAGGGGGTTCGAAAGATACGGGGGGCAGGAAATGAAAGAGCTGGAAGTGGAAGATCTAAATAAGGGTAGCAGGCGGGAGAAATCAAGCTAAAATAAAGAGAGGAAGCTAAAAAAAGGGGCGGGACCCGGGATGCAAGGTAAGTGAGGCGGAAGTTTGGATCGTCTGTCCTCCTCCCAACCTGGTATATTGTCCCATGGCCGATTGCTAATTGCTCTAGACTTGTGTTTCTTATTTGAGTGCTAATAGAAACAACTTACTTGGACAAACGAAGCATTGCCTTTCTTCCTTGGCCACCATTCCACCACAGGGATTCCCACCACATCTGGGTGGTGGATTATTGCATAGTCTGCGCCGTGTCTGATGGCCTTGGACACACATCTGACTACAGCCTGTCCAAGTTGTCCATTCTGATAATCCACCATTTACTACATGCATAAAGAGGCAAAATAATGAACTTTCTGTTTTGCATTAATGAGTACTGCTAGTCAGACAAGAATCAATTCTTCCATGGCTATCCGTACCCGCCAACTAAAAATTGAATAACGACTACAAGTCTACGATGCAATCAGTTTTCAAGGCGGATCGCTGAAAGAAATCTGGAAAAATCAAAAATCAAATAAAAAATTGAAAATAGAAAAAGAAAATATAGAAACCGATGAAGAAACCTGAATAACAGAAATCCGATCCAAAGGCTAAGAGAAGAAGACCAAGGGAAAACAAAATTGAAACAAAACGTACTGTTACGAAAGTGTGATATGCGCGCGTTGATTATAAATCTAATTCGGAACGATTTTTCACTAGCTTACGTTTCAGGGGAAAAGAGCAATGTATTAAAAGACACTTTCAAAAAAGATTGCCTCCTCAATTTTTGTGACCAAAAAAACTTTGAATTCTTTTTTTTTGGAATTTCCTAATTGATTGTTTATCTTTGTTTAAACACGGAGTAGTTTAGTGCCGAACATTATGGGACTGTGCTGGATCCCAGCAAGCTTTATCTCAAGTTTTTATATAATTGACGTTATTGCTAATCAAGTACCAGGATTTCGAATTGCATCGCAGTCGTCCTCATTTATCCAATACCAGATCACGCCAGGGTTGGGCATTGAACCATAGATCCAGGGTGCCGGGTTGTTTGATTTTTTCTCTGAAATAATCGATCCCCAATCGGAATAATCCGAGTGAGTTGATTTTGTCAATAAGCTCTGCCTCGTACCCAACCAGGGCATGCGCTTTTCCAGAGAATCTCGCCAGTCATACCGCCAGTCGTTAAATTTTTTCACCAAGGTTACGTTTGTTTGTTGATTGTTTTCACTCACAAAGCTAATAGAAAAAGATAAATTTAAAAAAAAAATGCACCAAATGGTTACCAGAAATGATAAAAGGGACGGATCCAGATTTTTCTTAGGATGCACCACTAAGTAATGGCGTAACTGACTGGTGACGTAAACAAATTTAATACACAATACCAGTTGTATCAGAAAGCCACAGGTCTTCTCGGGGGTGGGAGGAGGGAGGGGAGGGGGTGCACCCCGTGCACCCCGCACCCTCCCCCTAGAAAGGCCCAGTCTAGCTATTACGATATGTCAATTTAATCAAAGTTATTTTCAGACCATTTAAAAGCTTAAAATTAATCAAAAGTTGTTCCCTGAGAGGTCCGCAAACCTTTATTCAGTGTTTGAAGAGAGAATTATGGGACATCATGTTTTCTTGGTGTGTCGCCACTGTCTGCATTGAGGAAGTCGCGCGCGCAATTAATGACGTTTCAACCAACCGATTAAAATTTGCAAACAGCCTAGGAATTAGACTTCCGTTTAAGTTACATCCTCTAAAAACCTCTCTCTCCCGTTATTTTCTCTTGTTAGTTATGAAAATCAGAAAGAAAAGCACTGAGTTACATATAACGATATACCGATACTCATGCTCATTGATTCAACACGAGTTGCAAGTAATTCGCAACTGATTACCAAAGTACAAGTCGGAAGAATGGGTGCGTAACGACTCTGGAACGACGCTAGGGTGACTGAACATTACTCAGTAGGTTGGTTGCATTGAATTATGGAAATGATTAACTCTCCTTACAAGTTATTGAAAGAAACCTTACTGTGAAAACAACCTTACTAAGGGCCTGTTTACTTGGTGGTGGGAATGGGGCCCCAGGTAGGTGAGGCAACCCGCTTGGGTGGGGTAAACAACCTGTTCATTTAATCTCAAATTTCAATTTATATGGACAGGCAGGTTTAACCCCAACTCCATGTAAACAGTCCCTAAGTGTCTAATTACCTGTATTTAATAGGAGCCGTCCAAACCCGCCCCAGTGTCCTCTTGTGTTCGCTTCTAACCTATACTTGAATGTATTCGCGCCACTTAAGGCCTTAATTTGGTCCGCATGACCTAATATGGAGTATTCTCGTGTTAGTGATGGTCTCGTTGGATTCTTGAATTTGACCTCGTTCTTGTCCCACCCATTTGAAACACTGGTGACTAACAAAGTGTACCCTCCTGGCGCTGACGTCATATCGCAGTAAACTGGCAAATACTCATAACCGTTTTTGCGAATCATGTAAATTCCATCTTCCAGTTGAGCCTTGATCCCTCCGCTTTTCATTTTAATCTCGTTGCACGATCTCCTGTGGAATTAATGAAGGAGGGTTTACCTTTTTTGACACAAGGAGCAGTATTCTTTCGTGTGTTTAATAAGTAGTTAAAATTAAAGAAAAAAATGATAAAAAAAAAAAAATTAACTGAGATGGACTACAAAGGTGGGAAAAACGTCAGAAAATAGAATGTTTCATAACCATGGCCGTGGCGGTGACTGAATGATAATGACAATCATAGTAAAAATGTGATGGAGACAAGGTTATTAGTAATGATCCAAATAACGATGATTTAAAGAAAATTTCATAATCCCAAAGGAATGGCAACAAGGGCCGCCAATGTAGGAGCTGCTCGTAAGGTCTTTCCGACTTCGTTCTTTTAAATAATGGTGATTCATTTTTAAACATTGTTTTCCGGTTTGGGTAGCAAACCAATTGGCTTTCAGCTTCCGATCAGCTGCTACATGAAACAGGGGCTCTTCTTACAAATTCTTTCTTCTTTTCACTGAAAATTAAAAAGATCTCTTTCAGCCCCAGAGTGTCAATTCAGCCGTGCAGGCCAAAGTCTGATTCAGCCCTTCCTGGAGCCATTTGAACACAATTTAGGCCAAAAAAGCTCAATCAAAAGGCTATTCCAGCCCACGGTAGGGCTCATTTTAGCCCTGGGACCAAACCAGCCCTAGCTTATTGGACTGTATTGGCCCTGATTTAAGGGAGCCAAATTAGACCCAAAAATAGGACTATATTTTAATCACCGAAACGGCCCTGGTTTTAGGGCTGAAACAGGGCTTTCTGATTTAGAATGTTCTTTGAAATTAAACCTATAAAAACAATTTTTGGTCTATAACTAAAGCACCGATGTAGGTTATGTGATAATTATAACCCTATTCATGCAGATGTACCTACGTAGATCTATCAGGATAATTTCAACAAAAGTGATAAACGTTTTTTAAAAGGCACCTACATCTTACCAGGTCCCTTCACGCAACCACACTGTAATCACTTTAGTTCTTGTTCGATTGACTCCTTTTTTTGAATTAACTACAATCGCACCATTCAAGTCTGCGTCATCCACAGCGCTTGTCAATATTACCTTCCCCAAAGTTGTTAAATGCGGAATTTGTTTGCTTGATTTAGCCTGCTTGCTTTTATTCCAGTTTCCTTGCTGGTGTACATTTTCCACGCACGACTGTCCTAATCGCGGACTGGAAATAAACGAACAGCCAGCCTTTGTTGTCCAAACTCCTTCCCAGGGTTTTCGACTTTCTTCTTTAATACGATACTGCAATGAAGAAAAAAAGATAATTATAATAGGCCAAATTGCATGGGAAGAAAAAAGGGGCAATTATGATGATGAAGAAAACCGGTTAGATCAGACCAATGTCTCCGTATTATTTTTGTGGGGGCGAAGAAGGGTCATCACTTTGAATCCCGTCGGATGACTTTTTTCGCTGTCCGAGAGGCTCGTGATCATGACTTGGCGAAAATATCACCTTTCTTTCTTTGAGAAAAAAAAAAAGAAAGAAAAAGAAAGACATTTCCTTTTAAATGGTGTTTCTGTCTTTTTCCCTAGATAGAAATAATTTACCAACTCGGAAATGAGAGGGGCCCCAATAAGGTTGTTCAATCCCCTTATCCCGACGCAAATTTTCTCTAATTCCCGTAATTCCGATGGTTATTTTTAGCATCACGTACCCTGTGCGTACTTTCAATCCCGAAACCAACCCCTATTTTGCCTTAAAATCCCGAGTTCCGGCCCTCAAATAAGGCAAATCCCGAAAAACCTATTGTGGACCCTTACATGAGTTTCATCCTCTCACCTGGAAGTGTTTCATCTTTGTTATCTTATCTACTACTCCCAATATGGAGTAGTCAGAGGTCAATGATGGTCTTTCGGTGTTTCTGAACTTCACATTTTCCCTGGTCCATCCGCTATCGCTTGCACTGGTCAACACAAGCGTCCATGCTCCCCCATGTTCACTAAATTTGCAGAATGTCTGCACTCGTCGGTTACGAGAAAATATAGTGTAGATACCGTCTGTTAGCAGAAAAGAGTACAAAGGTAAATAAAAAGTACGAAAAATAAGTTCTTATATGAACCGGCACTCAACGCTTTCATGTTGGCTTGGGTCACTCCTCTCAATATGTTCAACTTGCATAAAAGAAGTGGTGGCAAGATTTCTGTTTAAGTCCATACATTTATTTGCATGCAGCAAATAGCTAATATTATTGTTTCCGAAATTAAACATGAATGCATAATTATTATTTCCGAAACATAAATGCATAATAAATGTATGGGGTTGTGCATAACTTTCACCAAAATGGTCAGAAATTAAAAATGTAATCTTGCCTCAACTATTTTATGAGAACGAGTTGATTCAATACCATGACCATTACTCGCTGGGCTAATGTTACGCACCCAATCTCACAACTGTCAAATCATACAAATTTTCCCTCTACTGTTAATTAAGTGCTATAAACTCCCCACGACTCTTGCGTCTCAAATTTCTAGATGGACGTTTCATTTCACGATACAAGGCTCGAAATAATGCATTCCAAGTCATGAGTAATACCGGTTAACCTGACGGCGTTTTTTATAGCCGGCGTAGCAAGCGTTTCCAATCGAGTTCTTGCGCGAAAGTCCCAACTTTCTGGACGAAGTCGCATGGAAAGGCTTGCTACGCAGGCTACGTTCTTTATGAAAAAGAGAGGATCCTAATTGCTAAGAATTCTCTGATGTTGGCATACCTTTTGGGGGATGTACTCCTCTTAACTGAATATCCATGCATGACCTCGGTAGACTGAATTGTTCTCTAACCCAATACCAGATGTTTACTGGGTGTTGCTCAAGATCATTACCATCTAACCAAGGTGCTGGGTAAAAAATTCTCGAGTTTGCTATGAACATATCAATCAAAAGAAAAGAAATTATCAATAGTTAGTATTGACAAGTTTTAAGTACAGAAGATTGTTTCCATTCCCCGGAAGCTCCACTACGCCTGTAAAGAAAGGAAGACCAAAGGAACTTAAGTTTGATATTCCAGAGAAGTTTTTTATTGTAAACGCCAAGCGGGTTTGTAGCGGATCAGTAGCGACGGGGTCATTTCCCTATCTTGAACTAAAATACCTACGGCGTCATTCACTTACCAATCAAAGTTCCCCATTGGCGATCTCCAGTAGCGTTGCGTGACGTCGTAAGTTTGGCATCCGTTATCCAGGGCATGCGCTTTTCTATCCCATAATCGTCATATTTCCATCTGTCAAATTTCTTCACCAAATCCACATTTGTCTGCTTGTTGTTTCTGGCAAGGAAGGTATAATCTCTGGGAGCCCGCCAGATTCCACCCCAACGACCTTTATGTGACAAAAATTTGTTTCATTAATATCCCCGCGCACGGACGACTTGAAGCGCTACTAGTTAACTCCACACCATGTATATTCAATTTTCTGACATGCACAAGATCGACTTGAAAACCATGCTAGCAGGAATCTAAGAATATAATGTGCCCGTGTCATTTACCGTTTGCCAAAAATGGCCTAGCACGCGAGTCGACTTGATGTACGTGTTGCAGAATTTACCTCTTTCGTTGGCTTCGATTCGATACTCGAACCAGTTCCCTTTAACATTAACACTGTCCTTGATGTCATCTGCCTTATACAAGATCGAGAAATCTCCGTTCAGCGTTGGTCGATTTTGGTTTCTTTTTCTGACGTCACTAGCTGTCCACGTGTTGGTGTGACTTGTAACCAATAGTATCCACCCACCACCATCACGTGACATGTCGCAATAAGTGTCCACGGTTCCTTTACCGTCAGGATTGATCGTATACACGCCGTCCGGAAACTTGACACCAGTTTGCTTCCCAACAGAAAAGAGGTGCTGATAAGAATGAACCTCTAAAGCAATCAGAGATCGTTACGTAAAAATTCTTTCATCTATTCTTTGTGTCTGTACTAGTACACTTAGGATATTTTCCAGAACTGAAATAACATTAAAATGAGTATCGAACGGAAAAGTTTGAAAGTTTGATGGTCACAATTTATCACAATCAATTGAAATTATAGACTGGAATTCTCCTTTCAGTGTCCTTTAAATCGTTAATCTGAAGCAGTTATTATATTAACAATTAAAAACGTTTCATATAGACAGTAAAAAAAATTTTTAAAAACGTTTGTTTCTTGGTTACATACTGTTCTAAGAAGATGTAAAAAGCAACGAACAAAAGAAGAAGAAGCAGAGGAAGAAACAGAAGAAGAAGAAATATATTGTCTCGAAACTGGAGACAATCTACTCGATAGATTGCCGAGAAGATCTTCCTCAAACTGCATGATTTCTTACCTGCCAGAATAGCCGTACTTTATTATGCATAATAAGTGATCATGTAACCTCTCACTATTGTTTACCTCGACATTTATCACTGTTACAGGCTTCTTTCTCTTATCTGTTCCCAACACAGTTTTGTCCTCCATTGGATGGTGCTGGATTGTTACAAAAGCGATGCCTTTTACGCGTTCCTCCTCCACAAATTCGTGTACAGTTCGTCCATTCAGACCACTGACCCCACCCGCCTAAGCGGGCTTGTTTCGCTGAAATTTCCAAAATAAATAAATAAATAACATGAAAAACTTCATGAGCCATAAATGCAGAAACGGTAAAATGTGCTCCCTTCTTTGAAATCTCGTTACCCGGGCAATGAACCATGATCTAAAATAGGTGGCGGATTGGGTCGATTCTAATGATAGTCCCCAAAGCATCTTTTCTGGTTAACTGTAAATAAATGAGAGCTTTAGATTTGAGGACGAGAACGAATACGAGTACGAGATTTAACTTAGTCAAAGAGTTTTTACGCGTGTTCTAAAAAAAAAGACACCCGGAAAGCTTCATTTTACCTTTTTTTTCACCAAAAACGTTAGTTCGGATATCTATACTGAAGAAGGTTAAGCCCTTTCCCGGATGATAAAACTTCTTACATTTGATAACTTCGTTCCGGCACTACGACATTCTCGCTAAAACTCGTAGTAAAATGACAACGGCTATCACGTTTTTCCGGCAAAATGACGCTGGTTCGAATTCACGAGTGAGAAATACTCAGTATTGGAAAAATCTGGTACTCTTAGTCGTCCTCTTCTCAGAATCTAAAGGTCTCTGGCATGTTTTGTAAATAGCATTTACCTGTACAGAAAGGCTCACGACTAAGTAAGAATGAACCAAGAACTAAATAAAATGTTTCTATAGTTGCCTAAACCAGCCGACGGTCAGAAACAAGCGCAATTTTGGCGTAAGAGGAGAACTTCTGATCGTGACAAGAAGAGGTAAGAGGAAGATAAAGGTCGTCTTTACTTGCTTTGTTTTCATTTTAAGGCTGGACTAAGGTTACGCTCCAACGGCACTCGCCCGGCGGATGGATTTTCGACCGGTTGAAAACTAGTGTGCGCGAAAATTTTGACGCCTAACCATTCAAATTTCCGTGTGAATTGAACGACGAATATTGAGCATTTCCGTGTGAACGACGTGCCTGGTCATATTTTTCAGCCGGTCGAAAATTCGTCTGGTGCCATGTGAACGTACTAGCCTAAATATTCCTTCAGTCATTTTTATTACCAGTGCGACAAAAAGTATCTGGATCGGAGTTCCCTTGACAATGACACTTCCCACTGTTTGTACAAACCTAAAGGAACAAGAATATAGTACATGGGTAATAAACCAATTAATTATCCTTCGGTTTACACACTTACTAACAGGTTTTAGAAACTACTACTTTTAGCAAGTCACCGGATCAGTTTTAAATACCATTTTGAGTGCGTTAATATGTTAGTATATATCTAAGGATTTTGGTATATGTTTTCCTTATTCTCCGCTCTGGTAATGACCCTTGTTCCTTTATATAAATTTCTATTTTTTTTTGGCGCATACTTCATCGAATTTGGTGTATACCAGCTGTGGTTTTCTCAAGTTTATTTTAGAATTTTTTTTGCTCGTTTTATTAGACTTTTGGATATAGCAAGCTCTTTTTTGATTAAGCATATTTTCCCAAATCTGTAGAACAGAACTTTTTCTAACACTCTTGCAAAGTTTTAAATTTTTAGCCAATAACCTCATTTTGTTAAATTGAACGAAGATCTATGATGGCCGACCACGTTGGATTTTTTGCGTGATATTACTAGATCAAGAAAAATTACGACACTGCAAGCTGCAATTGTTGCATGGCCAGAATTTACGGGCATTTTCTTGCGGGTCAAACTAACGTATGCGCACAGATTACATCGGATTCGAGGACCGCCTTATTTGGTGTATACCGCTTTTGCTACAATTAATGGGTCTCAGGATTGAGGTCAGGAGGACCATGATGATATAAAACACAACGTATTTACCCCTAAAAGAAGGCCGCTGATCAAAAGTATTCTGTGAAGCGAGAAGGTGAGACATATTTCACACCAGTCGGTTGAGCTAGTTATGAGTCTTGGATATATTGTGGTTGGAGGAGAAAACTGGCCGGAGTCTTCGGTCATTTTGTGGTGGTAATGATGACCCCGTATTTGGACAGTTTTCTTTGAAAAGCGGACCCTTTAATCGTATCCAATTTGCGAATAACTTAATACGTGGCATACGATGTTGACTTAAAAGGAATGAACCTGGAAACATTAAATAACTGGACGGAAAAACGGACAGTTGAAGTGAAAGACACCGACCTAAGGAAATGTTCATAATAGACGGGTTAGACGGCGAAAGGGGAGCTGAAATTCCTTAAAAACTGATGAGGATCTTTAAAGTCAGGTGCGTGCGAAGATATTATTCTAATTGATTCAGTGGGATTGAGGTTTCTCTGGCTGCTTTGTACCAGTGGGTTCCAACCTGCCAAATGCTTGAGGTAAGTGACGGACGGTTTTCTATCCTCAAGAATATTTTCACCCAATATATTTCTCGTCTTCTTTAATATTTTTTTCCTGACATGTAGTTTATGTAGTTTCAGCCGCTCATTTTGCGACATACGGCAAGAATTGGCTCCCCAAGGGAAAAGTCTATTATCTGCGCGAAAGTAATTATTCACAGTGAGATTGGTTTAATATTCCCTCGGGAAATTCAAATCAAATGCGCCTATGATCATGCAAGTTCTGAGACCCCAAAAAAATTTTGACCCCCAAAATTCCCACGTGGAATCACTTCCACGCTTTAAAAATTTCCAGGAAGCAATTGTTAAATGATAAAACTCAAAGAATGGAAACATTAGAAATTGAATGTTTGTGTTTGTTTATTCATTATACTATCTGAAGTTCTCACGAATTTGCAGAAAAAAATATCCCTAATTCAATCAAACCACCAAAAAAATACTTGCCAATTTTTCTTTTTTCCTACCACCAAAAAATCCCGGAAGAAAAAAAATTCAAACCCCGAGAAACTCCTTCGATCGTCCTCGTCACTTGAAATCCAGAGCACCCCTGCCCCAATGGGGACAAGGGCACGCAAGAATGTTTAATACCTTCTGGAGTCAGAAAAGCTAAAGGGAATACCTTTAACCTTTCAATTTTCGAAAAAACTCGAAAATGTCTTTATTTCGTTCATCCGAGTAAGCCGCTGGCGCTAATGCAGGCTCCACATCAGGGATTTCTGGATAGCTTTGAATTACTTAGTAGGAGGATAAGCTTAAAGATTATCCCCTTTGTTCTAATGAGACCCAACTAAAAGCCAGGTTTGAATAAACAAACAATCAAACAACAACAACAACAACAATAGCAGTTTATGGAAAACCTACCCCTTTTCCTGCACTCTCTTTTCCGGCGATTCATGGACATCGCTTTGAAGAAAGCTGATCCAAACCAAAACACTGATTGGCTACGCAGATCTGCGAAATTTCTTTGTAAATATGATTTGTTTTCATGAACTAAAGCTAAAACTATTGCTTTCTTCATCATAAACATGTTATCGAGATTTAAACTGGCACATCATCAAAAAGGGACTTTTTAAAAAAAGTAACAGCAAAGACATGGAATTGAATCCTGGTCACGTGATTCATTTATTCCGCAAGTGGAACTTCAGCCTAATACGTCCCTGCTTGTTGTGACAAAACAAGTGATCTTCACCAAAACAACGACAACTTCCCATTTTTGAAAGTAAAATCAGGACACTGTCGTTTACACAGTTTTTTGCATTACTTTCTTATTATAATATATACACATAAAACGTCTAGTGCTACGCAACAAAGCCTCTACCTTTTCCGAAACTATTTGCTACTAGTAATCCATCAAGCTTTCGCTGAAAGCGGACAAGGCAAGGCAAATGCCTATAGTAGTACCTTTTGATGTCCGCACGCTGTTCCATCCCTCACCATACCAACAAGTTCGTTCCCACTACCTCTCTTTAGAGATGCTGCCCTGCAGGCAAAACAAATGCTAAAGTTTTAGCCTGAGAGAACAGACGACATTTTGCGACGTCACCAAAGTTTTCCCCAAGAAATGACGGCTAAGAAACGAGAGCAGACATTCGATACTGATGACGCGTCACTACACAGATGTGGGTAGTGCTTCTGATAGGTCGAGCCGCTTGTGAAATTTTCAGGCGTCATTTCGCGGGCAAACCGGGCTTTGCGAAATATCGTCTGTTTTCTCAGGCTACTACAGTTGCTCTTGTTTCACTCCATGGGAGGTAATTATAGACGGCCTTGGATTCTGGATTCTTGGCCGTGGATTCTGGATTCCAGGCACTGGATTCCAGTCTTCCAGTCTTGGATTCCGGATTCCTTGAGCTGTATTCCGGATTCCAAAGCCCAGGATTTCGGATTTCACAAGCCAAAATTTCCCGATCTCCGGACTGAATCCGAAGTCTCTTACAAGGGAAGATCTGTTGGTTTATGGAGTGAAATAAGCTTTTGGCCTGTTAACTGTTAATTACCTGCACGTTTCTCCTGTTGTGAGAGTTTTTTGTTCATAGAAACTACCATAATCTTCTACAGGTCTCTCTCTCGAGCTTGAGCACTGCAGCTGTCCGCATTTGGCGTGTCTATTGAATTGAATTAAAAAAAAATTAAAGGGGCTTGACAAGGAGAGGTATATAAGTGAAAAAAGAAAATAAAAGAAAGCCACAAATGAGATGACGGAAAACTATTTAAAAAAATGTAGCGAACTTAACCGTAAAAAACCCAAAAAGTAATCAGCCAATCGCCAGCCGTAGTTATCTTGAGTAAGCAGCAGCCGACAGGGAAAGAGCGCAGGAATTCCATACCGATGACGTTTCACTACACTGATCTAGGTAGTGTTTCTAATGAGAAGCAATACTCAGTGATACGTCTAGTATAGAATTTTTGCACTCGTTCCCCAGGCTAATCACTATTTAACAAAGACATCTGACTTCGGTAGTTCGTTAGCCAATCAAAATGAGAGCCTAGATCTCTTTAAAATTAGGAGATTTCGGTGGCCCCGAATTAGTCGTGTACAACTATAAAAGACTGAAAGAAGAAATAAAATACAGAATGACAAATGACGATTGTCGAAGACAAGCTACATAATAATGATGTTAACGAGAAGCTAGGTTCTACTCATTGTTTGGGGCCGAAGAGCAATTGAATACTAAACTGTCTTATACTTACTCTTTTGCACACGGCAGATTTGTCCGGCTACTGCAAGTGCCAAATCCCTGGGCCTTAACGTTAAAATGCCGATAACAGGCTGTGTGAGCAGAAGACGCCTCTAAAAAGAAGAAAAATACAGGGGATAATATTTAATATAAAATATAGTTGGTAAACGTTAACCACCCGAAATCTTGACTTTTACGTCGCATCGACCGATTCACATTTTATCACGAGAGTTTCAAACAGTAAAATTAAAATTAGAGTATTAAATCACAAACGATGCTTTAAATGTACATCGAAAATCAGCTAAGGAAAATGATTTTGGATAAATTTAGGTTTCTGGGAAACTGTTCACCTACCCCTCCCTTAAGCCAGCATTAACACTTAATTCTCATTTAGGGCAAAATGTTGGCTTAGGGAAGGGGTAGGTGGGCAGTTTCCCAGAAACCTAAATTGATCAGTGATTTTTATACCTGGTCCCCACAGATCGCGACACTGAGTATCTGCTGAAGGAACACACTGTCCCTTGTAGCAAAACGCCTGTAAGATCAAGGAATATGGCTTTTCAAAGACTCTCAGTAACAAGATGTATTTACGGTGATAAATATCCTTAGTCACTTAACTCAACATTTGCCATCTTTCTCCATTTATCAACCCACAAGATATTTGACATTCCAGATCTTAGCAATAAGCAGGACGTGTGTCGCATAAGAACGAAGCAAAATTGCCTCCTCAATTTACCATAAGTTTCTGTGTATCTCAGATGTTAACTAGACGTTATTATAGAAGACGTGGGTTTGAACCCCCTCGAGATCCCCGCCGGTTTTGCCTATGTACCTAACCCTTAACAATACATATAAGTATCTTCAGGAGGCAGCGTGGCCGAGTGATCTTCCCGTGAGACTCGCAATCAGGTAGTCCCTTGCCAAAGTTCAGCCCTGAATCCACTTACTAGCAGAATGGTAAATTCTTAGTAGCCGCACTGAGTACAAACCCTTCGTCATGTTGTATATTTGACAACACCAACTTATTTCTCAAAATAAATGTATGATCAGAACGCGGAACTGTTGGTTATATTATCCACTAATTTTAAGAACGACTACTAAGCATCTTAATCCCTGAAGTTGATTGAAAAAATACACGCGCGTTTTCCTTACAGCGACACGAGGCTTGCTTGACCACACCGTCCACTGTTGACCATCCAGACTGTAGTGCAGAGAGTAACCTGTTACGTCACCATGATCAGTGCCGCTAAGAATGACAGCCGATATCTTCTTAGCCTATAATAAGGACAGAATGAAATCAGGCTCTGTTGAACCGATGAATAAAGGAATACAGCAGGAGATGAATAATAGAAGACAAAAGGTCATCGACAACGGTTAGTGCCTAAAGTAAGAGGTAAACTTTGTCTCCACAGTTTCAAAATCCGCTAATTGATCTCTTGAGGAACACCAACCTTTTTTTTTTTTTTGGTGAGGGGAGGGGGAGCAAGGGGGATGTACATCTACCGGGCAACAAAAACGAGCAATTTGTTTTCAGCATTGCAGCAAAACGAGTTGAATAGCGATATTGAGTGTTTGAACAGCTACAAATCAAACCTGCTTAGCGCGTTTTACCGTAGCTTAACAGGGCTAATAGGAGATGGCTGCTTGAAAGAACTGATCCTCAAAATGAGACTACATGTGTATTTACCTGCCCCAAGTCAACCTGAATAAATTGCTTCTTATCTTTTCCTGCTGCACACCAACCCTTTAGGCTGCATAACCTAGCTTCTTTGGCTGGGTAGCCTTGCAAATGACTTGACGCTGAGATGCGACTATCGGGAATAACGCTGCGATCAGCCACGCCGAGAGAAGCCAGGCAACCTAATGAATAATGGGAATATAGTGTAACTGCTTTTAAGGTTTTCGTGTTTATTTCATAAATGCAGGGGCACCCAATGGATCTGTTCCTCAAAATATCTGTTCTTCATGCAAATTTTTGCTGGCTGGGAGATGTGGAAGAAATAATAGTCCTTGGAAGGAAAGTGTTGCTGGGAAAAAGATAATTCAGGGTGTCAGAGGGGATTTGAAGTCTAGAGTAGCTGCTACGGGTTACTTGTATGGGTTGCTTACCACTCAAGATCTGAATTGTGCCCTATGAAACTTCCCAGTAAGTCAGGTTGCAGGTTGTAAGGTTGCTGGCTGGGAACTCTTCCATCAGTCTTGCTGGGAGTGAGGAACAGATAATTTTTTTTCCAGCAATCTCCCAAAATGCTTAAAATAGTCTCAGAAAACTTTATTCACGCTTTGTTGTTGTTTTTAGGTCTTTTTCTCAAAATTTCCCGTTGGGTGCCCCTGTAAATGCCGTTGTGCCACTTAAATTGCTTTTACTCAATGCCTGTAGCCTGCGAAGCAAGCGTTTCCGCGCCAATTTGGGACGCATCCGCACGATAAGAATGCGGTTTTAACAAGAGCACTCTTTTTAGTAACTGAACTGACGAATTCAGGTCGGAAAATTCTTGAAATTCTTGAGAAGTATCAGACTGCATGACTTACTGAATTCCTCCAGTCGCCAGCTCTTCGATGAATTGCAGCCCAACAACGATGCCAAATTAACATAATATGTTGACGATGAAAATTTTATTGCTGTTCCTTTCGGCACTGCTTAGACGGCCAACTATTGAAGTATTTGCGAACGCTTGCAAGGGGGAGAATTAATCACTAGGAGGACGATTTTGCCATTGGTTTTGGTTATCATCCAATAATTAATAAGAGCTCAAATCGCGTAGCTAGTATATTGATACCACGAAATGGAAACTATCGGGTTATATTCAAAAGTAATCCTATCACCCGAACTTGAGTAAGCGATATCAACCAACACTTAATGTATCCTTACCATGCACTAAAAAATTTAAAGTGAGTCTGTCTTGATCACATCCGGCCCACAAAACAAGTCTTACTCCATCATATGCCACGCCTCCTTCTGGATGGACACGCAATCCGCTGGCGACATGTCGAAAAGATTTACCTGATATTTAATAATAATAACTTAATTGTACAATGATGAGTTAGCAAATGTTTTTGACCCCGATAAACCTTGTCCACGGGGTCTAGCACGTAATTATGGTTGCCATTGGCAACAGTAGTCTCATAAGCATTGCTTAAGATTTTCTTTTTAAGGGCAATTTTTTCTGTTTTACTTGGGAGGTGTCCTGCATGAGACTTCAGGTCCCGTTCTCACCTTACCTTTTGGTCTTTTGGTTTCTACTATTTATTAAGAGAGAGATTTAGACCAATAAGTCTGATGAGGAGCCAGTGGGTTCCTTAGCTGATAAAACAAAATAATAAAAATGAAATATATTTGAAGTTCCTGTAGTTCACGTGACTTAACGACGTCACTGTACGTGGGAACTACGCCGTGACTAAAAAGGGCATTCAATTTTCCAATTTATCTTGTTGAAACAAACTCATTCTACATCATATTAAAACTGTTCAGTACATAGACAACGGGAAATGACTTAATATAATAAACACATGAATGTTATGCACACGGTGTATATGTACGGTGTGTAAATGTACCTTTCGTTCTTTCAAACTTGGCTTGGCTTTCTTCACAACTGTCACTCATAACAAGCGGAGCTCCATAATAAACTCCCTTAGGGCATATCTTCCTCCCACTACAATGTTGCTTCAGCACGCCATTTGAAAAAGTAAATTTTGCTGACGTGTCTCGGCATGACGCTTGCGTAGAATAGACCAGCTGTGTTCCATTAATGGTTGAACAAGGTGATCCACCCTGTGATGTAACGCATAGGTTGTCATAGCCCTGAATAGATGTGGGAGCCGCGGTAGATACTGAAATTAGAGCATAGAGGGTGATTCATTCATTCGTTCGTTCGTTCGTTCGTTCGTTCGTTCGTTCGTTCATTCATTCGTTCATTCCTTCCTTCAGGGTTTGGGCATGGCCTCGTCCGCAATGCTCTTAGCTAACCGAGGTCTGGATTGGAATGTTTATATGTCCGCTCATTAGAATCTTGGAACCTCTGCACGTGCACATTGAGCACATTGCTTTTAGATGGCTTCCATTTCTTATTGGTCAAGTGTATGCTCAAGTGTGGTGTACATGATACTTGCGGCGAACTTCGGCTTCTTTGAACTACGAACATTCCCATGGCCACCAAGTAAAGTTTGTGTGAGTACAATTTACCCCTTCACCCTCAAAGTAGGTTCCAAGCACGACTTAGACTTGAATTCTCTAGTGTGAAGCCAACAAATGAAAGATGATTTTATTATAATTGGGAGAGTTATTTAGGCTGCTTTAGAGCTTAACGTAGATTTAACCAAATGCTACTTTACTTTTTCGGTTACCTGGAGATCCTATTCCACATCCAAGTAAGTCAATTTTAGTACATAGGCCTCTCTCCCAATATTGAGGACTAATTCTCACGTGCCTTGCCGTGATTGCCCGAGAAAGTTTCGTCATTTTCACATTCCCAACATACTTTGCTAACAGTAGCTGAAAAAAAAAATGAGCAAAAAAGAACCGACAGAATCAATTTTGCCGTATTGTAGTGTTCTTTCCCTCCTTTTTTCTTATCATCTGTTTCAAAATTGTCGTTTCAAACAAATAACGGTGTTTTTGCATCCATTTTCATTAACATACAGGGCCCAGTTGTTCGAAGGCCGATTAGCGCTAAAGCAGGGTTAAATTTTAACCCGGCTTTCTTTTTCTTTCCCTCAAAAGCATTTTCACGGATAAGTTTCTCTATTTAGAGCATTCAATCATCAAATTGTAGGCAAAAAGTAAAAACTGAATTTGCTTTTTAAGCTTTCGTATCTGAATTCAAATTTCGAAATAACCCTGGGTTATCTTAACCTTGCTTTGAACAACCCGGCTCAGAAGACCAGAATGCATAATTTTATTTCTTGTTCTAATTACTTTTACATAGGTCATTTACTGAATACATGCACTTGTATATCACTCGAAAATTGGAGAAGCTTATAAAATCTGTCAAAGGGAAACCAAAATACAATTACAATAGCTAAGATGAGTTCTGGAATGGCACATACTAAGCAAATATTAAATACATACCTCTCCGTCCCCCTCACATGTCCGTCCATCTTTTATATGATCATCTGATGGACACTGAAAAAAAGGACGGGCATAGTCACCAGTCATGTAACACAGCCTTTTCAATTCTCTTCCATCTTTCCTTTTTTTGTTAACATCATTTGTTTAAGAATAACCTTATCTGGTTCTTTAACGCTTCAGTTCCTTCCGACCCTGACAATAGTCTTTGAAACCCTTTTACCTTAGTTTGCAAAACTGTAGTATAACATGATACAGAGAATATGGGGCCCTGAATGGAACTATAAGTGTGGCTGTTCGAATAAAGACTTATAAAAGTTGCTTTTTTTCCATTTTTGTGTGACCACGCGTTTCATTCGACATATTTATTTTCTTTTTCCCGTTACCAGTTCCACTAACAGCTGCACTGCTCCACTATTCGAGATAAAAACTACCCCCAGCCCCCAATCCCTTGAATCAATATTAAGAACGGCTAACGCCAGGAGCCTGCGAAAGATGCAGTCCGTGAACTGTAACAGCATACTTTTGACTTCAAAATAAACTGTGGCTTAATGCCGTATGCTCCTTTGTGGACTTAGTAAAAAGCTCCAAAGTTTTTTAGAGGCGATTTTATCAGTACAATAAGGTAACTAAAGACCTTGATTTTCAATATCTATTTAACCCGCTGTCGAGGGCCTGGAGCAGCTTGATTTTGGTAAAATAAACTTATGACTGTCAACATTACAACGAAACTTGAAGACGTCGTATGAGTGTATGTACGTTTTCTTTTGCTACTAGGCTTTAAGAAGACGTTTTTAACCCGATTAGAAGATCAGAAATGGGAACTATCATCCGATAAATTTTTCACGCTGGGTACCGCCACAGTTGCCAGTGATTTCAAATCGCGCGTCTGTGGCTCAAAGTATGACGCATATCATAGCTCTGCTCTGATTGGATATTGCCAAGAAGGAGTGAAAAAAATCCCGCGAAAGCTGTTTCCTAAAAGAAATTTTAACGAGAAAGGGTTAACTCTAAGGAATTATATGGGGGATAAAGGCCCTGAGGAATCAGCTCCTGCTAACGCTTGAAACGTCAGGGTGGTAAAATGACTTTACTAACTCGCGATCGATAGACCAAATTTTTGTTAACTGGGAACGAGTTTTCCCCACAAAGTGAAAGTGTTGATGACACTGAGTTCAAGTAATTGTATAAGCTCTGGTCATGGAGGGTCTCTAAATCTACCAGTACAACTGGTGCATTTTTTTATATATCAAATAAAATTTGATAAATTTCCTTGCCATAAACGCATTCCAACTTCAGGGCTGCATTTAAGTCTTACCTCCGCAGACCTTCCAGAACAAACTTCTTCAACATCGCACTCTCCACTACTCTTACGGCACAAAATTCCACGTGGAGAGAACTAAGGAAAAGAAAATAAAGGTCCATAGGCAATTTAAAAGAAGTGTTGATGCTTAGCGATGTCCTTATTACAACTGCCTCATGTAGCATCGTGAGAGTCGAACGATGCTCTGCCTAAGGCCATAATGACATACCAGATATGAAAATGGTGACATTTACAGTCAGATGTGGCTTTCAAGGCAGTACAAAACCACATAAACAATCTTAAATACTGTAGACTTTCGAAACAAACCCTATTCCAACAATTAATAAACGAATTCTGTCGGACTGACCGACAATTCCAGCACGACCCATAAGTAATTATCATTTATAGTCATTTCAATCGTTAAAGCGGAATGACTTATCATTATCGTCGTCGTCATCATCACAAAAATTGATATGATATGAATTTATATCAATCAACTCTTACTTAATTAGTAAAGGCGATATATTGAGCCCTGTTGCTATTGATTAGTGTACTCTGCTTGAAACTGTCACCCTAAAGTGGGCTGAATTTACAACATTTCGCAATGTTGTCCGCATAATTCGCTCTCAGGCGTCCCGTTTTTCGTTTGCCACTCTTTTTGCTACAGAGCATGGCAGCTATTTGCTCTAGTGAATTAAAAGTAGCTGTATACTGAAGTAAAATTTTCTCGTACTTGACATTTCTGACAGCATGTACTCATAGAGTCACTGCACTGGGAGGACTTCTTTAGCCGACAGTCGTTTGGCTCACAACAAGGATCTCGAACCTTGCAATCCTGCAATTAAACAACTTTACGCCAGTGATCGTGGGGTTATTAAGCCAATCGAGTTGAAACAGGCTAAATTTAGTCAGAAAAATTTTCGTCTCCATTTCTTTTGTTGTTACGCTCATTTCACCTCCTATAACTTCCATATATTAAAGAAACCTTTTCAATCAACCATGAAAAATATAAACCCTAAGGTCTAGGAATATGGATTGTGATTGGTGGAATTTTTAGGCGGGTCACAAAATCTGGGCACCCCAACTATTGTCAGTTAACATCGGCGTAAGACTCTAAGACATCACGTCCCTCGCACCTTCGGCGCTCACCCATTAGATCACTCAGTCGACTTTTGGCAACTCTAGGAGATTAAATACAGCAAACAATTACAGGTGCACAGTGCTTTTAACAAATCAGTTTAAATATACCTCTGGTGTACCGCAGTCGCACTCTTCTCCAGGCTCCGGAATGCTATTTCCGCATCGCGGATTTACTACCTAAAAATATTAACAAACTCAGGTGCTTATGCCTCTAAGAAAACGACTGGACCAATTAGCGGTCCTATCCGCCATGCTTAGCAAGAAAGAGTTATTTCACTGCGTATATTCTAGAAGGGTCCTTTCGCTTAGAGAAAAACGGACAGTGACGTGTTTAAGTCGGCTATTTTTTTGCGACCTTTTTTACTCTTTCTTTTCTATTTTCAACATGTAGTAAGGACCTCGGTTTAGAAACTGCGCAGATTGCACCAACTGACTATTTTTACCGAACTGTGATCACACAGGGTATGAGTCATAAACTTTTGCAGGCCTTCCACGTCCTTTGTCGGCTAGCACGTGGGTAGAACTAGTAAAACTGAAAATCGAAGAAAGAATATCAACTTCATTTTCATTGATACCCTAATCGCCCACTCAGATGTCCCCGTTTTCCAAGTGTATGATCACGTCCATCACTTGCGACGTAGAAAAGCTATTCACTAGTAGGTACGCTCGGGATTTGATACTCGGAGCTTACTTTCGATGTTTTACCTTCTTAGGCAGGTTGTAAAGACAACTGTCATCAATGGAGGACATGTTCTGTAAGTTGCAGTTAGAGAACCCAGGGACACGAGTCCTTTGTAAGATAACGAAAATATATTAGCGTCTATGTAAATCTCTTAATCCAGTATAAAACGTTCTGTCATAACTGATCAGCAAGCCCTAAGTCGCCCCATAAGGTGATCGAAGACGGTCTTGTATTCTCGACTCTACACTGTGGATTCCGCATTCCCTGTCAGAGAAACTCAGATTCCGGATTGTAGCCGTTCTTGGGAGTCCGGATCGCTTGAACTGAATTCCAGATTCCAAAGCTCAGGATTCCGGGTTCCACAAGCAAACATTTCTTAGATGGCGGATTCCACAAGCGAAGTTTCCTCATTCCGGAATCTAGTTTACGTTGGGCGACCGAAGTAAAACCGCGGCGGGCGTCGCTTTTGTTGCGCCAGAATACTAACTTTTTTAAAAAACAGTGCTTTTATTTCATTGTACACTAACAATCTCGAGGGTTTTTAGCCCATGAAAACCTTAAAACCAAATGGGGCTCAACAATTGTTTCTTCCTCCCTACTTCGCCATGCTCGCCGCTCATTCGCGCGCTCGGCAAACAAAACCACCAGCCGCGCATAACCGCTCCTTGCTCCCCTGGACATCGACTTCGATTCCCTGAATCGTACTCAGGAAATAAGAGTACGTTGACTTGACACGGAATCAGCATTTCAGATAGAAGCTAAAAAAGGTACCCACTAGTCTAAGAACGGCGAAACTCACTTGAAACTTCCCATGACACAGCCACGAGGAGACAGACACTTGCAACTCGGCCAAACTGTAATTATAGAAGGAGTAATAGCTATTCAGTAAGAATCTAGAGTTTCACAAGACTTCATGCTATTTCTTTCAATTCCATGAGTCACTCTAGTGGCCAAAATACGAAAGTAAGACATAAAGTTATGCATGGTTTTAGCAAATAGAGCCAAAGAAAAAAACGTTTCGAGACGTTGCTAATGGCTTAGATATACGATAACAGCTAAACGACCTTATGGCATGGGTCTTATCCTTTCATTCTAGAAGATGTGTTGTGCCATTGTTATTCAAGTACTTATTGTGAAAATCCATTATTCTTGTTTAAGCATGGCTTGTGCTAGCCATAAATTTAAGTCCCGACACTGACCAGCTTCAATTTTCCCCAATTTCTCTCGACTTGTAAGTAAAGGGAAAAATAACCGATTTTGATAATGATGATGATGATGATGACCACGACTACGAATAATGAGGAAGTCGTGATAATGATAGTCGCATCGCATATCAGAGATGTTTTCAACTGAATCGTCGGCCGGACAAATGAATGGTAAAACAGCTTTAAAATGATTACATACTATTGTCGTGGTCGAAGTTTAAGTTATGTCCTAGTTCGTGAGAGAGAGCCAGCCAAGGACCAAGTGATCCCCAGTAGCTCCACTGGCAACCAAAAACAGAAAAGACGTTAATTAAAACTTGAACAAAGACGAGAGAGTTATTACGCGGAGAAAGTTAACCTAGCGCTAGCTAGAATATTTAACTCTATGAAATCAGCCCAAGCCTGTCTCGCAAACTCGACAAAATTTTTTTTCGTCAAGAAGACTTGCTCGAGGAGACAGAATTGTGTAGGTACAGTATATGAGTGCAATATTTGCGCAACCCCAGCAAAAAGCCAGTATTGTATACTTCGCAAAAATTAACGAAAAATTTGGGAACAGTTCTTGACTTACCGCGTCAACACCGAGTGATCTTCTGGTGCATATTTCTCCTCTATACGCCATTCCTCCAAAATCGTCCCACATTTTACCCCTGAGATGAGAATCACCAAGTTATATTGAGAGATGTGAGATGCGAGCTATGTTCAAACTTTACGAAAATCATACCGGATATATGGTTACTGTTCACACACAAGAACGGTTATTTCGGCGCGATCTCTGTAACGGAGCGAAGCTGCGACGCGCCGATCTCTCAATTGGAGAGTCACACTACCAGGGCTGTCAACTCTCCCGGAGAATCCGGGAGACTCCAGATTTTGAACCGTTTGTCCCGGTTTCCACATTAGAGTCTGGAATCTCTCGGATAATTGCCGAAGTTTGCAAATTTCTTGTAGAATAGACTTTCTGAAAAAGAAAATTTCAAAATTGCGTTGTTGAGCTATTTTTCTGTTAACAACGAACGTTTCCTCACTAACTCCGGTATGCCATTGTAATATAAGCAATAATGTGTGATTGGTGGGAAGTAAGCTAATTAGGTCAAATGTTACAATTTCAACAACATCTTTTTCGCACGTTTTTTTTTTCACAAATGACGTCATTTGCCGTTTGCATTATGACGTCATTTATCATCCCTCCCGCATCAATTCACAATATTTGAAGACGTGGGGGGTTGACCGCCCTGCACTATATCGGATAGGTGTTCATACTACGCCGGATATCTCTTCGTGTTGGCACATAGTCGTGAACATGGTGGTCGCGCCATGTAAAGGAATCCAAGATAGTCCTGGTTCGTGGATTCCACGCCGTGGATTCCTGATTCCAGGTACTTGATTCCAGTCTTTGTCAGTGGAACTTGGATTCTGGATTCCAATCCTTACTAGGATTCCGGAAACCACAAGCAAATATTTCCAGCTTCCGGAATCTGGATTCCCTTACATGGGGCGAACATAGCCTGCATAGCGGAACAAACTTGACCAAGCAATTCCGATCCAGTAACGTTTTTTTATTTTTGTTTATTTATTTATTTATTTATTTTTTTGAGAAAAGCGTCACTGATTTAGATGTAAATATCAGTCTTTCCCTCATGTATTTAAACTATTTTTCTGACCTTAATAAATGGATACTGTCGTATCTGATGCCAGCAAGATTGCTTGAACGGTGATTTTTGAAGTTCCTCAAATCTTCGCCTGCTTGCTTCACAAAAGGTACGTGATCTTTGTCCGTCCATATCTCCAAAGCCGATAAAACCACTCGGATGTTTATTTTGCGGTATATCTAAAAAATGGCGAGCAGTAAAAACAAAAAACAACGAAAGCAAATTATAAAAAAAATATATTCTTCAACACCAACAATTTGCTGAAAGTTTAGCAGAGCTTTCGGAACCCAACCGAATCCCTATACCAGTGATGACGTTTGCTGTTATTCGCAGCCTCGACTTGATGAGGCTGCAATTATAAACTATCAGTTATAAACTTGAGTTACATATCTCAGGCTTTAATATATAATCTCGACCCGGTTACGAGAGATTGCAGGGGCTGACACATTGATACTATGGCTTAGAATCGCATGATTCTAAGCCATACTATCAGATTTAAATGCATTCGTGAGACACTGATTTCTTCAGTTTAAAGATGTATTCATAGATTCATACAATTCAGTTTTAAAGAGTTATTGAATTATGCTTAACCTACCGCATCTACCGCGTTTACAAGGGTAAAAACTCTTCGTTTTACGTCTGCAATACTTCGCTTGTACTTCTTGTACTAAAAGTGATAAAAGAACTTATGTTCAGGTTTGAACGCAGGGGACAAAATTAACACAATTAACGATATTTCATAAAGACTTCTGTGAATCTTGCAAATTTTTTCTCCCCTTGAAAAGATGAGAAAAGCCGTGCTGCCGATTCTACAAATTTATCCCAAATTGCAAAGTTTACAAATTTAACGTACGATTTTTGATAACGGCTTGGATCACACCAGTCAGGCGAGACATAATTTTGCAGGAACCCCAGCAAGAAGCTGGGTACGAGTTCCTCATACTTTGTCCCAGTCTCCCCGGCTAGCGCCTGGCAGATTTCAACATGTGATAGCTCGAAACGGCACCCACTGTGACCTTTGCTGCATACAGTGTGTTTACTGTCTTCTTTCAAAGCCAGAGGAGAGAAAGATGCTCAGCGCAATAAACGTAAGTAATTTCGGTATGCGCGTATAATGCACATTCTCGGCAGCAATATCGCTAATGTTAAAAAGCAATATTTATTTGTATTTATATCTTTGAATTTGTATCTTTTTCGTCCTCATTTACCTTTATTGGGATAAATAACACGCTGACAAAAAAAAAAAAAAAACCTTTCATGAATTGCTGATTAACAGTCAAAAGTAACATTCTCGCTTAATGTTATGACATAGTAACAGGTGGCCAGGTAGATGCATTTTTGCCATTATCACTGGTTTTCAGTTGATGTCACGGCGGCTGTGCATGCTGGTGTACAAGAACAAAATTGCTTTCTCTCCACTTAAAACTCCTCAACTGAACATGTTAACTGATTGATTCAGTTTTCATTGACAGCTTTCATCAACTCATTTGCTTTTGTCCTTCCATTTTATTACTGTTGGCCTTGTGAATTTTTGTAATTATTGCAGATGATTTTTATAAATTTCAAAGCTGTTCGCAATCCTGGATGCATCAGTACTGGATTTTTTTTGTAACCAGAATTCCTTAAACTGCCGTTTATAAGCCTTGGGTTGTTTAGTAGGAGGTTTTAGGAGGGTTTCTAAATGGAGGGGCTTATATCCCAGGGGCTTATAACTGGAATGCGAGGCCACTATAGGGGTGCTTGTGGAAATATGTTTTGCATTTACTGATGATTAAAGTGACAAAGACAAAACGTAATAATAAATCAAATTCATTTGAATACATTTCAATACATTTCACGTGTCTGGGGGGCAGGGGTGGCTTGTAATCGGATGTATTTTTTTGTTTACAGGCAGACAGGCCTGTTTGTTTAATTGTTTAATTTTTTTTTCACTTACCACCACATTGTCAACAATAATCATTAATTCCACATATCGGGTTTTTTTGGTTGTTAGATATTTCTTGTATATGGTTTCTTCTGCCTCTCTTTATTCTTAAAAAAAGTAATAAAAAGGAACAAGTTAAAGGAACAGTATCCCGTTACTGCGCATGCACCAAACTTTGATTTTTGGACAGGATGTCGCGAAATCAAAAGATGCGAGGAGAGTAAGAGAATCTTGAAAAATCCGTTTGCATCGCGCTTGGCCGGGTTCAATACGACACTAAAACTTCTCAGGATTATACATCAATGATATATTGTTCCTGTTAAGTTTTTATTTGGGCAAAATCTGGATTTTTTGGCGTTACTTTTATTGCCGTTGGCCGGAGGACCAAAAGAATGGAAGCACTTTGATGCCGATTGAAGGCTGATTTCTTCTGCTAGCTTCCATATAAGCTCAGATAATTGTGAAAGGAATACGCAGAAATGAAACAGCAACAATAAAGACTGTAAGAAAGAAACCGTTGAGACATTGATGTGACTGAGGAGATCTTGTGGAGGGGAGCTTCGTGAAGCAGAATGTTTTGCAACGACGCGTTAGTAAACTTTTAAATGAATCTCCCTACGGCCGACAAAATCGAACAAACAGGCGCTACACGTTTTGAAAAACTAGTGACACGAATCATAATATCATTCTTGACTAACCTTTGTGATGATTCATAGCGTTGAGATTGCATTTTTATTTATGTCTTTCAAACGTTTGAGGCTAGAATGCGAGCAAATCAGGCAGATATTACTGGACTTGGAGCGATTGACCTCTGACACGAGTTTTAAATTAGAAAATATGTTTTTAAAGCGAGCGGAACGAGATTTTCGGGTCGCGAGGCGGCCCAGCTAGCGATAAAATCGCGATGTGTCTTCGAACTGCGAGCCAAATTTTTATATAAGACGAAAGACTTCTTCGAAAGTCTAAAATATTACTTGAGAATATAAACAACAAATCTCTGTCGGCGGTGCGGTCCGGAAGGAAATCTTGTCGAGTCAATTTGACAGTTCTATTGTCTTTTGAAGAAAAAACAGATGACGCTCGCGCGTGCGCATAATCGGGACACTGTCCCTTTAAGAATTAGTTTCAAGAACTCTGAACAGTTATGTTCATCATCATCATCATCATCCAGCTTATCATCTTTATCATAATCATCATCAAAACTTGATATGATCAACTCTCCATAACTGCAATAGCTGTTGAAAGTATGGATCCTTTATTTGTCGTTTAGGTATTCAAGGATCAATGTTCCAGACCAAATCAATATATTTTTCCATGCAAATTTTTGTTATCATTAGAGTGAATTCATGCAACTTGTTTCTTATATGCTAATGTGGCACACAATATCGTTATGACCAGCTTTTGTACTCACAGGCACCCCCCCCCCCCCCCCATTCATGCTGGAATGTACTGCACTTTTCAAGAACAAATGGTAGCTCAATTCTGAACCAAGAATAATCTGTACGAGGCAAAAGGAGTACTTTTAAATATACTTGCCTTTTTGCTGATGTGATCTCTTCAGTTACCACAACTGGATGAAATTGTGGCATCGGTTGTTTGACAAGTTTCAGTTAGTGAGGAAAAATCCAATGAGACGTACTTTTTGCTATCAAGACATGCACATTTAATTGGAAGAGACACAGGTGAAACTCTGGCATCCATTGTAAAATTAGCAAACCGACATGATCTCAACTCTGCTCTTTCAATTAAAAATTTGTACGGGGGGTGACAACTCTAACAAAGGCTGTTTGGGCAGTCCTATGAATAACTTTATGTCCTCCCAGAAATTTGGACAACCCTCCCGACCCTCTCCATTTTTAATCTTTAACTTCCCAAAACTGTTTTAACAATTAAAATTAAAAATTTTAATTAGAGATTTTTTGCGGCTTCTTGTTAATTATGTAACTTGTGAATTATCTAACCTTAGTTAAAATTTTGAAATCTTGGTGCTCTGAAATGCCATTTCTAGTGTTCTGAGAGGACAAATTCTGTCCAAATGTTGTCTAAATCAATTGTCATTGGTATGCTTATTTTTATTGGCGTGACTTCGCGGAGAAGTAGTTGATGTTATTTTATATTTTGTGCGGTTTTTGAAATTGTTCTGGATGTCAGTTTCCGCTAAGTATACTGATAGTATGTGCCTCGCACCGGCACGATTCTTGTGTCAATCCGCTGGGGATTGCACGTGGTCAATCGCACTCCAACTTCATGCTATTTTAGTTGGAAACGTTGCTGATTGGTCTTTTCATATCATGGGGAGTTAAGCTGTTTTCAAGTGTCAAAATACATAAAATACAGTGCATACACAGGGTGTATATATTGTTTGATAACATGTAATATCAAATCTTTGCTCAATGTCCCGAAAATATCTTATATTTCCCGAAAAACTTCCCAGGTATCCCGATTCCCGGCAAAATCTTCAGATTCCCGGAATAAATTTGTTTTTCTCCCGAAACAGCCCTTATTAGAGCTGTCATTCCCCGTAATTTGTAGCAGTGGTTTCAGTTCAGTGGTGCGTGCCTTCTCAATTGTTCGTCTCATTTGCATTTAGTGATTTTCATAAGCATATATAAGAAACAGGTTATAAGAATTCACTATTATTATCATTATCATTGGCGTTAGCATGGGCATTGTGATCATCATCAGACACTTCTATTAATAATTACAATAATTATTATCATGAGGGCCAATGAAGCCAATGAAATTAAGAATGAAAAGAAAAGAAAATGTGGCGGGGGGCAGTTGGCTCTTATCCGGAAGGAGGGGAGTGGCTTATAACAGATGTATTTTTTTTTACAAGTAGATGGGCCTATAACAAGGGGGGGGGGGCTTATAAGCAGAATTTTTACAGTATATTGTTCATAACAAGTTTCTAGGCTTACCCTGGAGGAAGACGCCTGGGTGTCACTTGCTTCTTCTGTTGGCATTTCTTCAGGACTTGTTATTCCTTGTTAACAATATTTTTTTTATAAGGCAAAAGTTTATGTAGAGACTTCTCTAATATTCTAGTATTTTAAAAAATTACAATTTGGAGGATTTGCCTTTAAGGAGCAGTTTCTGTTAATTTTGCTTACCACATGAAAATCTTTTCTCCTTTTCAAAATTTGTTTTATAAACCTTGTGTGCTCCCTTGCCCTATAATACAATGAATTCATCATTGATTACTTTTGTAAACAGTTTTGTTGGGATATGCTCTAATTTAATGCAGTGATTTCAAATGGAAACCTTAGTGGGATATGGCTCGATGTACATTTGTCCTTCTTCATCTTCGATCATGCCACTAAAGAAATGGAAAAAGAGATATAAATATTTAAACTTTAGGTTAGGAAGGAAATGAACCACATGTAAATACATCTTATTTAGGTTTTTTATCACCTCAATCCATAACAGGTGTCAAGGATAACTGTCGACCCCATCTCTTGTCCCATCACATAACCTTGGTAGTGACAGTTAGTTGGAGCTACCTGTTATTTGACATAAAAAAAAAACAAAGACAAAAACAAAGCAAAACAAAAATCAGGGGAAAAAAAAACAAGAACAAAATAAATAATTAAGTTAAGCTATCATTTAAGTACCTGCAAGTATTTTCAGTTAGATTAGCAAAAAGATTTTCAGACTATTTCATTCCACAAGCAATGTACAATTTAGCACTTGTTATTCCAGCAATTTCTTTGCAGTATGTTTTCAAAGCCTAATAGCTAATAACTTTCAAAAAGGTAACTTAACTTAACTTAATTTCTTTCATCTGTCAACTTCTCCTACTAAAATTCAATTCCACCCATAGTTGCGTATTTTTATCCATTAGGTAGACTTGCCACAAGTCGACCTCATGAGTTTCTAAGCGAGAGGAGCGAGATTTTTAGGCCATAAAGCGTTCGAGCGAGAGACGAAGTCTTCGTCCCGCACCATATTACAAGCGGTAGAGGTCTATTCCTTCGAGAAATAGGATATTTATAAGGTCTTTTGAAATTGATCCAAGTAATATGTATATATTTTTTTTATTTTATATTTATACAACTTATACTTATGTACCTTTTGCTCCACTAGTAGGCCATTTTCCTTGAAATAACGTAAAGTGAATTGTGGTATCAAAACTAACCTGAATAGAAAACAAAAAATTTAGCAAGGTGTCTGCTAAATATTTTGGGGGAGCCTTGAAGGCGAACTTATGATTTATTGCGCAATTTTATCCAATTAACTTTATATTATAAAGAAAATCATTCGTTGTACTGAGGACTTCGTTATATAGTGGTTCGTTATATCGAGATTCCACCGTACCTAAATCTCGCAGTGGAGAGCCTCTCGTCTTGTCCAGGGAGGGGGAGGTGGGTGAGGAGGTTTTTTTTCCTAGAGATTTTGCTACCGCTCAAAAACATAGGAAATATTTTCTCCCGGTTATAAAACCTACAGCACCTACTTGTTGAGACGAACGTCCACAACCACTTGTTTGCCAAAGGCTTTCAGTTTGAAGGGAGCCCGGTCGTCTTCTCGTTTCTGGTGTTAAAACGGCAACAAATTTGATTAATTCATCAATTCATTAAAGCGCGCACGGGGCCAAGTTAGTATAAGGATCAAACTCCCGGGGGGGGGGGGGTACTTTAGGAATTTCTGGGTGGGGATGTGCCACTGGGACCCTGGAACCCTGGAACCATTAACCTATCCCCGAGCTAGTTCAGCTGAATTTTGCTACCCTACACTAGAGTAAACTCCCCAAATCCCCCCTATCCTAGAGTAGCTTCTTTCCAGAAACTACTGAGGTCACTAGCACAGTCTAGCGCACTCTAGCCAAAACAAAACCTTATACCACAATCCCTAGTCTAGATAAAATCTTCAACCAACTGATCAGTTTCCTAAAAAAATGATACCCTATTCTAGACCCAAACGCTCTGATTTATATACCCTATCGAAGAGTAAACTGCTTGAAAACCATACCCTTCACAGCGGCACATACCTATATAGCCCGTATATGGTAGTACCCCTCCCCCCCGGGATAAAACTATAATGTAAAATTCATCCTTTCGTAGTGTCCGCAGAACCTTTTTAGCAGGCAGATTGACAGACAAAGATTTAAGCGTCAAATTATCATTTTTAATTGCTCCTCTTGGGTCTTTACTTTCTTTCTCACAGATGCTCAAGAAATTGGCCTTCGTCGATTTGTAACGCTTACTATCTTCTGAATCACCAGCTCTGCTCATAATCGATAGACAAGAGTGGAAGAGAGCTCAAGCGACTATTCAGGATATAAACGTAAGTTCTTCTTGATCAAGTACCTTTGATTTCGTTAACAAATTTCTCTTTGCTCGTCCTTTGTCTAATCTCTCGGGAAATACTATGTCAAAACTGCCATGGGTATCTTCCGGAGAAGCTGGGAAAAAGACAAAATCTTCAGTACGTAACGAGGAGTGGGCGGTAAGGAGAAGTAACGTTTTGATCATCGGAAGTATAGTCAAACTTTGTCAGCCGCCTTACCAATAGGTGGATACTCTTCGTTTATAAGTTTCCACCGCTCTGGCCCGTTATCAGTTAGTAACACCCATTTAAAAGTCAATTAATTAGGTCGGTAAGCATGTAAGACAAAAGATGTTACAAAAATTGTTAAAGGAGGAGTTACTGAGTTAGCTGAAAACCAGGTAAAAACTTTAGAAGACCACCCGAAAAAGGCTAAGAAAGGAGGTGCGATTTTTTTGTTTTTTAGTTTTTCTACTTGTGGACGGCTTCTTAAGCTCGATATATATCGAGACCTTTTCTTTCATAATTTTAAAGGGGCTCCCTTGCCTCATGTTCTTTTAAACTTTATACGTAAATGTTTGTTTGTGTGGTAAAATGATAATAAACAAACAAACAAACACTGAACAAGTTGACAACAAAACTGTGCACTTTCTGAGGAAGTAGTGGTGCCTTTGTAATGACATCTGTAAACGGTAAGACTTTCTAGTCTTATCGGATAAACTGTTGGCCCGGTATCACAACCATACACACATTTACTAAATTCTTTGGGACGTTAAAGAACTGACCCACACACTGTTCGTAAAGATTAGGGGACGCAGTCCCCGTCCCGGTTTTGTGGTCTTTCTTGAATTCACACTCACTTTAGGGGCATCCGTACTCATTACTTCATAACTTGTCAGCTGACTTGTAAAGTGCACCCTATTTTAGCAGTATGGCAAAAGTCCCCCACCCAGTGTTGAAAGTTATCCCTGAAAAGCCCCGAGAAAATGGCTGATAATATTAAGATATTTACAATCTTCTATTTACGTCTACCTTCATAAGCTGGATGGGACTCGGTTACCGTCAGTAACGCCGCCAAGGCAAGAAACAGGAAGAAAACACCTGGAAATTCAAACAATTCGCACTCAAATTTATAAGTTTCATTTTATCTTTTTTTGACGAGAACATTTGTCAGAACTGTAAGCTTTTATGGAAATACAGTAAACAAATAAACATTGTTGAAATATGTTCGCCTTCTTGCGAGTTAAGTCAGTTAAATTTCCTGCCACGAATGCAGCACATTGGAAAATCTGGTTTTCTTTTTGTACGAAAACCCGAGGAAAATAACCAAATTCCTACTAAAGGGTGAAGCACTTGCTCACATCTTTAGACGAATCTTTCGTGATAGTGTCACTGAAGGAGTTCATGGCCCTCAGCTGTGAAGTCTAGACTGGCTCTGTCAACAGATCATTGCATTAGATATGTTTAGCTGAAATATGCTTAGAAAGATAATTGATCCTCGACGGAAACACGAAAACAAAAAAAAAAACAAAATGATTTTCCATAAACGTATTTCTTGTACAAGAGGCCTTGCAGTTATTATGTAAGGTGGATGTTATCCTGGCTCATCTTTTGTGAGAATCGCGAAGTCAAAAATCTTTTTTTGCCTTGTGAGTCCTGAGTCACTGCAGTATATGACGGTTTGCCACAGGTTTTAAAAGAAAGGAGAGATTGCCTTCTTACCTTTCTTATTTAAAGCTTCTCTGTTTCTGGTTACAATACAAAAATTCTAACTGGCAGCGCTCTCAGTTAACGCTTAATCTTTATACGTAAGAAAGTACATCGTGATTACCTCCGAGCGTCGTGTCGTTTAACTTTCTCCGGTAATCCCTCAGCACCAAAGTTATTCAGTGGCTATTGCAAGGTATTATTAACAATAAATAAGACTGGACAAACCTTTAAGCTTCATTTTTGAGAATTTTCAGTTTCACGCGCACACCGAAACAGAGGAAAACCAAATTCTGTTGCGGTTAGATGAGCTCAGATTTTTTCAGACATGACAGACGAGTGAAAGGCTTAGCTTTAGTACACCTTATTGCGATGGGGATACTGCTGAGTAATGGTTTTTAGAAAGCTACTCAAATAACAGTGATCTGGATAACTGAGATATTATTTAACCTTATCGTTGTAATCTTACCCAATTCGTTCGGGTACTTAGCCACGACGAGGTATTCGCCGGTTAGGTCGTTGAACAACACTTGCATATGGCTGAGAGAAGACGGAATTTACTGTAACTAGTTTTAAATACTATGAAAACTGTTTTGAATAATAATAAAAATAATATAATAAATTTAAAAATTCAGGAAAGAACCAGCCAAAAAAGAGGCTTGGCCAGATTCTATGTTATTATTATTATTACTATTATTATTATTATTATTATTATTATTATTATTATTATTATTATTATTATTATTTTAAGCGAATTAATTGTAAATAGGATTTTAAAAAAAATTATTATTATTATTATTATTATTATTATTATTATTATTATTATTATTATTATTATTCATCCCTACTGCTGGACCAGGGGTCAATTTAATAAAACTTTTTTGCTATTGTTTCAGAGTCTAAAACAATGGCTACACTTGTAAAAGTTTTATTAAATAGGCCCCAGCACAGCAGTCAATGCAATTTGTTATTCAGAGATAAAGTCCATTGTATCGACTTGCACTGCGTTGCAAGTGCTTTTTGTCCCTAGTGATTCTTCCGTTTCAAACATGATCTTTCTTGCATACATTGCTTTAACAGCAGGCTTTCCTTCACCCCGGCTAGATCACTTGATATAACGACCATTGAACTTTCAAGTGTCCACATTACAGAGGTTTCCGTATTACGGAGCATTGAATTTTCAAATTAAGTCTAGTACATGTATTTTTTGGGACAAGGGGACTATCTACTCTTAGTCAAGAAGATGTTCTACCTGAGATGACCGTAAGGCTGGTTCTACTGCACAGTGATTATTTTTGTTGTATCATTTCGACGTGTGGTTCTATTTACACACTTCACTTTACAAAGCTTTAAAAGAAGTTGCAGAAAGGTCACTGGTGCTTCCCTTTTTAGGGAAATTAAGAAAAACAATGATCAATCAATTTTTGAGAAATTCATGCTGAGAAACGTTTAAAAACCGAATCCCCCAGCACGAAATCCGATAGGACAAAAGAAATTGCAAGCATTGAAAAAAAAAAAAAGATCATGTAAGCATGTGCTGACAATGAAAAAACGAACAGTCTATTTTGGTACGGTGAATCAAAATTCCTAACTCACATAATATTGCAATCCAAACTCGAGAAAGAGGTGCCCTCAAGTATAGCGTTGTAGCATGATCATTGCGCAGTCTCTGCTTCAAGAATTCCCAGTTCTTTATCCTTCTGTTTGGAACGACAATGAATACTTATAGGTAATTCCTTTCGGACTACTAATAACATTTATCTTGCAAAGGTATTCCAGTTACGTATAACTATGTGACCCCCCCCCCCCCCTTCTCCTTTCTCGCCTCACCCCTTATCGGAGAGAACCACAAGCATACAGTATAAACGGTTAGTATCACTTTATTCCTTGAAATGTTATGTGGCCCCTTAAGGTTATGAGGGCTATAAGGCTACGACAGCTTAGCGAACTACTGCTCGAACTTGCAGACTATAAAAGGATGGTCTATCGTTCCTGCTTAATTTCACCAAAGTACCGTGTGGTAATGATGTCAACGGACGAATTCCCCGATGGCTCAGCTAACTTTGCAGCTACTTCTTTAGATCCAAATTTCTCGTTGGTTTGGTAGCGAAGGTTACCCTTTTCGTCTAAAATTATTTCCTTTACGAATTGGGCACATTCTTCAGAGCTCTGCGATTTGCCTTCAATCTCCTTTTGTATCTTTGCAGAAAACATACTTTTGAGGTTTAAGGTCTCAGGGTCCGCGTTTGGCGTGCTAATTCGACTCCATTCCTGCGCTTTTGCTGCTAGCGGAGTTAAAACCGGGCCTGGTTCCAATAGACAGCATCTAAACAGAAGAACACGTGCAAAACAGCTAAATAAAGGATTATTAATGATAATGATTCTTGAAAATGGTGATTTTCACGCACGGTCGCGTGTTTTACTCTCTCTACTATCTCTGAAAACCAGGTGCCAAACGCGTGGCACGTGTCTCCATACCATGATACGGATCGGACGTACTTTACCTGGTCTCGTCGCTTGTGATAGATATTACTAATTAAACTAGCATGAGGTAAAGTGCATGAAATTTCACTGATAGCAATATGCATGCTGTGCACGATGAGGTTTTTTTACAATTATTAGGGTTATGTACAAAGTGAGACTTAGGTTTGCCATTTGGCTGTCTGTAGAACCGTCCCCGGTCTTAAGAAGCTACTAAAAGCCCGGTGTGAACAAGGTTTAGGAGAGTACAGTCGAACCTTTCTAATACGGACACCGAATTAGGGACAGTGCGAAGTGTCTGTAATATAGAGGTGTCCAAATAAAAGAGGTCACCATGATGACGTCACTTAAAGGACTCCACTTACAGTTTTAAGTGTTCAGTAGCTAAAACCAGGCTCACACTTGTCTTTAAACTGCATGTAAAGTTATTAATGCACAGTACAAAGACACTGTCTTTCAGTAGCATACAACATTGTACATCTCAGGTACAGACAAGTTACTGTCTTAAAACGAAACGAGCTACAGGGCAATGCTGCACGTGAAACGTTGTAACGTAAGGCTTAATTCTGATAGCGTCTTTCGCTATTTTGCAAGTCCAGTAAACAGTAACTAGAGTACAAAATGTAATCACGGGAATAGAAAAGATCTTTATGCTATCTGTAGTTGTTTAAGCCTTCAAAACGTCGGTTATGTTCCTCTGTACACCTTTCGCAAATCGTTATTTGGTATACAGCGACTGGACTATTTATCACCTTGCATAGTTAACCAGCCAGACTTGACGGGATTTACCCCGTGCAGATTCACCTGATCGGGGTTCGGGACTCACCTGATCGCCGCAGTGTCCGTAATAAAGAGGTTAAGTTCATATGAATTTACTCTCTGGGGCCGAGATTTAGTGTCCGTATTACCCTGGCAGAGGTTTTTTCTTTTTTTTTTTTTTTTTAAGAAAATATATGAGAATTTTGTCGGGACTTTGAAAACTGTCCGTAACAGAGAGGTGTCCGTACCTAGACATTCGGCTGTATATGGTTTCAAGTAAAAGATTAGTATTTACACTGGAGAATTGTGTAGGAGCTCCGTTTTTAGGCTTGGATAAATTTATCTATTGATTGTAGGTATTTACCTGATATTAAAGTGACGAAGTGTAGGAGCCAAACTCTCGGTCAGTCCTTCTACGGCAAACTTAGACGAGCAGTAAATCTCCCCAAAAGGAACTCCGACTATTCCAAAATGGCTGCTGTTATTGATAATGAGCCCACTTTGCGTGGCTTTCATGCTGGGTAGGACGGCTTGGATAAGTCTCATGTAACCAAAATAGTTTAGTTCGAACAGCTCCTTTGCCATGTCAATAGGGATAAATTCGAAAGGAATTCCCACCATCCCAATACCGGCATTATTGACTGCGGATTGAAAGTATTTTAGTGATCACACTCAACGTATCTCAAATTAAAGTAACGAATCGATCTCTAGAAAAGAATCAGCCAAACTGACCAAAGTACACCATAAACACCAAGACTGGAATTAAACCCCTGACTCAGCCTTTTTTTTAACGTCATTAATTTAAGGAGACCAAACTTCAACACTCTTTAACGACATTTCTTTCAATAGGCTCTTTGTCCTGAACTTCCTACGTGAGGTAAAAAAACTGCAATTTTACCCAAAGCGAAGCGACGAGCAGCCCAAAGCAACCCCTCCTCCCTTTTGACCCTCACCGTTCCCCGGACGTAAAACACGTACACATTAGGCAATGTTGATAGGAACTTCTCGCCTTTTATACTGGTTATTCTGTGACACTTCTCTCCCAAACTGAATAAATTTAAAGACATTTTATAACAATTTGCTTAGTAAACATATGTTGTGTTTATAGGTTATTTAAGGCAGTGTTTACATGGAGGTGGGGACCCCAGGTAGGTAAGGAGTAACCTGCTTAGGTGGGGTAACCTGCCTTTCCACATAATCTCTCATTTTAATTTGATCACGTTTACATGATAGGTGGGTTGACCCGCCACATGTTACCTCACCTGTCTCGGATCCCCCACCTCGGGCCCTTAAGCTGGCTGGTTCATACACAGTGTTGCAATGTGTGCACCCTAGAACAAAGGGAATTACTGTCTCCAGACGTTAACAAGGGCAGAACACCGTTGGAAGAAGCAACCGGTTGTGGTCATATCTCTGGCACGTGACCACTTTCCTTATAAAGTGTTATACGATACGATACTTTATTGAACGTGGATATTACGCTTAGCTATCTATGGTGTTCAATCCCCGCCAAAAATCAACTTTAGTCCTCAACATTCAACTTGACCCGCTAACATTAAAGGGACTGGTTCACGATAATGCGCATGCGCGCCGTTTGTCTCTTCAGAATAAATTTGTCGGGTCAACACTAAATTCCAAATCGCCTTTACCTGTACAATCATTGAAAATCCTTCGTTTTATTCGGACATCCGTCGCTTTGGCTGGTCTAGTTATACTTCGGTAGTGGTGATTAACGTGTGGTTGTGTCGTTTGACTGGTTACGTTTTAAGAAGACGCAAAAAATAATGTTTTGATCATGGAGGTTCGGAAGAGCATCGTGGCCGTCCGGCAACGGGACGTTATCAAGAGTCTTTGGAGATAGAAAAGCTTAGCCTATCGATCTGGTATGGTTCTAGGAGTAGTGTGTGGTTTACGAAAAGAATACACGACACTTGGAAAGTGGTTAAAGGCATGAGTTCGTTCAACTTTGATTTGATTTTTGACTCCGACCTGTAGTTATACCGCAACAGGCCGCGCGATCTTCACCGATCTGGTACACTTGAAATGTTCCTTGTATCTTTGCTTTACGATCGTATATGTTTAAGAATTGATGTTTTTAAAATAAATTATTGCCTGAATATTCTGTTTATAATATAGTTTCTTTATGTGTGCTACTCGATAACATTTGTTTTGCGGAACACTGACCCGATGCAACGCGGATGAATTTGTTCATTTGCTGATAAGCATTTGAAATTTCTGCTCAATTAAGGATAATCTTTATACTCATACGTTGTGTGTTTTTGTCACCGGTAAGGCGCTATTTGTAGGTATTTCTGGGTTTATTTAAGGCAAACTGAGAGAACAGTAATAAGATATTTGTTTACAAATTTTGTTTGCCGATCGGTGACTGCTTTGTTAGCGTGGGTACGACCTCGTAAAAATACACGTTGGTAAATGTTTGTTTCAAAGCAGCACTGGGCTGTAAATCTTATTCTTATCGGCTGCAACATATATCTGAGGAGAAGCAAAGAATAAACTTGAATTATGGGAACCAAATGCCCCGAAATACTCTCGCGTCGCGAACAATTAATTTGAATTTTGTAAATTTACTTGCGTGCATCTAACTCGCTTCCGATTGGTTGAAAAACAATCAGCTTCTGTCAGAACTCACACATGCACGTTATCGTGAACCAGTCCCTTTAAATTTATAGCACTCAACTTTCAACTTCACGTTTCAACATTCAAAGTTAATAATTCAAGTTAAACTCCCAAAAATCAACTTGAGTCCTCAACATTCAACTTGAGTGGCTATTAAACATTAAGTTATAGCACCCAACTTTCAACTTAGCTCAACTTCACGTTTCAACATTTAAAGTTAATAATTCAACTTAAACTCCCATTATTTAACATGATTACTAGTTCTTGAAAATTGAGCGCGCAGCATTCTACCTATACTACAACATGCCAGTTTAACAACCAACATTCAACTTGAGAAATCAAAACCAACTCTGCAGATTGGCTATTTGTTGTGTTTTGCGGGAACAATTTTTTTTCGATTAGGACCGATTGATTTTTCTTGCTGGTGATTAATTTTTCCGAATTAGAACCCGCAAGAATTTCTTGCCACACGGTAGCGATTAAGAATTTGTTCAAAAACACAACAAATAGCCAATCTGCAGAGGAGAGACTCGTGGCTTGACTGGCTTGCGGTGTTCCAGGCGTTTGACTCATAACATCCAGCTGATTTGCTATTCGTCGAAGGGCATCTTTGACATTGTTGAGCTCGTTGTTGCTCATATTGATTTAGGAGTAATGTAGATGTACCTAAAAATTATCTTTTCCGCAGTGGCAAGAGAAGCCGCTATCTTGGTTGTGCGAAAGGAGAGACCAGGGGAGACAGGAGACTGTCTGTCCTGCGGTTGGCTTGTTACGTCAGCGTTTGACATATGATACATTTTGGCGGACAGTTTACGCTGTCCTCACAACGAGGTCAATAATTCGCAACGATGAACTTTAATCGCACGGCAATTATTCACGACCCATCGCGTCTGATACGATGATGAGACATATTTAACGCCGAGCACTGAATACTGAAATTGCAAAGTTGGTTTTGGTTTCTTGCAAGTGGAATGTTGGTTGTTAAACTGGCATGTTGTTGTATAGGTAGAATGCTGCGCGCTCAATTTTCAAGAACAAGTAATCATGTTAAATGTTGGGAGTTTAAGTTGAATTATTAACTTTAAATGTTGAAACATGAAGTTGAAAGTTGGGTGCTATAACTTAATGTTAGCCGCCCAAGTTGAATGTTGAGGACTCAAGTTGATTTTTGGGAGCTTAACTTGAATTATTAACTTTGAATGTTGAAACGTGAAGTTGAAAGTTGAGTGCTATAATTTAATGTTAGCGGGTCAAGTTGAATGTTGAGGACTCAAGTTGATTTTTGGCGGGGATTGAACACCATAGCTATCAGCTAGTTTACAGGTAATCCACGGCCCTAACTATATTCCTAAAATTTAAAATTCCAAAACAAAAAAAACAACAACAAATTATATTACAAAAATTTAAAATTAAAAACTAAAAATATACAATAATTCATCATATGAAAACTGTGAAAGCTAAGAATCGGTTAAACAACAACAACAAGAAACAGGCAGCAATTCCTATAAATGCCGATTTCAGTCAAAACTTAAGCAATCGAATTTTGTTCTTCACTTCATTGGTGCCTGCTTTATATCTGTGTTCTTCAAATTAATCAAAACAAAAATTTAATGTGAAATCAACGCCGATATTTTTTATTTGGGCAAAGAATAGTCATCGTACTTACACAACACATCAATTTTTCCTTCAGCGTTGAGCACTTCTTTAACAGCCGTAGTGACCGATTCGTCGCTACACACGTCCATCTGCTTGATGATCAAAGTTTCTCCAAGTTGTTCCTTTCCTTCTTCCTCCAATTGTCCTTTCCTCGCCAGATTTCTCATAGTGGCATAAACCTTGAAACGTTTCTCGGCATCTTTAGCGAGAAGCACAGCGGTGGAGAGTCCAATGCCACTAGAACAACCAGAGATAAGCACGATTTGGGGAACCATGATTCTTTTGTGAAAAGCAGCTTGAAAAACTTTTCTGTTTAATCGCTGTATATTGACTTAAGGTGACTCCGTTGCTAAAACACGTGCAGTGATCTGTGGCGATCTTTGTCTCGTTATTTTGACCCTTGTTTAATTTTTTTAAAATTTTACATCCTTTATTATTTTGGTGCCCACAAACCTTTGATCAAACCTCTACCAAGCTAAAATAATTGTTCCACAGTGTCAATAAGAACAAAAATTAGATTTGGCTATCGATATGATATTTTTTTGGGAAAACGAGAGCTCAAGCAGGGTTTTGAAATGATTTATCACCGTATTTCACAGAAATGTGAATAGTGTTGAACATTTTGTCATGTGAAAAACCGTGTCAAGAACATGTGAAAACAAGTAAAATCCCGAGAGGTGAAAATGGCGGTCAAAAGTTCCGGTCGGGAGAATTATGGGACAAAAAGACATAGAAAACACCAGATTAATTACTTTCAGCGTCTTTGGGACCAAAAGAACTAGTGTCTGTTCCACTTGACTTGAAGGAGATGATATTGTCCGGCTCGACTGCACACGGTCCATTTTTGTTAATTATTGTGGGGTGTGATTGTTACATACTTTGGGGGATAAAAATATAATAATAAACAAAATAAAGATAAAAAAACGAAAAAATACTAAAATATATGTCGAGAGCTCGAGGTCAGAAATATTAAACTAAATACCCAACCACAAAAACGCGTAGGACGCTCGTTGACCGTTCAGATGAAGAGCGAATAACCCCTTTATTACAGTAAATTCAATGTAAATTAAGATTTCAAACATTTCAATCTGAACGTGAGAAAGTTGAATCCTTACATAGTGTCGTAACGTTGCTTCAAGAGTTTCCAAGCTAGGTCTACATTGTTTGTACTCTATACTATTTGTGTAATTACCAGTTTTTAACTTTCTGTTCGAAACGGCTGTGAACAATCGTATTGCATGGGTGAGCCCTTTCAGGGTATTTACATTTTACCATGGCAAAGGCACAGTAAACACCCGCTCATAAGAACCTACTTTTTTCGCGTCTGGCAAAATAGGTTCTTGTAGTTTGGGGTACTTATTGGCAATTTAAGCTAAGTAGGTTCTTAATTAGGTTCTTAGTATTTATGAAGGAGATAATAGATTGAAAATTAACAGAAAAATAAACCATTTAGCTATTGACAATTTTATCTCTACAACCGTCAAAACTGATTACCAAATTTATTTACAGTTTCGTAAAATACGTTCTTGTTACACCTAAATTTACAACGTCAAAGTTACTCTCCTTTATTAGATTATTTATCGTAATTTAACTGAAACCCACATATAAGAACCTGCTTGATCTTGCTTGTCTAAACAGGTCCTTGTATCTTTGTGTACTTAAGTGGCATATTTCTGCCAGGAGGTTTTTAATCCACAGGTTCTTATCCGCTAGTGTTTACTGTATTCCAATTACGTGTGCAAATCCCCCCCCCCCCCCCACAACCGGCCTCTCTGTCCCCTCACCCCTTCTACCAGAAAACCCAAAGCACCCAGTAACGGTTGATATAACTTTAATTCTTGTATTTTTATTCTACCCTAAAGGTTTCACAACTACGAGAGCTGCATGTATGAGGCTACCCTTTGGTGACAACAACAACATAAACGGCGACAACCACTGTGCAGATTGCAATCAAGGAAAGGATGGCCCATCGTTTATTCTTGCTTTGTTTCGCCAAGGTATCGTGTGGTAATGATGTTTACAGAAGCATTCCCTGTTGGCTCAGCTAACTTTGCAGCTACTTCTTTTGACCCGAATTTCTCATTAGTTTGACAACGAAGGTTGTCCTTCTCACTTAAAATTATTTCCTTTACGAATTGGGCACATTCTTCACAGGTCTGCATTGCACCACCAAACTCCTTTTCTATGTTTGCAATGGTCGTATTCATGAGGTCTACGGTCTTAGGGTCCACGTTTGGCGTGCTGCCACGATCTTGTCCCCATTCTAACGCTTTTGGTACGCACGCAGTATGGACAGGCCCTGGTTCCAGCAAACAACATCTACACAACAAAAGACAAAAAGCGAAAGCATGCATTAGTAACTATGATGGCTCTTCAAGATGACGATTTTCATGAGCCGGGAAGCTTGCACGCATATTTCGCTTCCTGACAAAATCAGGAAGAAGTCGTAGTCCAAATTTAACTCTCCTTAATTTTGTTGCTCCTTTGCTGTTTTCTTTGTTTGTTGTAAGCTTTAGGAGACTGGCATTTTCGTGATAACGTCTCCTGACTGCCCAGAGTCCATTTCGTTTGTTTGTGTGTTTTTTTACTTATTCCAGACTACATTAGTATTCCAGGAGTTTTTCATTCAAAAGAGGATGTGAGTGGGGTTAACCGACTAGCGACAAAGGGCGAAAAATATTACTGACTACCGACAAAACGAGTAAAAAATTACCGACTACCGACAGGAAAAATATTAACCGACTACCGACATGGGCTGACATTATCAATATTTGTTTTCAGAGAAAAGAGCATTTTGCATTTTTTTTTTTCTATCCGTTAGGAAGTAACCTCTTTAAAGTTATGACTCATTTGATGGTCTAACAGAAAGAACTTCCTCTTTTGTTGATACGGGTACATTACTACAACTAATATCATAATCACAGAAGCCACACCTTAAAGATGCTACCGACTTTATAAATTTTATTGAAAAGACAAAGATGAAAAAACTGAACGTTTCTTGTTTCGGTCCGAGAAATGCTTAGAATAATCCTCAAAGAAAATTCTTTCCAGCTTAATGAAAAGCACTATATAGTAAAAAACCACGGTACCGCGATGAGCACATACAGCAGTTTCCTTTCCAACATTTTCATGGCCGCATACATAAAAACACAAAGTTTAAGCAAAACCATCTTTAAACCAACTGTTTGAAAAAGCTACATAGATGATATTTTTTCCCTATGGGACATAAGTAAACCAGACATGGTAGATTTCTTCAAATTCACAGATCAAGTAAACTCACTTCACCCTACCGCTCTACTGGCTATCAAATTTACGGCCGAAATATCTGACACTGAGACAATCTTTTTAGACCTGGTTGTATACCAAGGCACAACATTCAACGAAAAATGAGAAAAAGCTATCCTTGACGTAAAGACGAATTTTAAACGGAAACCCTCCAGTATATACTTTTGCACCTCTTACCACCCACCAATTGTTAAAATGGATTTGACAAACAAAAAGCCTTGAGAATCCTACGAACAAACTCCTTTGAGGAAGTATTTCAGATTTCAAAACGCGGTTGATGGACAGAGGCTGGCCACACAATTTTGAAAGAAAAGTTGCCATTAGAAGTAAAACTTACAGAAGGAAAGCAGCGCTCCTGAAACAAAACAACGAGGAAGAAAAAGAAATATTGTCTTTCGTGACACAACACAAGCCCTTCAGTGTCTATCATAAAAGAAGCTTTAATGAAAAAGTGTAATCTCATACAAAACCAACCACTACCTTGCCAACTTAACTTTCGGACGTACCGCAAAATCATACCCCCCACCATGGTACAAGAGGAGGGTAGATGGAACCCCTCCCCAGCGTTTTTGATTTTGCCTTCACTGAAAAGCCTTTGATCTTCTTAACAAGATGAGGTATATTTTATGAATGGTGGCGCTGCTGGAGGCCTGTTACGTCACCAACAATGGTCGCCATCTTTGCTGATATCTTGGATTTTACCAAGAATTAGAAATCAGATTAAAACAGCGAGAAATGGTAATTGCTTGACATGAATAATACCACATAAATTAGCACTCTGCATGATTTTAGCTGCGACATTTTTCTTTTATTGTTGAAAAAAGTTGAAAAAGAAACATACATTTTCACTCAAAATGGCTTGACCACCTGCTACTTATTACGTCATACTTCGTAACCATAGAAACTGATCATCACTGAGCTTGTCTCAAAATGCTCGCGAGGGATAAACGAATATCTACTGAAAACGTCAGGTGCTGATGTTTTATCCTCTTGGAAAAATCCCAGAAAAACCTTAAGGGGGGGGGGGTGGTGTCCACCCCCCACCCCTTGTACGTCCGAGGGTTAAAGTGCTATTTCTTTGAGAAAGGAAAATTATGGGAAAGGACATGCTTGTTAGAGCCAAAACATTAAAGGTATAGATGTGCAGCCTGTCACCCCTTGCAATTTTTCACTAAGAATAATTTAAGCCAGTATCCAAAAGGCTGGAGTCCATTAATTAATTAATTATACTTTTTACTGGCTGTGTACTGTAATCGACAGGGAAACCAAGTTCGCATTTACAATAAAAGGTTTGGTGATCAGTACTCATGATATTCATTTGGCAAACAATGGTGAAATAAACGATCATGTTGTAAAAACAAACAAGAGTTAATGAAGTTCAATCAAATGATGCATTCTTACAAATTTTACTCTTTCCTTAAGGATCAAAGTCTTGAAACTGGGTGAAATACATAAACATATTAATAATTAACTTGCCTTTTTACTTATTAACTGAGATTTTCCGACAAACGACAAAAATCAAAAAGTTTGACCGACTACCGACAAAGAGCGAAAATTTAAACCGACTACCGACAAAGTAAGTGAATTTTAACCGACAACCGACAAGTGGACCCCCCATTCAGACCCTCTCAAAATAGTCGGCGCGTTCGCTCATATTCAGCAGTAAATTCTATTAAAAGTTGCATATTCCTGTTTCAAATGAAAGATTGAAACCTTTCTGCAATGTTTACCTCATAAGGAGTAACGAAGAAATGATAAAATTAACCCAAGGTGAAGTAGTGGAGCTTCACGCGATAATTAGCACCGTGATGAAGGAAATCTGGTTATCAATCTCTGCAAGCAATTTAGGTTTTCACGTGACTGTTCGTACAACCGTTCATCCACCGGACGTTATCAAAGCGGGAAATGGGTAACGAGCGTGGGAAACGGGAAAATGAAAAATGGGAACAATCCAAAATTGGAAATGAAGTTGCCTATAGGTAGGGTTCATCTTAGAGAGAACTGACTGTATATCAGTTACTCGTCTCTGTATTTCTTTGGAGCTCCGCTTTCAGCCTTGGGTAAATCTATATAATTATTGATTGTTTGTCTTTACCTGATATTAAAGTGACGAAGTGTAGGAGCCAAGCTCTCCGTCAGTCCTTCAATTGCAAACTTTGAGGAGCAGTAAGTCTCCACAAAGGGAACCCCGACTATTCCAAAATGACTGCTGTTATTGATGATGAGCCCACTCTGCCTCTCTTTCATGCTGGGTAGGACGGCTTGGATGAGTCTCATGTAACCAAAATAGTTCACTTCGAAAAGCTCCTTTGCTGCATCAATTGGAATGCATTCGAAGGGGATTCCCGTTATCCCAATACCAGCGTTATTGACTGTGGATTGAAAATATTTCATCATGATGAAAGAATCTTAGATAAGCCTGCTGCAGGTAATATTCAGTTGGGAACTACTCCTCTAACTAAATGATTTTAAAGTTCCGCTAAATAACCTGTATGGGAAACATATATTAATCACCTGTAATCCTTAATAAATAAATTATCGGTTCAAGGAATTTCGTAAGAAGTGTACCCGAGATCATAAGGATAGGTCGGAAAAATCATAGCACTTATATCATAATAATAATTTTAATAATGGCGATGATGATAAAATAAAGGATGGTAGATGAGTTACACGTTTTGGTTATTAAAGGGACGTACTCTTTTAAGACAAAAATTATATGTAAAGGGTGGCATGCATGATGAGAGGTCTTACCCGTCTTATGATATCTCTTACAAGTTCCTACTTCCTGTATTTAAAAGATGGGAAGTCTATCTATTATATTCATCTTGCCGAGATGAATATTTAATGTTAACAGTGGGTTTTAACACAGGCGCAATGCCAGATAAATAGGTGGAATACACGGTCAACGTACTAGCACAACACGTCAATTCTTTCGTAACTGTCCACGCTAGAGGCGTAGTATACTTATAAGGCGGTGTAGTTGTTCGTTGGAAGTACTCGCCTTCAGTGACATTGCGGCACTCCACTGAGTGGATTTAAAGTCGTACATCGAGTAACAATCCTTCTTATAAGGATAACATATACTGTGGTCATAAGTTATTTTTTCCGGCCAGTTCATATACAGTTTTGTAATGAGTGCACCCTTGATAGCAGACATAGGATAGGTTGTAACTGTTGTAAAAATCCACTCCTGCATGACTTAATTTATTTTTCTTTCTTACGATAAACATCCATTTGGCGATAGATGACTGATGAATAAATGTCAAAATAACACGGAGTTTATTCATATGCGCTTTTAATACACTCGGAAAAGTGAGGCCCGGGAAAAGAAAAGTCACGGTACTTACACAACACATCAATCTTCCCCTCCATTTCCACCAGTTCTTGTACTGTTTGGCTGACTGATTCATCACTGCACACATCCATCTGTTTGATGATCAATGTGTCTCCCAGATACTCCTTCCCTTCTTCCTCCAGTTGTCCTTTCTTCGCCAGATTTCTCATGGTGGCGTAAACTTTGAACCGTTTATCGGCATCTTTTGCGAGAAGCACAGCGGTAGCGAGTCCTATCCCGCTAGAACAGCCAGAGATCAGCACAATTCGGGGATCCATGATTTTCTTGTTGACGGTAGCTTGGCAAAATAATGTCTAATTGAAGAATTTCTGGCTGTAACGAGCAATCCACAAAGACGATATTATTGTGTAATACGCGTATTGTTGCCGAGCTTTTCACAATGGTATAAAGTCCTCCTTATCTTTCCGCCATAAACTGTGACTGGGTACAAGAAATGTGAATATTATTAAAAATACGATCCTTCGTCGGGCTACTTTCTCCGTGAACCGTACGTTAATTTCTAACAGCTAAAGTAAATTATTAGTTCATCAAGGGAGAAAAGCCTAAATAAATAGACGTCTACGTAAAAGAAAGCTCAACCTAAGTACTGTTGACTTTAAGCGCCCTAATACCAACATGACGTATTTGCTTTTACCAATTGGCATTTGTACAATACAAACGAAGATGTCATCTCCAGTATTTTGACGAACTGTTGAAAGAAAGAGAACAATAAACTAAAAAATTTGAATACCAAATTTCGTAACATCCTTTTTTTTTCCTGCGTCATCGCACGTCTAACGTTTTCAGGCTTGATGAGAGGCAATGCGATGGTCACTTTAGTCCCTGCCAATATGTAACCGGATATTCTTGAAAACGGGGAATTTTTTCCCCCGCTTTCGAAAAAAATACACGCGCGATAAAACGATGGAATTACGACAGCATCCCTTACAGAGCATGCTTGTATAGTACATAACGTATGGCATCATCATATAACGAAAACCTCCGTTTTTGTCCGTCTACATGTAAACAAGAAGTCAGCGATTAACTTTAACTAGTGAAATCCCTACCCTTTCTTATACGTAAGCCTGAAAAAGGTACCCATTCGGCTTAATATTCGCTTCGTGCTGCGATATGGATTTTTTGGCTTTGTTTAGTCCGTTAATTCAAGATTAGAATGAAGCGGCTCAAAAGAGCTCAACTGAGTTGAATTCATGAGAACAGAGGAGAATTCACAAGAAAGTTGACTGGGATTAGTAGATTAATAGACATGTGAAATGAATATTTATTGGGAACTATTACTTATACAGTGAAACCTCTATTAAGCGGACACCCTCGGGATCTTCCCAAGTGTCCGCTTAATAGAGGTTTGTAAAAATTGCGCAACGTTTGTTAAAGATTAACATTCAGCGGTTACTCTGTACTGTGATTAAGTTCCATGTTGCTGAGAAAACTATTAAGGAAGTCGTGCTGTACTTTGCGCAAGACTTTTAAGCGAATTAATTGATCGCGGATGACAATTATATATACTGCCGGATATCGGTCTAATCTACAGTTTATTGACAGTTAAATGTATTGACTTATCTTTATTAATCGACTACAGTACGTATTTCAAGGAAATAACCCAATACTACTATTATCAATTCAGTCTTGCGTCCGCTTAATAGAAGTTTTTAACAGTAGAAATTGGCCAAATACGATTTATTTTAGTGCCCGCGTCCGCTTAATAGAGGTATCCGCTGAAAAGGGGATCGTTATAAAGGGAAACATAAGACGTTAATTTCGGGACCCAGCTTTGTGTCCGCTTAATAGAGGGGTTTCACCGTATATGGACCCCTCTTCAACCGAATAAATGGTCGACTCCAGCCCGTATCTTTTTTTTGTTTTTGTTTTGTTTTGTTTTTTTTGACGTTATATAAAAAATTGTGAGCATTTTCACTCACGTTTCCAGCATCTATGCAAATTTATTGGAAACTGAAGAAAGCTTTTACATAACAAAAGAGTTCAACTCCTACAGGATCGGTTTGGAACACCAACATGGCCGCCGTTTCATTACATTTCATCAGATAGGACTAAATAAAAAATTCAATAAAATGCCCGTTTTGGTTTTTGATGGAAAATTCGTGTTGCAGTGATTTCAGGTGAGGGCACTCTGCATGTGCAAAAGCGCTGCAGCCTGAAACCTTTTAAACCTTCTTAATATGACAACAAAACAAGTAGAAACATCAATAACAATAAATGCAACAGCAAGAAGTATCTTTATTTGAACAACCATGAATTCATATGTACAGTATTTTCAAAGGTATATCCCCTTTGCCTTCACCATAGAAGGAAGCAGACACCCCCTCCCCCACCCCACCCCACTTTCATATCTTATTCATTTTCTTTCTTTTTTTCTTTTTTTAGCTATGTAAAGAAGTCGCTCTCTTCCCACCCTACCCCGCTTTCATCCATTTTCTTTCACTATACGAGACAGTCACCCCCTTCCCACCCTACACCGTTTTCATACATTTTCTTTCACTATACGAAACAGTCACTCCCTCCCCACCCTACCCCGCTTTCATCCATTGTCTTTCACTATACGAATCTGTCATACCCTCCCCACCCTACCCCGCTTTCATCTATTTCCTTTCACTATACAAATCTGTCATACCCTCCCCACCCTACCCCGCTTTCATCTACTCTCTCTTAGGATAAGAAACAGTAACTCCCTCCCCACCCTATCCCCTGCTTTCATCTATTTCGCTTTCATCTATTATCTCTGGCTATACGAAGCAGTCACCCACCCCCCCCCCCCCCAACAAAAACGTCAAACGGTCAGTAGCAAATTACACTTGCAAAATGATAGATAAAATTAACATCACGATCATAGAACATCCACTTTCACCATTGTGTTTTGCTGAAGTTGAGCATGCGCGGTGAACTGGCACCACAACAATTGCTGTAGCCATAAAGGTTTCCGTCTGACTGTTGGTGCTCAGATCCTATGCAAGGCTGCCACACAGGAAAGGAGAGAGGACTGGGCTGAACAAGTAGCGATGGTGGTGGTATAAAAAGCCCAGTTCGAGTCGCATCTACCGTTTTCATTTGCTTTCGCCATTTGAATCGCCTGTTCTTAAACCAGGTCTGAGAAATGAAAGCAAACAAGATTATTGATGATGATGGTGATGATGATGATGATGATGATGACGATGATAATGATGATGATAATAACAAACTAGTAAAAATAGTGCTATCTTCCCGCATCTATTCATCTGGTAACTAACAGTTTTACGACCTATCCATTTGACATGCCTGTTCCAGTAGACATGATTATACATGCTAACTAAGTGAAAGTGTATAATCTAAAACGCATAGATCTCTTGGTTGATGTATGTCAGAAATAACTGGCTCATTCATCTTAGGCGAGATTTTTCCAGGCTTTCAATTAGTCTTACTACCACTCACCAGCTAACGGCTGAGGCAACCCCTACTAGTCCGCTGGTACCTAAAACAAGTTTGCTACTAGTACTTCTACTAGTTCTCCTACTACTGTTACCACTATCACTACCACTATCACTCACGCTTTTACTGTCGCACTGCAACAGTCTCTTCCACCACACTGCTAAATCACTACCACGACCGCCACCACTACCAGTTCTACTACAACTAGAACCTCTATCAGTTTTACTACTACCACTACCGTAACCGTTACCACTACCACCACTACCACTACTACTACAACTACCACCACCAACACTAACACCACCATTCCCACCACCATTACCACTACTTTTACCACTTCCCCACTACTACCACCACCACTACAAGTTCTACTACCACCTGCACTTCTATCACTATACCACTACCACTGAAACAACCACTGCCACCACCAGTACCAGTTTTAATACTACTAGCACACCAGTCACATTAAACTACCATTGCCACAACCACTACCACTAGCTCGAACGAGACTTCCATTACCACCACCGGCTGATACTACTGTAACCACTGCAAGCTCTACTACCAGCAGCATTTCCACTATCATGACCATTACCACTACCGCCACCACGATCACCAGCCTTACGAATGCCACTATTGCAACAGTATTCACTTCAACATTGTCCATATCTTCCAAGATCTCAGTCATCTTACATAATGGATGGAAAATAGAAAGGAAACTTTAACCTTACCTGCACAGTAATAGGTGAAAGTCCAAGTTTGAAGGCAAGTTCATCTCGCTCCTCGGCCGTTACGTACAGAGAGGCATTAAACGACTGCTCCAAGACAACCTTTTGGTAGATTGAAAATTGAGTGCGGCTGACTTTCGGCTTGTTCAATGAAACATCCTGGGTCGAAGTACTGACAGGTTGGGTCAATTCAGTATCTAAACGGTGAAGAATCATGATGTTTACCTGATCAAGTCGCTTATCGTAAGTTGTCGTTAAGTGTTATTAATATTGAGCGGTATGGTCTGAGGTGAAAAAAGTGACCTGAATAAAACAACAACAACAACAACGAACAACGAAAAACAAAAGCCGTCAGAAGAGCTTCGCTTGCATAAAGCAATTTTGAATGATAAACCATCTCTGGTTGATGATTGCCCGAAGAATGTAGTGAACTAAAGTTATGCAGTGAAACCAACTTGTCTCCAGATAAATTTTAGGAAAAGGTACAAACAAATATAACAAAAAATGGAGAGAAAAATTGTCCGATCTTAAAACATCGTACGTTCGAAAAAGCACACTAAAAGAAATATGCCTGTTCTTGTACACCGACAAATTTTTGCTTTGAGAGTTGTCTGGCAACAGATTTCGTTGTTTCAGGTCGCAACAGCGTGTTGCAGAAAGTCGAAAAAGCAAGACAAAAATTGTTTTCCTAATACCAGGTGCCTTAAAATGGTTGGCTAGGCAATATTTTGACTATTGAATCATTTTTGTCATTTTTGTTTTTTGTTCAATGTCTTCTTTTTTTTTAAGATTCTTACCTTCATGAATGAGCGGCTCTGGATACTTATCGTTCACCATTTCATCAATGACAGCGAGAGATCTTTTCCCAGGAGTGAAAAAATTATGTGCCATTTTTTCAAGTGATCAATGTTGATGTCTGTGTTCAATTCCAGTTAACTTAAACTGTTGTTGAAATAACTATTCGCTCTGCATTTTATTTGCGTTTCATAGGCCTCACCGGCCTTATCGTCATTGGCTTGCCTAACAGTGACGGGGAAACAAGTGGAACTTTTGTTTTTCTGCTTCTCAGCGGTCCCTTTTCATGACGCACAGGGATACTGGTCTCCAAAACAAACTATTTCAAGTATTTTTTTTTCTTTGATCACAGATTGCTAGGTAGGAAGAGAAAAGTTTGATAAAATAAGTTTGCCTTTGTGTTTTTTTTTTTAAATTTATTTTGTCTTTCAGCTCTCCCGATCGTGTTTGTAATCCGAATGGGGAAGATTTCAAGAGCTGTTTTTTGAACATCAAGAATTTCGTGTATTGCTGGTTGTGTCATTCAGTGTTAATTAAAGGTATTTCAACGAACCAATCGTGTTCAGTCGGTTCGATATCAAAGGGCTTTGGTTAATTAAGGGTGGCGTTGACAAATGACGAGTCTTGCTAGGTGTGTCACTTGTTAATTAAAGGTATTTCAGTGGGCCAATCGTGCTCAGTCGGTTGGGTATCGAGGGGCTTTTGTTAATCAGGGGTCGCTTTGAAAAATAACGAGTGTTGCTGGGTGTGTCATTTGTTAATTAAAGGTATTTCAATTGGCCAATCGCGCTCAGTCGGTTGGATATCGAGGGGCTTTTGTTAATCAAGGGTCGCTTTGACAAATAACGAGTGTCGCTGGGTGCGTCATTTGTTAATTAAGGGTATTTTAATGAGCCAATCGTGCTCAGACAGTTGGATATCAAAAGACGTTTGGCTAATTAAGGGTCGCGTTGACAAATAACAAGTGTTGCTGGGTGCGTCATTTGTTAATTAAGGGTATTTCAATGGGCCAATCGTGCTCAGACGGTTGGATATCAAAAGACGTTTGGCTAATTAAGGGTCGCGTTGACAAATAACAAGTGTTACTGGGTGCGTCATTTGTTAATTAAAGGTATTTCAATGGGCCAATCGGGCTCAGTCGGCTAGTTATCAAGGGGCTATCATGGTTAATTAAACGGGGTCACGTTGAAAAATAGCGAGAGTTGCGACCAACCAATCATGTTCAGTCGATTGACGTCAAAGGAATAGTTAATTAAAAGGCACGTCATTTAAAAATGACGGATATTACATTTAACCAATCATGTTCAGTCGCTTTAGCATTAAAGGGCTAGTTAATTAAAGGAAACGTCATTTGCAAATTAGGGGTATTACATTTAACCAATCACTTTCAGTCGCTTTAGCATCAAAGGACTAGTTAATTAAAGGATATCTCATTTAAGAATGAGGGGTATTACGCGTAACCAATCATGTTCAATCGCTTTAGCATCAAAGGACTAGTTAATTAATCGATACGTCATTTAAAAATGAGGGGTACTACATTTAACCAATAATATTCAATTGTTTGAACATCAAGGGTCTTTGCATATTTAAAGATGACGTTAATAAAAAATGAGGGGCATCACAATCGACCAATCTTTTCAGTCGCTTGACATCAAAGGGCTAGTTAATCAAAGGGTACGTCTTTTAAAAATGGGCGAATTTCAACCGTTTTGGCATTTTCTGGCCAAGTAAATTTGGTTGTTGTTTATGCTCAAAGGTCGACTGTCCCGGAAAAAATGGTACTTTGCTTCGGAAAATCGCCTTCTGATACTTGTGGAGCGGTTTTCTGTTCACTGTCTGGCTATAAAAACCCAAAACTGCCCAAAACGCCGCTCATAGGTCGAGTAGCCTGCGTACATGTAGCTGGCGGGTTTACCGAGCGAGCGCTGTTGTTTTTGGGGGCGGAGCCTCTTGTTATTGTCAGTACAGATACTGTCTGGCTATAAAAAGCCAAAACTGCCTAAAACGTCTTTCATAGGTCGAGGAGCCTGCGTACATGTAGCTGGCGGGAAAAGCGAGCGAGCGCTGTTGTTTTTGGCGGCGGAGCCTCTTCTTACTGTCTGTATAGGTACGAAGTAAACAAATAATGCTGAGGGGTCAAAACCGTGTCTAGCATGTCCTTTTATTTTGTTTGTGCACAGTCAAACCCCGCTTTACTGACACCCACTTAATATGGACACTAACCAATCTCATTATCACGGACAGTTTGCTTTGTCCCTGGGGAAAGAAAGTCCTCACTTTTTCTCTAAATTCAAACTGCTTGATACGGACCCCGTTAATACCAGGGCTGCGCTCTAACAGAGCCCAGTGGCCCCTGGCTCCCAACATTTGCTCTCAAGCGACTAGGAAATCTTATTTTTTTTTCACACAAATCATATGCTGGGCACCTTAGAGTTTCCAGTTTGAGAGGACTGGGCACCCTTCGTTTTCCTTAGAACACTGCCTTGAATACGGACACTTTCTAGGGTCCCCTGAATCTCCGTGTTAACGCGGTTTGACTGTATTTGTTCTTTTCCTTTGAAATATAGAGTGTTACATGTGTACTTGAAAATTGGATGTTTTCTCCATACGAGGAAAGTAAAAGCGAACAACAACAACAGCAAAGAACATATTTATTATTCTGGACAGAATTTTTGGCTTATTAGATCCACTGATTTATACCCCGTGGCATCTGCAAATCTAGCAGCAATTTCCTCCGAATAAAACTCTTTACTTGGCTGAAAACGGAAATTGGTATTTTCGCTAAGAATGATTTCTCGCACGGAGTCTGCAACTTCTAAAGGTGACAGAACTACTTTTTCGTGAAAAATCCCACCTATCCTTCCCAGCAATCCTTGCCAGATATCGCGGGTCTTCTGGTCAGCGGTTGTTAGATCAATGTTCTTTGTTCTTTCAGCGTTACATTCGCCAACCGCCGAGCTGACAGGGCCTGGTTCAAGAAGGGTGCACCTTTTAATTTAAAAGAAACACTGCATGAGAGTTTTCTTAAAAGCTCTATATAGCTAATAACACCAGAGGTTTAGTTCAATGATAAGGTGAGTGCTGGCTTGGAGGAATAGCAAGTTGGTACTGGTAAAAATGGCTAAGATTTTTGTAGTGAAGAATAAGAGTACAAGGGTTATCATTTCCTTATTTAATCCCCATTGGGTCTAATAATTAAAGAATGCTGATAGCAACTGGTTTAAGCCCAATATCTAGATACAAATTCTCCAGACTGATCTCCATATATTTCCTTACAGAACTACAGTCTTAGACAAAAATAGTTGGGACACTTCCGCCCAACACGTTTTTTTTTTTTTTCACTTCTGGCCCTTCTCTTCGTCCTCCCAATGTTGTTTATTGCAGTTAACTCACCAAAACTTGCGCACCAACATTGGAAGGGCAAAATGACTGCAAAGTGTCCCAACCATATCGACTGCTAGCTGAGAGAAATTCATAAAGGATCAAAGCATTGTCTCTTTAATAATCGTGTTATCAATTCTCGTGACTTTTTCTTTTGATGATGTATGGATATTGTTAGGTGAAAAATGATGTTGGTCACTCTTGGGAGTTAATAGCAGTGGTTGGTGATTTGTAGAAGTTGTTGTTACCTGATGTTAAACTGCTGCAGTGTAGGAACCAATGATTCTGTCAGCCCCTCAACAGCAAACTTAGATGCACAGTAGATTTCAAAGAAGGGAGTACCTATAATTGCAAAGGTGCTGGTGTTGTTGATGATGTGCCCGCTTTGTCTTGCTTTCATGCCTGGCAGCACGGCCTGGATCAGACGCAGGGTACCAAAGAAATTGATATCAAATGTTTCCTTGGCAAGGTCCATGGGGACGCAATCAAACACTGACATAAGAGGCACACCGGCATTGTTAACTGTGAAAAGAGGGAATTGGGTGGGATAAGTCAGATGGTGATAGGGCGGAAAGGATACCTTTAATGCACCGACCCCTTGTCTACTGCTTATGACTTTGAACAAAATCTATAGACCTCTTTCATAATGGCGGCCTGTTAATATATTCTTTTATTTGTATGATAATTAGCCTTTCTGATCTTGTTAGCATGTGCAAAATACAAAAGATTCTTACTTTCAAATGAGGTCAGAAAGGCTAATTGTCATTCATATAAAAGAATATATAAATAGGTTGCCATTATGAAAGAGGACTATTACTCACACCCTGCCCGCTCACCCTCCTTAAAAATGAATTTATGACAATAATAATAAGACGAAGAAGACTATTGTTATTATTATTATTATTATTATTATTATTATTATTATTATTACTATAATTATTATATATTTTACACCATATATCAAAATCAGCGTTACTTAATCTTATTTATTTCTCATAAACCTTTCATAAGAAGCCGCAGTAAAACTTCATTAAAAATATGTAGAGGATATTACACGGTGGCGCGAAGATATGAATTTTATTTTCGAGTGGCAAAACAATATTTTATGAACAGGCGCAGCAAGTGAGTAAAATATTGTTTTTGCCTCGAGAAAATAAAATTCATATCTTCAAGCCGCCGTGTAATGTTCTTTTTATTATATAGACAAAAAGACATTGATAAAATAAGAGATTTTTATTTGCCGAAAAGTAATTGTGACCGCTCAAATTTACAGTACAGCAATATAAGACATCGCTTACAATAATCTTGAGAATTAACACTGAACTGAATAGGGTTCTACAATGACAAAATATAAGCAAAGCTTTGAAAAATGTGTAATTAAAATTTAAAGGACGCAAGACGCCTACAAATTTTGGAGGGAAATTACGTCATCGATAAACTCGCGTGTGAGATTATGGAAAATAAACCACTCGGGTCCCGGATGCAGTTTTTATGAATTTTACGAGTGGTATATTTTCCAGTAAAACACTCATGTCTATATAATAAATACATATATTTCTAAACTGATGTTAATCTTCACACAAATTCTCAGAAAATTGATAAGATACGTAAGTGTGGAAAGTTATCTATTCAATGGTCAGTGCATGGCCGGCCTCCTTCCAAGGGAGACCGCTCAACATCTTCTACGAAGCTGGCCTGCAGGCCACCTTTCTTTGTGTCGTCATGCAAAGCTGCTTATCATACCCTCCTCAACCATGGAACGTCACAAATAACGGATGCGTTGCTACTCACACTTAAAAACTGTAAACAGATTGAAATACCTTTTAAACTAACTATTCAGTTACATCGTTCACGTGGTCCCTGTGTTGTATTGCGTGACTCTTCGCAAATTTGAATTAATTATTTTACCCAGAAAGATGTTGTCTTAGGAATTTTAAATTTCGGCCGTATCATCGTCTACCCTAGAGTTTGAGTTACTATGAAGTTTATCTGTATGTATGTATGTATGTATGTATGTATGTATGTATAGTAAAATTAGTTTTTAAAAGTTACACAGATGAAAAGTCAACTTTCGCGTGATTGTGGATGGTCAGTATTGAGCACACGGCATTTTATAACCACAAATTTATGTATCAATGGTGCGAATAAATACCGGTAATTCAATTTACCTACTCACACAATATGTCGATTCTTCCTTCAGCATCCATCACGTCTTTAACAGCCGTCGTGACTGATTCATCACTGCACACGTCCATCTGTTTAATAATCAAAGTGTCTCCAAGTTGCTCCTTCCCTTCTTCCTCCAGTTGTCCTTTCTTCGCCAGATTTCGCATGGTGGCGTAAACCTTGAAGCGTTTCTCGGCATCTTTAGCGAGAAGCACAGCGGTAGCGAGTCCTATGCCGCTGGAACAACCAGAGATAAGCACGATTCTCGCAGACATGTTGAGGCCACTGAAGCACTTTTCAATCGGCTGGTTTGTGCAACACTGTCAGCCTCGCATTGAAGCAACTTATTGCGTGACGGTCACGCAAAAATGCCTCACACCTTTCCGAAAACTCGAGGTTACGGTTCGAAATAACACATAAAGCAGACGAGTTACTTCTTTGCAATGGTAGATTTCCAATTTTCCAGGGGCAGACATTTTTTTAAAGGGAAAAAAAAAAAGGATTCCTAAAAATCTTATTGAATTCTGCAAAAAAGGTTTTGTCCCATTGAAGCAAATGACTCGAAAATTTTACCAAACAGGAACCCATCAAATTGACGGGCTCCTGTAGCAAAATATCAGAGCGCATCTGTGCTTTGAAAAACAGAGGAGAACATATCGAACAGGTCACAGGAGGTGTAATGCCCTTGTGTAGGGCCGTTCCTGATTGGGTGATAGGGATCCCTGATTGGGATTAGTCTCGTAGGGATCACCTCTTTCAACATGGTAAATCCCTGGTTGCGTGCGGGCTTCCACGTTCCTCTCGCGCCCCACCCTTACTTGTTCCGCGCAGGCCGCAAATATCACAAACAATTTTACAAACACTTGTGTAACGACCACTATCTTTTATTGTAAACTTCAGACCTGAAAGAGTCGACAGTCATTAAACATACAATGCTCTATTTCAATGCTGAATGATCTTTGGAACGACTTATTCCTTATCAAGATACTTCTTTTTCAGTAATTCAACAACATCATTTCCAGTTGGATCAGGAAGTTTGGCCCTCACCTCATCGGGGTTAAAGCTCGCATTTGATTGGTAGCGTAGGTTAGGCTTTTCACTTAAAATTATATTCTTTACAATTCCTGCGAGCTCGTTTGGACTTTGAAATTTATCGAAAAGCTGCTCCATGTTCCCTCCGAGCGCCTTCTGTAGCTCCATGCTCCTCTGGTCAGCGGGTTTCACGTCGTAGTTCTTGACCCAGGTCCCCATACTGTCCATCACTGCAGTCCCCACAAGGCCTGGTTCGAGCAAAGAACACCTTTGATAATAATAATAACAATAACGATAATAAATGGTCAAACTAGTTTCACATTTCTAGGATTACATATTTCGAACCAATTTTGAGCCAGAGTTACACCTCTCTTTTTTTAACTGTTCAACTTTTCGTTAGGCACGAATTTAAATAAATTTGATGACCACTTGGGCCAATAACCCTGAGCGTGTCTAGCTGAGCGTTTTCATGCATAAATTACCAGTTTTTTCTAGTTTTAGATCGATTTTGGCGGGAATCTGGAACAACGCGTTCGTTATAAAAACCTGTCCACAGAAAGATTTAAGAATTATAACACGACGTTTCGGGGTCCTCATGACTCCATTCAGTATCAAGGAAGAAAAATATTTAGACCAGAAAATGACAGTTTTGACGTTTTAATGTGACTTTCTTTTTGCACATCTTATTAATCGATGTGTACGCATGCGGAGGGGAGGTTCCATTTTAGGGCAAAATACTCTAAAATGTGATATTGATCAGTAGATTCAATGATTGATTGATTGATGGATGGATGGATTAAATGACTGATTGATTGATTGATTGATTGATTCACTGATTGTTTGAATAATTGATGAATGGATGGATGGATCGATGCAGGATGGATGGATTAATACGTGGAAGCTTAAACGTTTCGCTAGTCCCCTACCTGATATTAAAGTGAAGTAGCAATGGGGCTAGAGCTTCAGTAAGTCCCTCAATGGCAAACTTTGAAGAACAATATAGCTCATTGAAAGGCAGCCCAACAAAACCGTAGTGGCTACTGTTGTTGATTATGTGTCCAGCCTGCTTCGATTTCATACCTGGCAGCACAGCTTGGATGAGCCTTAGAGCACCAAAGAAGTTGACTTCATACAGGTCTTTCGCCATTTTCATAGGCGTGCATTCCAGTACAGATGTCAAAGCCATGCCAGCATTGTTAACTGTTACAAGAAAGAATACATGTAGCAGTTATTGAAAGGCCTTGGGGTCGGCGAAAAAAATACATTTTTTTACTCACAGTATTCACTTACAGCTTTGGCACAGTGACGAGAATATGGCTAACTCTTTTTATAACTTACATCACTCAAGCTCGTCTCCAGAACATCAATATCATGGGAATCCTTATCAGTTACTGTAGTATGCTTATTAAAAACAAGTGAAGTCAAAGTGCAGTATGGAGAATATGCTTGTTGATGTCAAGGGTTAAAGGTTTAAGAAAAACTAATGAAAGCGTCAAATTCGAGTGATGTAGATTCTTTTTGTTATGTTAAATGGGGGCGCTGTTTTTGTTTATAAATCGTCTGCGGATTTGACTTCTACGAAATGTTTTCTTCAGATTCCGTTGCTTTGCATTCCGATCTGTAGGTATAACCTATAGAAACTTGACCCCTGCCAACATCCTCCGAACTCAGTTATCGGTCAAGGACTGGTGAAGTGATTGTCGAAAAACAAGTTTTGTTGTTTTATTCACTTAGAAGTAATTTAAATTTGTTAATTGGTGCAACAGACACTTCACGGCATAATGAAAAGACAAGGACTTGTGCAGTCCTTTAGAAACGCTTTGAATTAGAGCGTGGTGTAATTAAGCTGCGACGAGAGGATAACTTTTTCATTTGTTATCCAATGAGTATTCTAAAAACTTTAATAAGGTATTAACATATGAAATGACACGAATCAGTGAGCTACTCAAAAAATCAACAGCTCATTATATAAGAATCGCTTTGTTCGAGTCGGAAGTCAGTGTCAAAGTATCAGAACTATAATATTATACTCACACAACACATCAATTTTGCCTTCAATTTCCATCACTTCTTGCACGGCCTTCGTGACTGATTCATCGCTGCAAACGTCCATCTGTTTGATAATCAAAGTGTCCCCAAGTTGATCCTGTCCCTCTTCCTCCAGTTGTCCTTTCTTCGCCAGATTTCTCATGGTGGCGTAAACCTTGAAGCGTTTCTCAGTATCTTTAGCGAGAAGCACAGCGGTAGCGAGTCCAATGCCGCTGGAACAACCAGAGATGAGCACGACTTGAGGAGCCATTGCATATGATTGTTTTTATATGCGCTATATGCACACAACCTCAAGTCACGCTTAAACATTGTGGCCAATGAGATGGAACTACCGCACGTGACTTAGTTCAACCCAATTTTGAAGCAGCACTGATTATTGATGCTTACTTACTCATCAAAGGTTAAATCTGGCTGTTGTACAGACTAATCGCATGAATCAGTGATTTTGAAATGTGAGTGCGCCAAGTCTAGATTTTGAGATAATCTGTTCGATTTGAATTAAGGGGAATCGGACTGAAAACTTAAGTGGAGAAATCAGTAGGCTCGATCCAGTGGCCGCTCTCTCCGATCTGGTCTTGGCTTTCCTCGTAATCCCTTTCGGGGGATGAACGCATTCTCATTTCCCGAACAGCGGCTGGTAATCGAGGGTCCCCGATAGGTTTTTCGGGATACGGGATCTCCCTTATTTGAATCTCGGGATTCGGGATTTTACAGCCAAATCAGGGAGAGAGTCGGAATTGAAAGTATGCGGAGGAGGTGGGATGCCAAAAATAACCCTAGCTCAGGATTATGGGATTGCTCGATATTTTGGGTCGGGATTACGGGATTGAAAACCCCTATTGCGGACCCTCCAAGTCGAGCCCAACAAATTACCCAGTCTGGATAAGCACTTTCTTGTTAATTTTCACCAGCTGCACTGATTCAGGGAGTATGGGCGGTTACGACTCGAAAAATGATTGTGAAACGTTCAAAATTGATGAAAGCAAATGATTATAAATATTTTTGTGTTATCAAGACCAAAAGGAGTGTTCCTAACAGTACAGTTCTTTAAACCCCGGCGTCTAACAAAACAAAATTTTTTCCTACTCGACCGATCTCAATTCCAAGCTCGAAAAGAATGTGATTTTGCCCAGGAAAGAGGAATTTTGCAGATAAAACCAAGTCAGCAAGACTGATGCCGCGACCAAAAAACTTCGCAATATGGCTACTTTGGTAGTGTATGATTTCTTAGGATTAAGTTTTGAAACCTCGAAGCGTTTTAGCTGGATAGATATGGGATTTAAAAAAATAATGAAATATCATTGAAGGATCAAGAAGGAAGTTTGTCAAAAAAAATGGTAATAATAACCGCCACCATATTGATGATGATCATGACGATGACGACGTCCACGACGACGACGACGACGACGACGACGACGATGATGATGACAACGACGACGACGACGACGAAAACGACGATGATGATGATGATGATGAAAACGACGACGACGACAACGACGATGATGATGCTGATGACGACCGCGACGACGATGATGATGATGACGACGACCACGACGATGATGATGATGATGATAATGATAATTACATTTCTGTTATCACCACGAGAAATGTAAGTGGCTAACAAAGTTAGTCTAAATTACAGTGCTTTCAACGGCTACCAGATAATCCGGGAGACTCAAGGGCCCAGTTGTTCGAAGACCGATTAGCTAAAACCCGGGGTTAAACATGTTAATTTTTGACCAAGGTTTCTTTCTCTTTTGTTCAAATTTTCGCAAATTTTTTAGAGCATCAACTCACCAAAGTGCAGACAAAAAGAATTAAACTGAATTTGCTTTTTTAGTTTTCATATCTGAATTCAAATTTCGCACTATAAACCCTGTGCTATCTTAACCCAGAAACACTTGTGAAGGCAAAACCACAACGACAAACCTGAGTGAGGGTCAGCCGGATCTTTAGTAGACCTGGATCAGTAAAATCTTGACTACCAAATTTTAAAATTAAAACAGTAAACTGATCCTTAAGGCAGGAAGGGTGATGGAAAAATTTAGAAAGAAAAT
>NC_133212.1:17710789-17803289 GCF_958299795.1 Porites lutea
GAATTTCACTTTCGTCTACAAGTTCGACGTTTAAAATAGTTATCAACATAAACCTTCTCCTGTCATGAATTCGTTCTTAAACAAATATGTTCTATTGTAATACCTTTCCACCACTTCCACGACAACCCTTTTATCGTAAAATAATGTTCAATTAAGGTTTCCATGCAACAAAGACTTCAGTTTACACTTAAAAATATCGCATGGTTTGATATTCATCATCATCATCATCACCACGATTAGGTTGGTAAAAGCCGGTTAGGCAACACACCAACCACTTACAAAAGCGAAAGTAAAACTGAATTACATACAACAATAAATGAAAAAAAAAGGTTGATATTTCAACCTCGGACTTGACTCCTACTCTAGATTTACAGTAACTGACGGTCTTTATCCTTATTTTGGTTAATTTTTAGCTTGTTTCCCGTGTTTTCGATCAAATTCATATAATGGATGGTTTATACTTGCAATTTAAAATATTTTAATGATAATAGTGATGATTAAAGTAAATATCTATTGTTGTAATTTCTGCCCTCTATCGCGAACTTCATTTTTAATTTGTCCTCATAGTTTTTCGATCACGTCCGTACTTAATTTATGGAAAAGTTTTGACCAATCACTTTCCGAGAAGAAACTTCACATCTCTCCGAAATCGACAACAAGTCAGGATTTTCAAACTGTAATTTTACTACTTTCCTATCTGTTAATGTGAAAAGTCAATACGCGTGTAGATATCTTGTAGTTTTTATATTGTTCACGTTGTTTTGTATTGGCCAGTTGACTTAAGATTAATAGTTAAAACTTAGATATAGAAACCTTTTTGACAAAGTAATTATATCGAAGGTTTCACGTTATTAAGGCTGTTTCAGCCAATCAGATTAGACTTACTCAGCATTAGTTTGCACTAGGCAGCTGGTTTTCTGGCTGATATAAAAATGGGTGTAACTCTGGTTTAGCAATAGAAGTGGACTAACTTCTTGACAGTGGACTGAATATAGAAGAGCCAGTTAAACAAAATTATCATCTGTATGTTGTGAGAACCTGGCTAATTCCCCCTAAAAAGGTTCTTCAATTGGCTTACATCAAGCGCTCATCCCGTTGCACGTCCGCTGGAGATTGTTTTTGTTTCTTCATTTTTTTTTGGCGTTGGGAGGGGGGTGGGGTGGTAAATTGTTTTGCACATGCGTCTTAACTATTGAAATGGCTGTCTTTGGACAATTTTACTAAAGCCCTTGTAATTTCGAAAAGACTAGTCAACATGCAAGCTATGATTGGACGGCATGTAAAAGGATCATTTGGCGCGAAACAGTTCCAGAAAATAGAACCATTGCTGTGATTAGCTCTGATCGAATGTGAGCGGGGAGAAGCGTTGCGTGATAAGACAAATACGGCTGCGAGGGAGACTATGTAGATCGTAGCACAGAGTGGGATCCTGCCTCGTTCCCAGGGTTCTAACCTATTCGCCATGGTCGGAGAGAGTCATGGGAAGGAAGTTGCGTTGGATCTACACTTTATTGACCTCAGTCCGCAAGTATCAAAGCCAAATTTAGGCGGCTATGGTAATTGAATAGTTCAACAGCCAGAATAATGTCAGACCTTGAGGAAAGATTCTCAACATGCCACACGATAAAAGTACTTTTTATTAAACAGGTGACTCTTTAATTCAGAGACAACAGTACTACAACGGTAGTCAAAATTACAGTGCTTTCAACGGCTACCGGATAATCCGGGAGACTCCAGGGTCTAGTTGTTCTAAGGCCGATTAGCTATAACCCGGGGTTAAATTTTAACCCAGGTTTCTTTCTCTTTTGTTCAAATTTTCGCAAACTTTTTAGAGCATCAACCCACCAAAGTGTAGACAAAGAGAATTAAACTGAATTTGCTTTTAAAGTTTTCATATCTGAATTCAAATTTCGCACTTTAAACCCTGGCCTATCTTAACCCAGAAACACTAGCACTTGTGAAGGCAAAACCACAACGACAAACCAGTGAGGGTCAGCCAGAACTTTAGTAGACCTGGATCAGTAAAATCTTGAGCACAAAAATTTTAATATTAAAACAGTAAACTGATCCTTACGGCAGGAAGAGTGAAGAAAAAAATATAGAAAGGAAACAAAAATAAAGTAATGAATTATATATATTTGCACGATATTTCGGTTTGCAACACAATTCTTCAAAGGGGGCTATAACCGAAATTAGGTCTTTTCGAAGTGAACCACAATCGGCGACAAAATTGTTGAGACATTGTACTTAAATAGGGTGACTTTGGAGAACAAAAGAATCCGCACCCCTCCCCTGTCCCCTCCATTCAAAGTTGGGGTGTTTGTTGTTTTCTATAGGTAGCTAGAACAAGGGCACAACATTGTACGGAGGGGATGGGGGAGGAAAGCTATATTTCCTCCTTTTGAAGTTCATAAAACGTAAAAAATCCTAATTTTGGGCGAAGTGTCTCAACTCATTTTGTCGCCGATTGCAGCTTCGAACAACCCGGCCGAGATTTTGGACTGCATCTACCGGTCTCCAGATTAGAGTATGAAATTTCCTGGATAATTGAAATAAGACGACGAAATTTCGCGTGACACAGTCAAGTAACAAAATGAACAGACTTTTAATGTATGTGAACCAGAAAGTACAAGCGTAGCTAACCAAGCAAAACTGAATACATAATATTAATAACAAGCAAGTACATATTGAAATGTTAAGCACGTAAAGCACGCATATTTGCAATATTATCAGATTAATCGCTGAAGTGGGGAAGGGAAGACGTGAGGGTTGACAGCCCTGAAATTACAACAAACTTTATTTCAAAATTCTACAAACAGCTCATTTAGAATCGCCATTTAAAGGCTGAAGTCATTTGCTCTTGCCTACTTTTCAATACTTAAGCACTTACAGCGTGTCGAGAGAGAGTTTCACATGTATTTAATCATCCACTGGTAAGAACCTCTTTAAGATTATTCTAACAAAAATTTGCCAGTAGGTTCGGCAAGTTTGAAACTATTCTTTAACAAGGTACTTTTTGACCATCAAATCAACCATATTATTCCCAGTAGGATCAGCAAGTTTGGCCTTAACTTCATCGGGGTTAAACTTCGCATTTGTATGATATCGAAGGTTTGGTTTGTCAGTGAGTATGATGTTTTTCACCATTGCAGCGAGTTCGTTTACATCTTGGAGATTGGCGAGCATCCCTTGGAAAAAAGGGCCTTCCATAAATGTTTTCTGTAATTCCAAACTCTCCTGGTCAGCGGTTGGCATGTCGTATTTCTTCATCCAAGCTTCCATGTTTCCCATTACTGGTGTCATTACAGGTCCTGGCTCTAGTAGCGAACACCTGTTAACCGGACAGAGAAAAACAGTTTAAAATTGAAAGGAAAACTGTTGACACATTTGCGTGGTCAAAGCACATTCTGAATGTGCTGAGTGATGCCGAATGATACGGGGTAAACTGAACCTTGGATCTTGAGCGCTTTTCGGGTGCCTGCTCTATTATACTAAAAATTAATGGTCGCGTTCAATTGCCGTCAAAGCCTACAAAACATATAGTTACTTTTCTCTATCGTTGTAGTACTATTGTCTCTGAATTAAAGAATCAGTCTGTTTAATAAATTGATGTACTTTTATTCTGTAGCCTTGTTCAGAAACCTTTCCTCAAGTTATGACTTTATTCTGGCTGTTGCGCTAGACAATGGCTAGCCGCTCAAACTTGGCTTGGCTACGTGCAGACTGGGGTTGATAAAGTGTAGATCGAACGCAACCACGTTCCCATGGCTCTCTCCGACTATGGCGAATAGGTCAAAACCCAAGGAACGAGGATGGATCCCACTCTGGCCTACGATCTACAGGCATCACAACTGAAGTTCATGGAAACTCATGAAATATAAGGAAAGGGGGTCAACATGCCTCACTTTCAAAGTAACAGATTTTTAATGTTACCTGGAGAGCAGTATTAAGGTTAGCCTGGGCCACAGGAGAGACTAAACTTCTGGTTAAGTCTGCCTGCGAAACAGCGTTGAAATTTTTAATTGGTCAAGGCCCCACCTATGCATACTTGTACTATAGGGTTTGGGTACCCACCATATTGGCCTGTTAAAAAGGCCATTGTCAAATTGCCAATCAGCTTGAAAGAAAATTCGAAACGCACTTCCGGTTATTCTTTGAGTCCCAAGGGAGCCCAGAACAAGGATACAGTTGCTGCTTCGCAGACGTTACTAACGGGGGTTAGATTTCTTCTGCGACGCAGGCTATATTAGGATTCTTTTGAATAAAAAAATTCTATTGCGACAGAGAGTTAACACTGCACCTGATGTCAAAATGACGCAAAGCAGGGGCCAGACTTTCAGTAAGTCCCTCCACGGCGAACTTAGACGCAGCGTAGAGATCGTAGAATGGCGGGCCAACAATTCCAAAATGGCTGCTGTTGTTGATGATGAAGCCACTCCTCTTTGCTTTCATACCTGGCAGAACAGCTTGGATCAATCGCAGGGTACCAAAGAAGTTCACTTCAAACAATTCCTTGGCCATGTTGATTGGGACACACTCCAACAGGGACGATAATGCTAATCCAGCATTGTTAACTGTAAGTTGAACATTGACGTATAGTTGTCATAATATTAATATTCAATCTAATTGGTATCGACGGTGGTGCTGTCATGGGCCCAACATATATTTCGCGGGGCTGAGAAGATACACCGCCTCTCCCCCCACCCTCCACCCCTTTTTATTTCAGTTCTGGTATTTTCTTTTTAAAACCCAGGCTTGTATATATATTTAGGACCTCCGTTTCTTCACTTGCTCCTCCTTTGACGTCTTATAACACCTAAGATGAAGTTGGCGGTCATTTATGTGTTTACAACATCTTCTAGATCTCATCACGTCTTTCTGTGAATTGTTTAAAATCGCTGAAAATTATTGCAAGGTAACCTAAAAACTTGGGGAGGTGGGGGTCAAAACCCCGAGGATTGAAAGCTTCTACTTTATGGCAACTTACACAGCACGTCGATTTTTCCCTCAGTATCGAGTATTTCTTGTACGGATTTCTTGACGGATTCATCACTCGACACATCCATCTGTTTGATAATCAAAGTGTCCCCAAGTTGATCCTTCCCTTCTTCCTCCAGTTGTCCTTTCTTCGCCAGATTTCTCATAGTGGCGTAAACCTTGAAGCGTTTCTCGGCATCTTTAGCGAGAAGCACAGCGGTAGCGAGTCCAATGCCGCTAGAACAACCGGAGATGAGCACGATTTGAGGAGCCATCTGATTCGGTCTTTAGTGTATCCAAACAACAGCTAAAAGGTTACAAAGCACTGTGAAAGAGAGAAAGGAATTCGTCTCTATCCTATGGTAATATTTCTAGGCAACTCGGCAACGAGAACGGCAAAAAAGCAGTAGGTGTAGATTAGTAAATCAACAACTTTGCACCCACTTCCCGTTGCGGTTGTGGCCGGATATAGGTGTTTTTGGTTATATTGCTGTGCACCTGCGTAAAAACTATTAAAACTCGCTGTCTTTAGACAGGGACGAACAGGCACGATTACTTGACATGAACTTAAGCTAATATTTTTAACTTCCATAACTTCAGTGGTCACGAAAAAAGAATGCCACTGGGAGATCTATACATGTTTTTTTTTTTTTTACCCTTAGGAGCTAGCGGTTTAAATCTGTAACTTGATGCTACAGAAACCATTTGAGTGTTATTGAAATTCGGATTTCCAAAGTTAAGCTTTCAATGTAAATAATCTTCAGAAGCCTAACATTCGAAATATGTACGTACCAAATCTAGTGAATGAATTCGAAAAAAGATCAGCACCTTACCTTGCTTGTATTTTCTTTAGCTTCACGTACTTGTATCGCTTTTCGTTAACTCTGAGTCAGTGAACTTCGCTATTTTATGCGTTTGTAAGAAGCTTGGTCATGATGATCCAGAACAAAGAAGACTGAATAATTTTACTTTGTAATCTAGCGTCATGCTCCGTGGTGCAGGCGCAGTACTGATGAAATAAGAAATGCTCGATATTTAAAATCACCAATGGCCAGTTATACAAAACGCCTAGTCAGAAACCTGCTAACGCCGAGCCTTAAATTAAAGAGTTTGACTGGGCTGGACGTCAATGGTTATTTATATATATTATCTGTTAAGTGAGGTGGCAATCACAACGCAGCAATATCGAGCAAGGTCATTTATTTGTAACCACTTTCTGTCGCGTAAAATGCTGATTAACTCTGATGAGCCTATTTTTCACGCCCTTTCCCTTAAAGCGATATGTGTAGTTAATTTTTTTTGTTCGTTATATAGAATAATTTTTCATGGTATGCTTATCGTTTTCTAGACTTCAAAACAGTCTGTTTTTCCCTCAAAATCAAGTCTCTCGCTGTGTGTGAAATTTTCGTTTTGCGCGTTGAGCCTCGCACGCCCTAGACTTCTTGCAGTCCGCCTTTTCTCTTCAAAACTGTCCAGTTCTTATCTCATCAAGCGCGATTGCATATTTGGGGATTGAGACGAGACGAGCTTACGTCCTCGTTTCTCGCGACAAGAGGCCTCGCCGCTCGCGTGCTTACGTTTCGCGTGCAGTAACTTTGCAAATAAAAATAAGAGACTGCTCGCAGTCTACGCACGCCCAGAACACTTCTGCTTCGCTCCACGCGTTCGTGATGGACGCAAAAACTTTGCTGTTTGCGTTCTTCCCATTCTCAAATCGCATGAAGTAACAACACTAAATATCGAGGTTACTTCGCACACAGTAAAGCTAATTCTTAAGAGCCCGTATTAGTTACCCTGCGAGCAGAGATTTCTCTCTTAAACGTCTGCTCGCAGGGTAAAATTAATGTACTCTTCCGTATGATGTGTTAATGCTGGCTACATTATAGGTTAAATGTTTTTGATTGACAAGAAAATTTCAGTGGATAAGCCCTTGACATTATGAAGTATTGCAAAATACGGTTATTACAATTCACGACAGCTAGGCTTATTACAAATTACAACAACGTTTATTACAATTTACGATAGCTTGGTTATTACAATTCTCGATAACTAGCTGTCATTACAATTTACCACGATTGTTATTACAATTTACGACAGGTATTTTACAATTCACGACAGAACACGTAGCAACTAAATGTATATAAGCAACGATGCAAGCCGGATTCACTTTTAATAAGCTCAAAGGAAAGAAATAGTCATGATGACAAAACAGCCACACGCATGCCAAGATTAAGTTAGTTGAAAGTTAAGAGGCATTTCTCAATTTAAATTGCCATGACAGCTGAGAGGTGTATTGTAAACTATTGGAAAAATGAGCAACAAAAACGGCGAGTTGTTTTGCATCATTGCTGCGAACAACTTGAAAGCCTTGAAAAGCAATTTTGCTCGTTTTGCCACCCTCGTTAAAACCGGTTTTGCAATGAATCAGCTACTATAGTTGCAACTTGCGTGAATACTGAATTCTGACTGGATAAAAGTCACAGGAGTCGCGCCATACACTGGAGTTGCGTCACTTGTTCAGTTACAAAACAAGTTTGCGTTGGGCCGGTAACTGAAGCCCAACATAAACAGATTTTTTTGCAAAAAGTATAACCAGCCTACACTTTCTGAAGCAACTCTTAGCAACCTGTAACCACCTGATTTGTTGCAAGGCAGGTTTGATCGTGGGTGGTAAAATGCGCAACGTCGCTATTCGACTCGTTTTGCAGCAATGGTGCAGAACTAATTGCACATTTTTGTTGCTTGTTTTACCTCCACAAATTGATCTCGCTCAGCCGATAACTGAATCAACGTTAAAGTTATTACTGAAAAGCGTTCCAGCTCAACAGGATTTGGAATTTCTGGTTGGATACTTTAAACTTCCCTCAACGGTTGAAGATAAATCGTTATTGTTTTTTTTTTTTTTTTTTTTTTTTTTTTAACGAAACGGGGACATTGGTCGCAGTCTCATAGCATAGCTCAGCCCCGGACGGACCGATGGCATCTTCCAGTTTCGATGACAGTACTAAGAAAGTTACCAGAAAAACCTCCATCCTATTATTTTGAGACAGATGTCATACACAATTATGCAAGTTGTCTCTTTGTAACCTTGGACAGTAAAATAGAAGAACCAAGACAAATTGTACAAGTCCAGGACCGATTGATGTAGAGATTTGATTTTGACCTACATGCATAAAGACTGGACAAAGCCACCTCGCGAAATTACAGAGTACCTTAGCTTGAGCAAAGTATTTCTTTTGGGCCGTATACGACTGTCTCAATTTTTCTCATTAGACATTATACTCGCAAGATAGATAATAATATTTTCTCATATAGTAGGCTGATTTTTAAGAAAAAAAATATATTTCTGCTCAGATAAACTTTTCATTGCTCGCGTCGATAAGGTGCTTCTATTTTTCTTGTGGAAACAGGTTAGAAGTGGGTTTGTGTTAATTACTTGAACCTTAAACTCAACACGCTTCATGTATAAATTGACATGTTTTACAAGCGATTAAGTCATTTAAATATTTATTTGAATACTAAATAACCTGGGTCAACTTAAAAATTAAGCCTCTTTATACGGACTTAGGGGGCCATAGAAAGTGTCCGTATTAACAGGGATGTCCGTATTAAACAAGTTGACAAAAAATAATGCCTTTCTTTCCCGGGGATAATGAAAACTGTCCGTAATAATGGGGTGTCCGAATCATTTAACAGTTTTTGACTTTATAAGTAGACCAGGTGAATATTTAGAGACGTCATTAACCAGCAAAGAAAACATGCACAATATTACAGAATCAGTTTTAAATATCTGGCTTTTAGAAAATTTCACTGTTTGATTACAAAAATTAATGGCGAACTTACTGAACTACGACTGACTGCGAAAGCAGTGGAGATGCTCTTGATAAAACTCAGACTATCTTTTCTCGAACTCCTCGATCATTTGTGATTTTTCCGCTCAGATATCAAAATTCGTCGTCGTTCAGTGTACGTTGTTGTACGTTCCCTTATATTCTCAATATTCCACCTGCCATGTTTGCTTTTAAGGAAAAAACACTCATGTATAAAGATGACGATTAAAACCTAAATGCACTGTTATGACATGTCTTGTCAAGAGTCAGCTGTTTTATACAGGGCCTATAAGGTTGGCCAATTACTAAGTTCACGTTAGTTCTCAGTAAGTCTCCAACAAGACCTGCAGGACTTAAATTTATTTTACCATGGTCTCTCAGTTCTGTACTCAAAAGCTTTATGAGTTATCTTCACTTGTGCAGTTTCACGGAACTAGTATGCTGGTTTTTTGTATTTTAAACCTGGCGTTTTCCGTGCTGGCAGTTGTGGAAAATCTTTTAGTTATTTACGCGCTGTGGAAATGCTCATCGATACCCACCATTATGAAGAAGCTTTTCCTGAGTCTTGCTTTGTCGGATCTTGCAGTGGGAACGTTAGGACAATCAACGTCTGGTATTATCATCGCGGTGATGTTGAACATGAAATCGAACGGAGACGCTAATTTTGCCTCATTATGTCCAGTTGTTATAACTTCCTGTTACTTCATCTTTTTTCTCCTCTGTTGCGCGTCGTTTCTGACTATTTCAGTCATTGCTGTCGATAGACTCCTGGCTATACATCTGCATCTTCGATATCGCGAATTCGTGACATCAACGCTTGCCAGCTTTGCGTTGATAGCAGTGTGGTTCACAAGTGGCATCGCCGCCTCTCTATTTATTACCATTTTGGCAGGCAATAGTATAGTAAATGCAGTCGTTGTATTTCTTGGAGTTTCCTTGACAACTGTGGCTTATATCCGTATTTACAAAGCAGTAAGATATCATCACAATCAAATACGAAACCAGCAGTCCACGCCGGATCAACAGCGACAGAAGAGATTTGCTTTGAATAGTTTGGTCGTTTACGTAGTTTTCCTGGTTTGTTATCTTCCGCATTTCTTTTCTGCGGTTTTATTGCTGATCACCGGCAAGCAAACGTCCCTGCTGTTAGCTTACCATGCGTCTTTATTTTTTGTTTTCCTAAATTCCTGTCTTAACCCTGTAGTCTACTTTTGTCGATATCGAGAAATTCGCGAAATTGTAAAAAGCTGCTTTGTTATCTAATGAGTTTTGCATGAAGGAGACCGAAGATAAGATGATAGCTGACAAGTATGACACAATATTGACTTGAATGAGCACTTATTTGCTAAATGGCTCAAATTAACGGACGCGAAAGTCTCTTGTACCTAAAATTAATTGAAAGGCAAGTGCAAACAAAAAACAGGTGAATTTTATTCGATTCATTAATCCTAAAAAGTATGGCATTTTTTCTAACAAGTGTGAAAAATAAAGTTTTTATGTAGTATCCTGGATCCAGCGGTCCGTTCACACGAGAAATATAGGATAAAATATACCGCGTTCATGGTTTAATGAAGCTCCGCTCCACTCCTCGAACCCCAAAACCGATCAGAATGTTATTGTTGTTGTTTTCTGAGAGATGTTGGTGATGATCATGATGGTTGTAATTCATTCAAAACATTTCTGCTTCTGATTGGCTCAAATCCCACGGCTAATTATCCATAACCAGCTAGCGTTGACCAAATATGGAAGACGTTTGCGATATTCGGCAAATGACGTCAAAAGTACAGGGTAATCGCGAGAAAATAGGACGCTAACAGAGAAGCACTGGGGAATAGGTTGCCTTTTTTGGCAGAGCAGAAGAAATGGTGCAAATCGCTCGCCTTGACACTGCCAAATTTGTATTGCTAATTGCCTTTACTCTTACACAGCGTAGTCCTGAATAGGACTGTTGTTGACAGTGACTGACGTTTCGACAACGCTAGTCACCTTCAGAGTCAAAGTGAGTTGTATGACCTGATTGGTCAATTAAGTTGGAATGTCATTGGTCGTCTGTCAGTTAAGCTGTGATGTTATTGGCTATGAAGACTTAAATGTCATTGGCCCGTTTCGATCTGTCTTTTTGTCACAGTTGAACAGTCATTTATTGTTAGTCAAATTGTCAGTTACAGTCGTTTCTGTCGTTGTCAGTTTTGTTTGGGTCCGTCAATAAGTCGTTTGTGCGTTATGAATACGGACTTGATGGTCGGTGGCTTTCATAGTGATGGTGATGCTCATAAACACTCATTTAAAGGTTGTTTTTCTCGATTATATGCTGCCGATAGTGTTAAAAACTATGGTAATGGCAATGTTAACAGACAGTATAATGGTGGTACTTGTAATAGTTGTAGGTATTGGAAGTGATGAATGGCAATGATTTAATTAATGATTGTGATCACAATTATCTTGGAGATATGATTAGCGTCGAAGATGGTTGTCAGACGCGGGCAGCGATAACTAGTGATAACATCACTGTGGTTTTCGTGACGACGACCTGCAGTATCATGGTGGTGATCATCCCTCTAGTTACGAAAACTGCTATTTGCAACAGACTAGAAAATGACGAACGATTGAACCATTTATTGCTTGACAAATCATGAACGAGTTTGCTTACAGTGTCATATGATTTTACAAAATGAATACAGCATACTAAATAACAAGGACCATCGGCGCTGGTAAAAGGAGCAATACGGACTATTCTTTAACAAGATACGTTTTGTTTATCAAATCAAACAGAACATTACCAGTGGGATCAGAGAGTTTGGCCTTTACTTGTTCCGGATTAAACTTCTCATTTGTATGGTATCGTAGGTTTGGCTTCTCGCTGAGTATGATATTTTTCACAATCTCTGCGACTTCACTTCCGCTTTGTACCATGTTCTCATCAAATGCCGAATAAAACCTTTGTTCAAAGGTCTGAAATATTTCTGTGGTCTTCGGATCAGTGGTTGGCCTGTCATACTTTTTTGTCCAGGCTTCCACATTGCCAAAAATTGATGATGTCACGGGACCTGGTTCCAGGATAGCACACCTGCCAGCCAATGAAAGATAACTGCATAAATTATTTTGGCAATATTATTGGATAATCACAAGAAGAAAATTCCGCTTTCCCCGGCCTTGCTGTATGGAGGAACAGTTGTTTCTGTCGCGGGGACCAGGGACACTTTCTTTGTGTGTGGTGTGCGTTGGACCGAGGAAGAGAAGATTAGATGGTCATTGAAACATTTATATAATTTGCCAAAATTAAATAGTCTGCCATGGCCATTTGCAATCACCTCACAATTACACTTGACTGAGCAACAGCAAAAAAGAGCCTGATAGCCAACCAGTTCCCCAATCATGCAGTGTACCAAGAGCCATAATAGGCTATAGCCATAGTCATATTATAGCTATTGCCATATTATGGCTCTTGGTATTGGACAATCCTCTCGAGGCTACACAGATTGTGTGCCGTGCAGATTTTTGGGGGCGTGTAAATGGGGTAAAAAGTTTTAATCTTATTGTTTTAATTAACGATTTTTTTTAAGGGTTATTCACCTTACCAAGTAATTGGCTCTTGACCGTACCTAAATAGATGGTGACTGGTACATCTACCCACAGTTCTTAGCGTATGAAAACCATAAAATTGCTCATAAAAACGCACAGAAAAGTTTTATAAACTTCAAACCTAGGCTAGGCAATGTTGCTATTACAGGGACGAATTCCTCCCCCCCCCCCCTTCCACCCCCGCCCCTCAAAATATGAGTTTATGTTTAATTGGCCGTGTTAGACTTTGAAAGGAATTGTGGTAAAATGTACTGTCGCAATCTTTTTCCGTACGGCGGATTCTGTGGTCGAGTAAACGTACATTTAGTACCTGATATTAAAATGAAGCATCAAGGGCGCCATCCCCTCAATAAGGCCCTCCATTGCAAACTTTGAAGAACAGTAAAGCTCAAGGAAGGGACAAGAAACAATACCACCATGACTGCTGTTGTTAATGATGCACCCATTCTGCCTCGCTTTCATGCCTGGCAGGACAGCTTGGATCAGTCGCAGGGTACCAAAGAAGTTCACTTCAAACAATTCCTTTGCCATTTCCATTGTAGTACATTGCAATGGTGTAATTAATCCCAGTCCGGCATTATTAACTGATGAATACCAACATGCATTAGTAGAGGTACACCGTTTCCGTGTACAGATACGGGTAAATTACTCGTAGGCGTAGCTGTAATTAAATACATGTACCGGTATATGGCCTCTTACCCCGGAGAAACGGGTAGGCTACCAGGTGGAACAGTGATGGCATTATCTCACCTGGGAAATCATAGTCGCCTTTTGTATAACTGGCTGGCAAATATGTTCGCCTAACCGTACCTGTAGGCAGAAACGGTGTATCTTAAAGTCCCTGATACTAGAAACAGGTCAAACGACTGGATTAGCCTGCACGGCAGGCGCTTTATGAGCAAGCGGGGCGTACACAGAGGGCGAGACAAGGGGAGGGAAAATTCTTTCCGCCTTCCCTCGTCTTGTGCGCTTCACGCTAAGTCTTTCGCTTCTCAAGTAATGACTAGTTCGCTTCGCATGGGGCTGGCACGCGGGTAGCCGCGCGGCCATCTACAATCCTCATGTTGGAATACCTTATTAATGTACTTAATTTCGCGGGTCTCTAATTTCGCGTTTTTCGCGATTGTAAAATATTCGCGAAATTAAAGACCCGCGAATTTAAATCGCCGTGAAATTTAAGCACGCGAAATTCAAAACCTATGTAAATTAATTCAAAACAGAGAAAATATTGTTACTGACATGTAATAGCAATAACATATACAGGATATTATATCGACAAATACACAATTTGTTAACTTGTTTTACTGGTACGTTCCATTTTGTATCTTCAGTTGTGAAACAACGGTAATAATTTTAATTAAAGGTCAAACGAACCAAAAATTCGACATTTTTTATTTTAGTTCAATTCTAGTGAAATATGTTTAATATGAACCGAATAAACATACTATGAAGTTTCAGCTCAATTGAAGCAAGCATCTCCGAGATATTTGCAATTAAAAATTGTTATTTTTTGGCCCTTATCTTCGTAGAGCGGTCGGAAAAATTGTCGTTAAGAACAGTTTGTGACGTCAATGTTGGTCAGGTGAAAAAAAGCGGGAAATTCAAAACAGTGTTTTACGAGTCGACTTGGCGCAGAAATTGTGGTGGATTGTGCGGCCATAAACCTAGAAAGAACAAGCAATTTTTCTTCAAAAGTTACAAGCTGTGGTTATAACCTTATTATTTTAATTTCTCGAAGAATACATCATAGTAAAACAGACTTTCACAACGGCATTAAGTTCCTTGCACTGTACTGGAAATGTGCGTGCATAGGTCCGATTTTTTTCAAAATGTATTCACAAAATGTGTTCATTTTAGGACGTTTCTGGATATATAAGGTCTGGAGCTCCACTGTGGACACAAAAAACAAAATATCTTTGTATAGTGATTTGTCCAAAGAAATTCACGCTTGCCCAAAATGTTTTTGAAGTTATTGAACTTTGTTGCACTCGAGCTGATATTTTAAAACCCACGCTCGATCGGACACTTGCGCTTCGCAAAGCACTAAAATATAAACAAAATCCTCAATGTAGAAGTTTTGGCGTTGATATGTTGGCAGAAAAAGAGTTAATCTTTATCTAGTAAAATCTTCCCCAAATCGGTTTCAAAGCAACTACAGTTTTTTAAACTTGATCGTTTCGCGCAGATAAAGTTTCCTTTGTGTTGTCAAGTTGAACATGCATAACACCTGTCAAAAACCAAGGAAAATTTCCTTCAAACAAAGTTGAAGTTACATTATTGCGAAAACTTCTCTCCAGTTATGTATATGATTTAATTACCGACCGAGGTCACTTTAAGGACCATAGACGCCACTTTAAGCTCGCAAAGAGAGGCGACAAGCAAAGAACATATCCATCATGCATAAAATTCAGCTTAAGTGAACTAAAAAAAAAGCTTCAGTGATAAGGTTGCAAAACAACAAATTTTCATTCAAAAAAAACATAAGGCTTAAGGCTCTTATACCCGCTGACAATGAAGAAGTGAATTTTCTGTGCAAAATAACCTAACTAAAGATCTTAAAAGCAAAAGATGAGTTGCAAGCTTCGCACCCAATCCATGATTCACCATTTAGCTATATTTAAAAACTGGTCCAAGCGAGGGTCTTCATCAAGCAAATTAAACTCAGCAAACTGAATTATTAGAAAATACAGAAAACTGCACGTAAGGATTTGTTTTGCTCGCTTCAGTCAAATCCAGCTCCAGCAATTGTTTACAGGCAAAGAGTCGATTGTTTTGGAGTAACTGCCGGCAGTTGTCGTTCTCCAGATTCTCCGCTACTTCAAAGCGAATGAAAGGAAGATTTGCGTACAGAAAGATAACAAAACTATGTAATTAAAACTGAAAAAACTAAAGGAAAAAAACTCTGACTATTATTACTTGAGCAACAGAAAAATGATCGAAGTAGTCTTTTCTTCGCGAGTAAGCTTGCTGGCCTTCTAAAATTCCGAGAAAGTTTCATAGTTAAAACTTAAAAGCTTAAAAGCGCACAAGGTTGTTTACTCGCATGCGTTAGCCGTTACGGTTCTTTGACTCAGTGAAGACAAGGATAAAGCTGGTTCTGCAAAGGTAAATAAATCTGGGCATATAAAAAAGTAACCATAACTACTAATAACAGAATACAAGCAGGTTTTAATTCAACCCGGGGAAAGAAGGCGAAGCACTGGACACAAAATCAAGTCACAAATCGAATCAGAAAAATACAAACCTGTTTGGAAATGTTCAAAACGTTTTATTCCACCTCAGACTGACGGAATGATCTGTCTTTGCTCTAACATTGGTTGTTCTGAATCCAAAGTAATTTTCAAGCAACGCAAAAATAACAACAACAAAAACAAAAAAGCGTTTACAAAGAGCAAACGTTCGCACCTCCTGCATTTCATTCAGTCTCAGTCAAAACTCTCACAGAACGAGACAAACAAACGCAGGCGATATAAGATGCACAGAAGCAGGGCGGATAAAGGTTATCCGCCCTGGCATAAGCTTGCGCAGAACGTTTTTCCTCCCTGAAAGACCAACATTGACGTCACTAGTCTCCAGTCTATCACGCGGTCACTTGAGAAACGTTTTCGTGAAGTCTTCGGAAATGCTCGGATTTTGATCTTTTATCTTTCTATAAAGGCTTGGGAAGAAAAATATTTACCCAAATCTCACTTAAGATGTTTCTTTTTAGTGTTTGGTGAAGGTAAAGCGACAAAAGAAAATATTTCAATTTTTTGGTTCATTTGACCTTTAAGATTTCACACATTGCTTGTTTCAGTTTATCTAGAAAGATAAGGTTTTCAAAAAGCTCAGACTTTTTAAAAACTAACGTGAAGTTGAGAACGCGAAGTATAATTATTATACCCTTTTTTTTCATATTGAAATGGTGAAAATAACATCTTGCGAGAACATGGCGAAATTAAGTACCCGTGAAATTAAATACCCGCCTCCAATAACGTACGTTCCAATTTCCTGTTACGTAACCGAATCGCTGATAAAGTTCGAGCGATTAAGAAATATTCGGTTTGGTTTATACCAAATTTTTTTGCTCTGAGGTTTGGAAATAGTTGTTTCTATTATGTTTTCGCCAGAGCAGAAGAACAACCTTTTCGGCACATGTATTACAAACCTGATATGCAAATCGAATGTAATTGGTTCTACCATCTTAGGAATATCAGAACAGTTCAAATCCAATGATGATAGAGTGATTTTACTTGATCCGTAAAAACAGATAATAACTACTAGTGCAATATAGCTACCAAGTGAACAAAAGAAGACAACAGAATTAGTGCATAATAGCGCGTAGTATTCTACTACCTATTTCAAAGGTTAAGTAAATCACTCTAGTAAAAAAAAAATACCTGCTTTTGTTTGAGCCGAACAATGGCAAAGTAAAATCAAGAGTGTGGATCAGTTGCATAATCTTTATTGTCACAGTCAACAGGAGTCAAACATAACAGCACAGCAAAACAGAACAAAACAGAGCAGCGGGCTGTTTTATCTGACCTTTTTTCTTTTTTTTCGGTCTAAAGCTTGGTCTTTACCTAAAACATAATCTTACTCTTGTAACAGTTGGTTATTACAGTCTTTTTATGTAACGTTTCATAAATTTAATTGATACGGCCTGATAAGATGCGTCGACACGAAATTTTTGATTCATTTTATTTTAGAACACCTAAATCACAAATTTCGTTCCTACCACTTTATGTTTTTTATACGTAAGCCTTTCGGGTAGGGCCTCTTCGGGCCTTCATAGTGCCCACGGGGTACATACCTACCTGTGATGCAATCGCGAACCCCTTGTTATAAAATGATGTTAAGTATATTTCGTTGGCGAAAAGGAGCATAAATAAAAAAAATAAATAAACTAACTAAGTCTGAAAATAAAACAGTACTTCACGCACTTACACAACACATCAATTTTTCCCTCAATGTCGAGCACGTCTTTAACAACCTTCGTGACTGATTCATCACTGCACACGTCCATCTGTTTGATAATCAAAGTGTCTCCAAGTTGTTCCTTTCCTTCTTCCTCCAGTTGTCCTTTCTTCGCCAGATTTCGCATGGTGGCATAAACCTTGAAGCGTTTCTCGGCATCTTTAGCCAGATGCACAGCGGTAGCGAGTCCGATGCCGCTAGAACAACCGGAGATCAGGACGATCTGTGCATGAAGACATACCTATGTTGATTCGCGTGCGAAGAAAGCCAGGTCTTAAGTGATCGAATTTGACGTCTCAGCTAGCTTTACTTAGTTTAAGTCACGCTGACGTCCCGGACGTCATGAATAACAACCGGAATTCGATGTCTTGCTTGATGGACCCTTCTACCGCACACAAGGAACGTGAATTCCTTTGTTTTATTTCCTGCTGTAAAAATTTGTCGAGTCTGAGCACTTAAAGTACCAACTTTCGGTTGCCATTATTTTTTACGTCCGGGAGATCAATTTTCTCTTTCCCACGTAACCTGCGATCAGGAATTTTTTTCTTTTTGGCGCCAAAAAGAAAAAAACTATCTCCTGAAGCCCGCACTCGTGTGGGCTTCGTCACCCGTTCCCGAGGCAAATAATGTTACAGAAATTCCTTAATCCGGGGAGCTCCTGAATATACATAATACTTTTAGTAAATATTTTTATTATTTCATATATTTTTGGCGATTTTATTATGCGATGCAGGTTTTAACATTGTATTCAGTATCACAGTAATTTTAAACGGAAACTTAGATAAATAGTTTTTCGTAAGTAAATATAAAAACAATATTTTTTTTAATTTCATTACTTATATGCATTGACGGTTTCTAATATTGTGTTGTATCGCTGAAATAAACTTCGTTCATTCATTCATTCATTCATTCATTCATTCATTAATCCAGGATTCATTCATTCATTCATGGGGCAGGAACGTGTGACGAAAGACCTAAAAATACCTGGGCTGGAGGCATTGTGACAGGAGGTGACGGAAGGTAATAGGCGCCTGTCATAAACCAGGTACAAGAAATTCCTCAGCCTTCGAAAGGGAAGGGGATGGGGATTTCGGGGGCGCGAGCTATGCGTCCGTAGGCTTACCGTATTTAGTCGGTTTTAAAGGCGTTCCTTTAAGTTTTACAGAGACGCCCGAGCTTGAAAATGGGCCACCTGCAGCGTAACTCTTTGGCGATTAGCTCTTTTTCTATCTTTTAATCGCAAGGGTCTGCGATACACATATTCAGTTATGTAGTGTAATGGGGATGCCAGTAACCACGGTGTTGATAACCTGATAACCGGTAGTTACGATATAAGAAAGATGATGGTACTGGTGGTGCGATGTAGGTTGTTTGACGACCAGCCCGCCGGTGGTTGGTGTTAATCATTGACTCGTGGTAATTGAAAGGTTAAAGGTGATAATGCTTAAAAATTGATGTTGGGGTTGACATAGCCGGCGAATTCAGCCGTCTCTCCTCGACGCCGCGCTAGGGGCATTTCGCTTAGCGAAACGTCCTGAAAAGAGCGAGGAGAGACGGATGTTTCCGAAAGCTAGGGATAACAGTGTTGGTAAAATTTTATGAGTGCCTGTTCTTTAACTTTGACGACTATGATGGCTTTGATGATGGTGATGGTGGTGGCTTAGGTGAGTTAGGTTTTTGGTTATCTTTAAATTATAGAGCGCGCGAGGGGAACGTGCGCGCGCCTCCTCGATACTTCGCAGGCTAACTTGATTCACCCCATGGGTAATCCAGATTCCAAAATCCGGGCAGTGTTTGCTTGTGGAATCCTAAAACTAGGAAGGTTTTTTTTTTCTTGTGGAATCCTTAACACTGGGCTTTGAAATCCGGAAATCAGCACAAGAAATCCGGAATCCCGTTTATGATGGCAATCCCTTCCACTGACAAGGAATCTGGGATCCAATCTGGGATTAATGGTCAAACTTGGGGGGTATTAGCCCTGAAAAATCCCATCCAAAGTGTAATACGCTGTGACCCATGCAGGCGTTATACAGCCTATATGGAGAAAAATGACTTTAGATGAAAAGACACCCAACATCAGTAAATCGGAATCTTTCAAGTTTATTTTGCTACACTTAGAGTCTCTATTCGAGTAAACGCTTGCCGGCCAAATCATGAAAGTGTCTCGGGGTCTTGAGGAAACTTACTTCTTGACTATATACAATTTTCCATTTGACAATCAAATATAAAAGGCTTTAATCACTTACACTTGGAATAACACTTATGCATCAACTTGTTAACAGTATACGAACTATTATTTATCGAAGTACTTTTTGACCATCAAATCAACCATAACATTCCCAGTAGGATCAGTAAGTTTCATGGGGGTTGAAATTCTTATTTGTTTGATATCGTAGGTTTGGCTTGTCGCTAAGTACGATCGTTTTCACAATCTCTGCGACTTCCTTAACATCCTGGATCCCCTTAAGGGCCATTGGCCATAACTTTCCTGTGAAGGCTTGAAGCAGTTTCGAAGACTCTTCGTCAGCAGTTGGCTTGTCATATTTCTTGTGCCAAGAGTTTCAATTATGACAGGAAACGCACTCCAGGTCATAATTTGTTGGAACACTTCCGGAAAACATAACATATTAAAACATAGTCGTTTCATCATGCACGTATTGTTACCCTCCGACTTTCTTTGGTTTCACGCGTTTGGTTGGGCATAAACGTCTTCGACGTCAACATTGAAAGGGAGAAGAAGGAAAACCTGGCAAGCGTTTCAACAATTAGTATCGGGAATGTTGAATTTCCCGGTTTCCACCCTCCTTTTTTTCTTGCCTCTCTTTTTTATGGCACTTTCTTTGCAAAATGTTAAGCAGACACGCATGCGTAATTGTTCCGTCGCCGATTCCCTTTTTCCTCCCGCTTTCCACCTTTTATTTACTTTATTTGCCGCCGGCGTAATAGCCTAGGTATCTATTTGCTCTGCAAATAGTTTTCCTATTTTATATTTCTGCTGTGATTACGTAACCCCTACTTTGCATATTGCTTGGTCATGCTTATATTGTTTGTCCTAGCTCAATCTGAAAAAATCAGAAATCCTTATTGTTGAGTTTCACATTCACAAAAACTTTAAAAAAAAAGGTCACAATTTTGCAGCTCAAACATTTTTTAGTCTCTTTTAAGCGAACTCAAAGCAACTTCTTTGATTGTTTTGAAATTGCGGGCTATATAAAATCCACTTTGTCTATTGCGAATTAAATTGCCCCGGGTCAGCAATATTCAACAGGAGCCGAGAAAGCAGTCAGCTAGAGAACATCTTTCAGTTACTTAAGTTTGAGCTCTTTCAAAAGTTAGAGTCAGGGCTTTCCAAAAGAGCTACCAGCCCTTTCGTATTGCGAGTCCTGTCGCGTTATCGCGCTTCCATGAGACTTCGTTAAAATTCGTTAGACTATAGCGAGGTCGATGCAATTCGATACAGTACTGAAAAGCAACTTTTTAATTGTTAAAAGGACATAACTATCAATGTCGGGAACCACTTACACAACATATCAATTTTCCCTTCAGCGTCGAGCACCTCTTTAACAACCTTCCTGACTGATTCATCACTGCATACGTCCATCCGTTTGATAATCAAAGTGTCTCCAAGTTGCTCCTTCCCTTCTTCCTCCAGTTGTCCTTTCTTCGCCAGATTTCGCATGGTGGCGTAAACCTTGAAGCGTTTCTCGGCATCTTTGGCGAGATGCACAGCGGTAGCGAGTCCAATGCCGCTGGAACAACCAGAGATGAGCACGATTTGGAGAGACATGTCTTTTTTGATCTAAATTCCAAATTAAATAAAGGCCCCAAATAGGATGTGTACACAAGGAGGAGCTCTTGAACCCCCTTTCAGAAGAAAAGGAACTTAAAAAGTAAAAAAGGAACAAAACAGAGAATTAGAAAGACAACTTAAGGATAAAGGACACTTAACAAACTTACTTAGCCTTACTTAAAGAGATTTGTCACGGAATTTCTCAAAATTCAAACAGAGGACGGAACTGCCACCTAATTGGGTGAAACATGAATAACTGCTCGAAGAAGCTAAGGTATGCATGACACAACAAACTGAATATAAAAGAAAGGCGCAGTTGGGCAAACTTGAAGAAGATATTGAAAAGGATTGCAATTGTTGTTTTGAAGACTTGTTAGCCTATTAGTCTTTTAAAGTTCATTTCTGTTGTTTGCAAAGTTTCATATAATGCTTTGGAAATATATTTGTTTGGCAAAAGCTGTGATTTTGTCATTTACAAGTAATTTCTCAAGGTTCTCTGCGAATAAGGTCAGGCGTAACTGACATGATTATAAACAAAATGAAGTAGCCAGCCGTAATCCAGCCCCTTTGAAAAACACTTCAACAAATTAGGTGAATGTACCTTTTATTCAGTTTTCATGGTCCGTATGCAGTTTCACATTTGTGCAAATCTTTTCCCTCTATCTTAAATAAAGAAAACTGAAACCACTGATAAGGAAGTGTAGCAAGAGAATCCAAAGAAAAAAACTACCATCTTGGACAAAATAAAATGGAACAGCAAACCCCCACCCCCATCATGGTCAATATACTGCTGTAAATATTTATTTCACGCTGGGTCCGGCCCAGGTTTATAATATTTCAGATCTCTGTATAGTGGCAATACTTGTAGGCCGAGATTTTGAATTATTAACTGGCGATTGTTAGCCGGATTTTTGACTCAGTCAAGGATTTGTCCGTACAGTCGATTGTCCACGCTGGTTAAATTGAAATATATCGCGAGTCTGAGCGCGATGTCATAAAGCTATTAGTATATGTTATTTTCCTTTCGCTTGTCCAGGTTTTGTTTATGTCACGTACTACCGTATTTCATAAAACGAAACCAAAGACCCACATAACATCGTGTAGGTTAAAAGGCCGTTGCTTCACAAAGAAGTCAGCATTCAACGTCGCACGAAACCTTGTGGTAGTGAAATTCACGTTTCAACTGCGTATTTAGTAACTTTCGCCAAAATGCAAGACACACCAGCGCGCAAGGTCGCGAGGAATCACTCCAGCTTTGTTCTATCCTTTAATCTGATTAGCCAACATAAAAACAAAAGGTTTTACGTCACGGAAATCGTTCTGCCGCTCGGGTTCGCAGACGTTACTTTTGGGTGGAGAGAAGCGACGACCGGAAATACGCCTGTGTCCGCAGGCTAGGGAATTAGGAGAACAAACGAGAAGGAAAATAAAAATATATATATGCATTTTTCCCCCCTCATCGGCGGGATTAAAGTTCTGGATTTTGGATTCTTTGACTGTTGGACTCAGCCTCGTACCCAGGCCAGTTCGCACTACCCGAGTTACCAGAGGAGGCTTGGAACCGAGTGCGATTTCAGGCACGCGACGAAGTGGTAAGACTTGGAAGGTAATGGCCCTGAAAACTACAGTCGAGCCAACAAAAGCGTAATAGGGTGTGATCTATTCAGGCCTTTTACGTCTTATTCAAAGAAATATGGAGATAAATGACTTCAGATGACCAAGAAGACACCTGACATCAGTAAATCTGAATCTTTTAAATTTATTTTGCTATACTTAGTTACACTCTCCATTGGAGTAAATGCTTGCCAGCCATATCATTAAAGAGTTCGGTTCTTAAGGAAACATGCTAACCAACAGTTATGATGTTCCATTGCTAATCAAATGAACAAAACCTAAACGATGTACTCTAGAATATCATCCATGCATTAACTGGTTAACCACTGGGGCTATATACGAACTATTCTTTATAGAAGTACTTTTTGACCATCAAATCAACTATAACATTCCCAGTAGGATCAGCAAGTTTGGCCTTTACTTCATCGGGGTGGAAATTCTTATTTGTTTGATATCGTAGGTTTGGCTTGTCGCTAAGTACGATCGTTTTCACAATCTCTGCGACTTCCTTGACATCTTGGATCACCTTAAAGGCCATTGGCCATAAGTTTCCTGTGACAACTTGAAGCAGTTTTGAAGACTCTTCGTCAGCAGTTGGCTTGTCATATTTCTTGTGCCAGGCTTCCATGTTTCCACCTAATGCTGTTCCAACGGGACCTGGTTCAAGAATAGAACACCTACCAGGGGTAAAGAAAGGTTGTATGGCTAGTTAGAAGGTTGTGGAGATTACATCTTCTTTAATAAAGTTGTAATACAGTGAAACCTCGATAAGGGGGGGGGGGGGGGGGGGGGACTCAAGGGAGAGACAAAATTTGTTCGCTATAACGAGGTTTCTTTATTTTGAACTTCTTTATCATATGTTTTACAATTATTGGGATAAAGAAAATCATTCGTTATGCCAAGGACTTCGTTATTGCTGCCGGGCATCAGCCAGCAGCACACCACATTCTTGTAGTAGAAATAGCCGAACTACTCCCTAAAGAACCCTGAAAACACGCTTTGCCTCGGTTGGACTCAAAGTCTTCGTAACCGAGCGTTCTTGTCAAATGAGAAACTAAGCGCACGCTGTTAGCCCTAAAAAGTTTTAAGAGAATACACCGCGTGCTTAGCGACCGCGCCTCAGTATTTGAAGAAAACGTACGCGGGTAAAAACGAATGCGATACTGTTTCAATTATTCTGGTAAAAGGTTTTTCTCCACCGGATTCCGTCTTAAATGATCTACATAACTCTTCAGATCGTACCCAGCCTCTTCCAATAATTGCTGAAGATCTGGAAATTTAATGTATACGATATTGGCGCAATATCTTACAGCAAAAATAAACTTTAAGTAAACTAGAATAAAACCAACTCATAACTGGTTTTCTAAGAATAACAAACTGACCCAGTCTAGCATGGTTTGCCTGTGTTCGCTTTTGTAAGTACAGCAGCGGTATAAACAAAAGGCTGCCACAAAAGTAGCCATAAGGTAGTAAGCCAGGGCAGGACATGTTACAGATCTTACAGTTGAGGCCTTAGTTCTGTTTCTTATCTGCAAACTATTAAAGCGAGTAGCACCGTAAAGCTCATTGCAGGGTATTCCAGAAATATCAACCTATACCCAGGTCTAGAATGGTTTGCCTGTGGCCTCCAACGTCCTGGCTCAAGTTGTTTAAAAGTTGGATAACGCTATCCAATGGATGCGTTTTGTACAAATCCTAATAATTTCCCGAGCCTTAAATCTGTATCAGCTAGAGAGTGTAATTGAGTTCCCTTATACTTATCCGCTGGATAGTGTGATTTATTCGTAAGTTGAAAAGAGCTATCCAACATTTGAACATTAACTTTGGTCTACTTTACCTGATATTAAAATGAAGCAAGGTTGGAGCCATTGCTTCAGTAAGGCCCTCCATTGCAAACTTTGAAGACGCGTAAATCTCATTGAAAGGTACTCCAACAATTCCAATATGGCTGCTGTTGTTAATTATACACCCGCTCCTTCTCTCTTTCATGCCTGGCAGCACAGCTTGGATCAGTCGCAAGGTACCAAAGAAGTTCACTTCAAACAATTCCTTGGCCATGTCCACTGGGACACACTCCATTATGGTTAACAATGCTACTCCAGCATTGTTGACTGTTGAGCATCAAGGTATTATTTACTGTTAGTTTTGTTACCAGGCCCACCTGGTTCATTATAACAGGGGAGAAGAGTGGAGGGGGAGTGATGGAGATCCAAATATCTCGCCTCCTGCACCTTCAATCCCGGTCATAATTTGTTGAAACATTTCCGGAAAACACAACATCAACTTAGTCGGTTCATGAATACACGTGTTGCTTCCCTATCCTCCCCTCCCTCAAAGTTGGTTTCACGCATTTGCTTGGGCATAAACGTCTTCCATTGAAAGAAAAGGGATGGAAAACTTTGCAAGCGCTTCAGTTATGACCGGGAACGCAATCCAGGTCATAATTTGTTGAAACACTTCCGGAAAACACAACATATTCATTAATTAAAACTTAGTCGTTTCATGAATGCACCCTCCGGCTTTCTTTACTGTTGGTTTCACGCGCTTGCTTGGGAATAAACGTCTTCGACGTCAACATTGAAAGGGAAGGGAAGGAAAACGTGGGAAGCGTTTGAACAATTAAGATCGGGAATGTTGAATTTCCCGGTTTCCACCCTCCTTTTTTTTCTTGCCTCTCTTTTTTATGGTCCTTTCGTCTACTCACTGCAAAATGTTAAGCACTGACACGCATGCGTAATTGTTTCGTCGACGATTCCCTTCTTCCAGCTTTCTACCTTTTATTTACTTTATTTGCCCCCGGCGTAATAGGCAACGCCTACTTTATATTCCTGTTGTGATTTCGTAACCCCTACTTTGCATATTGCTTGGTCATGCTTATATTGTTTGTCCTAGCTCAATCTGACAAAGTCAGAAATCCTTATTGTTGCGACGCGAGTTTCACATTCACAAAAACTTTAAAAAAAAAGGTCACAATTATGCAGCTCAAACATTTTTCAGTCTCTTTTAAGCGAACTCAAACTAACTTCTATGATTGTTTTGAAATTGCGGGCTATATAAAATCCACGTTGTCTATTGCGAATTAAATTGCCCCGGGTCAGCAATTTTCAACAGGAGCCGAGAAAGCAGTAAGCTAGAGAACATCCGTCGATTACTTATGTTTGAGCTCTTTCAACAGTTAGAGTCAGGGCTTCCAAAGGAGCTACCAGCCCTTTCGTATTGCGAGTCCTGTCGCGTTATCGCGCCTGCATGAGACTGCGCAAAAATTCGTTAGACTATAGCGAGGTCGATGCAATTCGATACAGTACTGAAAAGGAACTTTTAAATTGTCAAAAGGACAAAACTATTAATGTCAGGAACCACTTACACAACACATCAATTTTCCCTTCAGCGTCGAGCACCTCTTTAACAACCTTCGTGACTGATTCATCACTGCACACGTCCATCTGTTTGATAATCAAAGTGTCTCCAAGTTGATCCTTCCCTTCTTCCTCCAGTTGTCCTTTCTTCGCCAGATTTCGCATGGTGGCGTAAACCTTGAAGCGTTTCTCGGCATCTTTAGCGAGAAGCACAGCGGTAGCGAGTCCAATGCCGCTGGAACAACCAGAGATGAGCACGATTTGGAGAGACATGTCTTTTTTGATCTGGGGATCCTTATAACCACGAGAGGTCGGGGTCAGACATAGATTTGCATATTGGTCTTTCTTTTTTGTAAAAAAAATAAAAACAATTAGAGCGTGACACGAACGCAAGAAACTATGTGTCACAAACAAATTAAATAGGCACCAAATAGGATGTGTACGCAACGAGGAGCTCTTGAACCCCCCTTCAGAAGAAACGGAACTTAAAAAGAAAAAAAAGCAATAAAAGAGAGAATTAGAAAGACAACTTAAGGATAAAAGACACTTAAAAAACTTTCTTAGCTTTACTTAAAGAAGTTTCGTCACGGAATTTCTCAAAATTCAAACAGAGGACGGAACTGCCACCTAACTGGGTGAAACATGAATAACCGTTCGAAGAAGCTAACGTATACATTTTTTTTTTTTTTAGCTAACGTATACATGACACAGCAAACTGAATACAAAAGAAAGGCGCAGATGAACAAACTTGAAGAAGATATTGAAAAGGATTGCAATTGTGGTTTTGAAGATTTGTTAGCCTCTTAGTCTTTTAAAGTTCATTTCTGTTGTTTGTAAGAAGTGACGAATGGTCTTTGCGAGCATTCGCGAGCTTGCGAGCACTGCTGTGATTTTTTTGCAAGCGCGAGCAGAGATACAAAAGTTTGCTTTTCGAGTAGCGAGCAGTTTAGAGAGTACAACTCGCGAGCAGCGAGCACTTCTTATATTTTCCGCTTGCAGCAATCCATATGGAAATCCTTTTCTTTAAAATAAAACAGAAAATAATTTAAAACGGAGTTTAGCCTGCGTAGCAAGCGTTTCCAATCGAGTTATTTGCGCGAAAGTTAGAGCGGAAGCGAAAAAAAAAAAAGGTGGAAGGGGGAGTGGGAGGTTTCTTCTTTCCCCTCCCCCTCCTCTGTCATTCCTTTTTTCTTTTGCTCTCGTCCCGACGTTCTCGACGAACTCGCACGCAAACGCTTGCTACGCAGGCTAAACGGGGTTTTAATTTAGAGCGCATCAAGTTCTTTGAAGCTAGGTTGAGTGACACCTTATCGAGATCTAACCAATTACAGTCGCGTTTGATGCCAAATGACGTTACATTTTCGCTTCACTTCATCACGCACGTGTTCGTGCGGATCAGAAAGCAAAGGTCACAAGAAGAACAACCATAGTCGTATTTAGTAACTCTCGCCAAAATCCAAGACACACCAGCTCGCAAGGTCGCGAGGAATCACTCCAGCTTTGTTCTATGCGTTAATCTGATTAGCCAACATAAAAAAAAAAAAAAACGTTTTACGTCACGGAAATCGTTCTGCCGCTCGGGTTCGCAGACGTTACTTTTGGGTGGAGAGAAGCGACGACCGGAAATACGCCTGTGTCCGCAGGCTAGGGAATTAGGAGAACAAACGAGGAGGAAAATAAAAAAGTATATATGCACTTTTCCCCCTCATCGGCGGGATTAAAGTTCTGGATTCCGGATTCTTCGACGGTGGGACTTAGCCTCGTACCCAGGCCAGTTCGCGCTATCCGAGTTACCAGAGGAGGCTTGGAACCGAGTGCGATTTCAGGCACGCGACGAAGTGGGCACATAACATTGAGGGCATACAACATAGTGGGCAATCGACATGGTGGATACGCGACATAGTGGGCACGCGACGAAGTGGTAAGACTTGGAAGGTAATGGCCCTGAAAACTACAGTCGAGCCAACATAAATGACACTCAAAAAGCGTAATAGGGTGTGATCTATTCAGGCCTTTAACGTCTTGGAGATAAATGACTTCAGATGACCACGAAGACGCCTGACGTCAGTAAATCTAAATCTTTCAAATTTATTTTGCTATACTTAGTTACACTCTCCATTGCAGTAAATGTTTGCCAGCCATATCATTAAAGAGTTCGGTTCTTAACAACAACAACAACAACAACAACAACATAAGCTTTATTTGCATGACTATAATTATGTAGTTACAGTATTGCAAAAGCTTTAACATAAAGTTACAATCTATCACAAGGATGATGCATTGAATCAAGTGTCATCAGCATGATTTGATAACAAATTAGTACGTAAATCATTACATAATGAGACAAATTTCAACAAATGTGAATTTACGGAAAAATTCTGTGAATTCATCAATTTAATTATTAATTCTGTGTAAGATAGCTGATTAACGTCGACAAAATTTTGTTGGATTTGATTGTAGAATTTCTCCCTTGGGATTGAATATTTTAGACAATGGAAGAGAAAATGAAATTCGTCTTCAATTATACCAGAGTTACAAATAGGGCAGAATCTATTTGATTATATCTTCCAGTTTCAATCATGAGTTTGTGTTTACTTATACGAATTTTCACTAAGTCTTTCCTATTGGCTGAATTTCTAATTAAGTCTAGATAACCTTAAATTTATAATCATGTTTAAATAAGCTGTAAAGTTGTAGTTTCTTAGAATGATGGATTGTATGTTGCCAATATGTCATATATTTTTGTTTTATTATATCTATATAGTGTTTGATCTTAGCTTCACTTAAATTATTAGGATCAAAATCAGGAAGGTCATAATATTCAGATATTTTCATAAGATTATGGTAACATGCTAAACATATATGATGTTCCATTGCCAATCAAATGAACAAAACCTAAACGATGTACTCTAGAATAACATCCATGCATCAACTGGTTGACCATGCAAACTATTCTTTATCGAAGTACTTTTTGACCATCAAATCCACTATAACATTCCCAGTAGGATCAGCAAGTTTGGCGTTTACTTCATCGGGGTGGAAATTCTTATTTGTTTGATATCGTAGGTTTGGCTTGTCGCTAAGTACGATCGTTTTCACAATCTCTGCGACTTCCTTGACATCTTGGTTATGCTTAAGGGCCATTGGCCATAACTTTCCTGTGAAGGCTTGAAGCAGTTTCGAAGACTCTTCGTCAGCAGTTCGCTTGCCATATTTGTTGTGCCAGGCTTCCATGTTTCCGCCTAATTCTGTTCCAACGGGACCTGGTTCAAGAATAGAACACCTACCAGGGGTAAAGAAAGGGTGTGTGGCTATTCAGAAGGTTATGGAGATTACATCTTCTTTAATAAACTTGTAAATACAGTCAAACCTCGATAAGGAGGGGGGGGGGGGGGTGTCAAGGAAATGACAAAATTTGTTCGCTATACCGAGGTTTCTTTATTGTGAACTTCTTTATCATATGTTTTACTATTACTGGGGTAAAGAAAATCATTCGTTATACCAAGGACCTCGTTATATAGAGGTTCATTATATTGGGCCGGGTAGTGCGTGCTATAGAAGGTATAGTTTAGTTTAAGCAACGTATTCAACTTAGATGAAATGCACAGTGTTACTTCATGGAATTTGTAGGTCCACAAAAGAATCTGGGAAACGTTAGAGGGAGGAAAAACGGCAAACGAGTAGCTCTGGGAACGAGGCTGCGCAGCTCATGAAGTTTGTTAAAGCTGTAGAAAATGGCGAAAAAATTCCACACGTTAAGCGTAGAAGAAATAGCCGAACTACTCTCCAAAGAACCCTGAAAACAAGCTTTGCCTCGGTTGGATTTAAAGTCTTTCTAACCGAGCGTTCTTGTGAAATGAGAATGTTAGCCCTAAAAAGTTTTAAGAGATATACACCGCGTGCTTAGCGACCGCGCCTCAGTATTTAAAGAAAACGTACGCGTGTAAAAACGAATGCAATATTGTTTCAATTATTCTGGTACAAGCTTTTTTTTCTCCTCTGGATTCCGTCTGAAATGATCTACCTAATTCTTCAGATCGTACCCAGCCTCTTCCAATAATTGCTGAAGATCTGGAAATTTAATGTATACGATATTGGCGCCATCTCTTACAGCAAAACTATAAACTTTGAGTAAACCAGAATAAAATCAACTCATAACTGGTTATTCTAAGACTACCAAACTGACCCAGTCTAGCATGGTTTGTCTGTGTTCGCTTTTGTAAGTACAGCAGCGGTTAAACAAAAGGCTGCCACAAAAATAGCCATAAGGTAGTAAACCAGGGCAGGACATGTTACAGATCTTACAGCTGAGGCCGTAGTTCAGTTTCTTATCTGCAAACTATTAAACTGAGTAGCACCGTAAAGCTCATTGAAGGGTATTCCAGAAATATCAACCTATACCCAGGTATAGAATGGTTTGCCTGTGGCCTCTAACGTCCTGGCTCAAGTTGTTTAAAAGTTGGATAACGCTATCCACTGGATAAATCTCTATTAGCTAGAGTGTGTAATTGAGTACCCTTATACTTATCCGCGGGATAGTGTGATTTATTCGTAAGTTGGAAAGAGCTATCCAACATTTGAACATTAACTTTGGTCTACTTTACCCAGCGGGGGGGGGGCCACGACTTAGCGAAATTTCGTGTACCTATGATCCACCGATTTATGACATCACATCCGGTTGCAGAGTTGCTGCTCTGTTTTCGCGCGAAGCACAAAGATGGACGCCCGATGCTATTTGGTTTCCTCGTCATTTTTACCCACAGGCTAACGGAATTATGTATCTTGAATGCCGAGAATACTAAGAAGGTATATAGCCGGCCTTTCAAGCAAATGTCATGACCAAACAAAGAAGTTTTAGTATTATTTTAACGATAAATATCATGCAGCTGCGAGGAATGTCATGGCGAGTCTTGCGATGTTTCAAAACGAGTGTCGTTAACGTTTTTCGGCTGTTGCGGCCTATGATTTAGAGAAGTCATCAATCAAAATATAATTTCCTAAGCGGAATAGAATGGGGAAAACGCTGATGGCCACAGTTGAAAGTGTTCACCGCTGGAAGGCTGGATCACGCCCCGTAAAGTTTCAGAAACTTCCACTCAACTGCATGGTTTTGAGGAATGTCATGGTGAGTCTTTCGCTGTTTGTAATCGAGCGTCACTCAAGAGTTTGGCTTTCGCGGCTTCTGATTCATCAAAGTCATCAATCAAAATTGCCTATCCTGAGTAAAATTCCGTGGAGAAAAAGCTTATAGTCACAGTTTAAAGTGTTAACAGCTGGAAGGCTTTATAACTCGGCGTAAAGTTGCTGCAAGGGCTCAGTCTTCTCCTCTTCGAAGACCCTCTTGCATGATGTCGCATAGATAAGGTTAGTAGGTTTGCTGATTTTTCTTTTAGTGCACGTGAGAGAATTACCAGGAGCGTAGAGTAGCGAAATATTAGAGTTATTCAATGTTAGAGCGTGAGCTTTTATAGATTAGATAATTTTTTAAATGATTGATGAAGGGGAATTCTTAAAGAACAGGTGGTTACTATTAGAAAAGGGCAGTAAAACATCCGAAAGAACCACCCTTTTTCTCACAGCACTTTCTACTGGATCTCTAAAACTGTATTTTATTGTGTAAGAAACACATAAAATAGAAAAAATGTGACAGAGAATAGACCGTTTGCTTTGGGAGGTGGTGCCCCAGGAGAGGTGGAGATATTAAGAGGGCCTACACCAAGAAGAACAATATTATAACAAAAACAATAATCTTGTTGATCAATTACTAATACTAGTAGCCTTTTTTGAGTACGATAGTATACCAGAAAGATACCACATGCCTGCAATTGCTGTGATCATAATTTATTGTTTTAAAGGGGGGCATGCAAGGTTTTTGCTTAGGAGATTTCAGGGGTGGTAACAGCACACCTACACTGTATGACAGAGTGCATTGTTGCTTATGGGGGATTGTGAAACTTAATGACAGCAAACTTAATTTGCACAGATAAGCAAAATTGCATTGCCAGTTATTTTCTCTCTGTGTGGTAGGGGATAGACAGTTCAATTACATGTGAAGGACTGGAAGTACCAGTATATTTTTGGCCAATTTTCCCTCGCCGAGACTTTTTAATAAGGTTGACAGTGGTCTTCTTTTATTACAATGTTGAATGGCATGCCTGAGGGAGAGGGGTATGTACCTGTAGCTGGTGGGGCAAAAGGGAGTATCCAACAGAGAGTTCAAACCTTTTTAGGACAAACAGTCAGCCAGTGCAGCTTTGAGTGAGCCAGTGATCATTTTTTTTCTTTTGGCCATACATGGACAGTATTTTTATCTTTTGCTTTATACTTCAATTTAAATTTTTTCCTGTGTTTTTGGGTATGAAAATGTATGATAATGAGTATGACACAAAGGAAACTAAAATTATCCAGGGATAAAATTGAACCATAATAATAATGATATACAGCTGTGTATAATTAGTATGTATACAACAGTTTTTCTTCTAGTGTTAAAGGAAATACTGAAATTTAATTCACCTACTTTATTTGATTGATCAATGATATTATTATTGTTCTAAAAAAAAGAAACATCAAAATATTTTCAATAAATTACATGTATGAATTTTAGAAATGTGCAAACCAGCCCTGAGACATTCAAGCTGTATTTATTTCCTTTTTCCAAATAAATATCCACAATCCTTGTTATTGACTAACATCCTTTGATCCTGTATTTGGCTCAAAATCTTAGTGTTTGGATTCACAATGCATTTTTGATTCTTTTCCAGTATCTACTGAAAAATACAGTCAAATATATACCATCTCTTCTTAGTTGTATCCTTGACAACAGGCTTTCAATGCAATGTTCAAGTTGTTTTAACACACAATCCCCCAACAAGTGAAGGTCTAGGAAATATTGGGTAAATGTAGATAATTATAAACATCTTTTTTGGGTCAAAAAGTGTTTACACTCCTATTTCAATCTTCAAACAGCCTGATTTGCATAAAAAGAGTGTTTTTTTTTATTGTTCAGTAGCTCTCGGCTCAAGTTCATATCTTGATCCCATCAATGTATCTTCAGTTTTTACCAGAGGTTTCAGTGGTTTCAAAACAAGTCAGTGACCACCGGAGTTCCATTGGCTACTTGATTGTATGTTGCCAGCAATTCCAGTGCCCCCAGCCTCCAGATTCGGCGGCCTACTTTAAAACATTTTGAAACCCCTGAAGGTTATCTACTGACGGTGAGCTAGTATAATTTTACAAAGGAACCCTACCAAAGGATCAGAAAGCCAAGCCAAGTAGTGTAGGATAAAGACTGATCATCTCAAAACCCACTCCCTATTCCATGGCACATCTCTGATATTTAGTACAAAATGTTTCAACATGGGTGTTAAAGTAACAGTAAAGAGGGGTTTCAGGTGTAGCCTCTTGTCTTTGTTTTATTTTTCTGATTTGCTACAACCTTTGCTCCTCTGTAGGGAAAGATGGTTTGGCAAAAGAAAAGCAGAAGACAGTTTGATCAAAGGATTTATTAATTCACATTTTGCTATTCCATCTGTTAAGAGGATTTTCTAACCAGGCCCGGGTTGCTCGAAGCATGGTTAGTGCTAACCAGCGTTAAATACCATTGAAACCTATACATTTTGATACCTCTTAACCAACGGTTAGCGCTAACCAGGCTTCAAGCAACTGGCCCCAGATCATTAAAATAGTCTGGAATTTATTAAAGCTGAAAATACATGCTGTTCTTGTGGTTCCTTTAAAAGACAGCCTTAAATAAATTGCAGGTCTGAAAAATGGAGTTGTAGATAAGCTCATCTGGCTATGTTAATTTTTGATAATCTTTTTTTCCATCAAATTTAATTACTAGTAAAAACCTGCATCCAAGAACATGTATTTTCCCAAGTTAGCCTAAACAAGTCAGGTTCTTAAAGAAAAACTAATTAGCACAGATTTAGGCTGTTTAGGTTCAGTCTCAAATAGGTTCTTATTTTCTGAAAAAAAATACTTTGTAGCTTTGAGCTAAAAGTATTTAGTGGCATTCAGCTCTTTCCTTAGTATATGTAAAACCTGTATGCCATCACATTGCAGTCAGAGTAATAATAAATATTATTAGACACCTATGTCTCAAAAGAGGACCCTGAATGTTGACTTATCTTACTTTCCCAAGTGTACACTGTGCAGAAGCTTTTTCTAAGAGATTTTATAAATAATGGTAATAGAACTGAGGGGAGTCCAATTCAGTCTGTAATCATACAAGTGTTACAAACTTGGACAACCGCGAAGCAGGAGTCAGATTTGTTTAATCGTGAGTATGGTTACAGATTGAATTGGACGACACAGAGTCCTGTTACCAATTAATAATTATAACTGTTACAATGTCCAAGAAAATAGATGCATTCCTTTTTGGCGAAAGAGTGTTTGTTCATACCAAATGTCCAAAGTAAGGGAAAATATCACTGGTGGAGACACTGCCTAAATGTTGCATTTTCATCCATTTTGGATTAATCCCCAGTTTGTTTGGGTAAGTGATTGTTGCTATGGTTATCATGATAACTTCTGTGATTGGTGGATTTAGCTGAGTGCATTTAATATGATTGGCTAACATAACTGTTCGATTACAGGCAACTATACACAATGATTAAAGCAAAATAAAGCAGTTAATGCACCAATCAAATTTGAGGAGATTGTGATGGTTATGATTGATAACCTGTTTCAAATTTGAGTGCTCTTTTATAAAGACAGCCTAACTGGAAAATTTTAGCCTGACAGGTTCTTAAAAACCAGTTTCTCAGTTGTGGATTTTTCTGTATCCTTGTTGAGCTTAATACTGCACATCACTATGCTGGGTGTCAGCCAGTCCCTTTTTTGTTTCTCCATGTCAATGAGGTCAGATAGGGATTTACATTAATTTGGTCTTCTAGACCATAGTACCTTTAATAGAAAGCTTTCTTCTCCTAATCGGGATCATATTAACCATCCTGTACTCTGACTGATTAATTGAGGGATGAAGAACACTAAGGGATGAAGTTGTCATAACACAACCACCAACTCTTTCCACAGGAGGAACAGAATGCTTAGGGATGGAAAATAAACATGAGAAACTGACTGAAGTATAGAGAGTATTCACATGACGTCACGGTGGCCATATTAGTGTCCCAAAACAATGAAACAGAGACCATGTTGGTGTCCCAAACTAATAAGCCAAGTGAGTGAATACTCTATTAAATTCAAGGTTAGTTTGGCTTCCTATAGTTGCATCTAGGGTGTTTGCCTTCGTATCTCCAGGGGAAATATGTGCAGCACAGCCTCCCCCCCCCCCCACAGAAACCTTGATTTCTTCAAAGCTGCTTAGTGCAAGATCACTAGTTTCAGTCTTTCCTGTGAAGTCTTACAAAAAAAACTACAGTTAACACATCTAGTTAAAATTTGCTGATCCCTGACAAGAAAATGAATGTCAGGGAAACAGACACTTAGCCTTGAGGTCCTTGAAAGAGAGTTGGCATTTAAAGTCAAGAAATGTCTTACCAAGGACCAGCTTCGAAGCACACCACTGTACACTGGCCTAGACACTGTCAGAGGATTCCATCTAAACAGAATTGACATCCTGAACCAGCTTAACATGATTTCAGTGTCTTCTGTTGCTGCAGATTTTCCATAAACCAGAAAAGTGTATTCCTCGAAATGTCAGCATTCTTCCTTCCTTTTAACTTATTTGACAGTGAGTTGTACTTAACATGAATGTTTTATGGCTCTGTAACAACATTTCTGTCCTCACGAACTTTCACCTCTCTTTACAAGTTGTGTGGTAGATATACTTTTTAATACTTCTTGATATTCTCTTGTTTGTGCTCTTCTGTCATCTATTTTTGTCTTCCCAGCTAAGCAACATAAAATACATAATTTAAACATTAATACCCAGAGGACTAGCCTGTGCCACAGACAGAACTAAACTTCTGGTTAAGTCCCCCTGTGAGACAGCACTGAAGTCCTGCTTCTGGGCACCCCGTGGCCCACCAGTGAACTAGCACTTGCATATGTGCTATGATTGGCCTCTTAAAAATACCATTATCAGTGTGCCAATCAGGTTGAGGGGAATATCAAAACACATTGTGATTGGCGGCCCAGAATATTGGCACAGCTTTGCAGATGTTACTAATGGGCAATAGATTATATCTGCGACACAGGCTACACTGACAACCAGACTTACAGTGTAGGATTTAAATATATATTGTTTATAAATTCAAAAGTAAGCATATATTGAAGTCTTTAAAAATACACAAAATTCATTTTTTATACCTTAGATAATCGTCAGATAAAATAAGGTGCAGTGCAGAATTATGAATGACCCTAACTGACACTTAATTCATAGTATGCAATTTGTATAGGTAATAGCATGATTTGTAGTGATATTTGGCACAAATACCACGAGTGATATTTCAAAATTGTTATACGTAATATCACGAGCCGTTAGGCGAGTGAAATTTGAGACAATTTTGAAATATCACGAGTGGTGTTTATGCCAAATATCACTACAAATCATGCTATTATTTGTTTATACTACTACCCACACAAGGTTTGTAATTTTCACATGTAGGTATTTCAAATTAAACTGAAATACCACTGCTCTAAGCCAATCAAATTGCAGAAATTTCTCATGTAGTAGTATAAACATCAAGAAATACAAGTAATTACCAAGCCAAAATATGTGTTTTGCTGCAGGAAACTTCTAACGTGTTCTAAAGTAACTAGACCTCTTATTGAGTCTCATATTACAGCTCTAGTGATCCCTTCAGACCTCTAAAACAGTTAAAACAGGTGTTTTGTTTTTTCACTTTAATTTCATTCTTTTTTTATTTACTAATTAATTACATAACTATAATTACTGTAAATCGTAGTTTTTTTTTTCAACTGTAAAGGTCAAGAACCAATCAACACATGTTCGGGGGCGATACGTTTTTAAATAAGTGTTGTAGTTATCAGTTAAGATAAGGAGTAATTTCGAACTAGTCATTTTGACAATATGACTTATAGTGCATAAGGGTTTCTTTTCAGGTGCGTTACACTTGCAAGCTTAGAAAAAAAGGAAGGACACAAACTTTCTTGATTTCTCTCAGATAATGACAAATTGGACTACTTTTGGGCTTAAGGCTTGTTCTAAACATAAATCTTCAAAGGCAAATTAAATGCTAAAAATCCAACACTAACCTTCCAGAAGCACGCAACATGTGACTATTTCGAAATTAGTTGAATAGAGCTTTCAGCAACTTTACGTCGAGTGGCAAAACCTTCCAGCTGTTAACACCTTAAACTGTGACCATAGGCTTTTTCTCCACCGTATTTCGCTCAGGATAGGGTATTTTGATTGATGACTTCAGTGAATTAGAAGATGCAAAAGCCAAAGTCTTGAGTGACGGTCGATTAGACAAAGAAAGACTCACCATTACATTGCTCAAACCGTACAGTCGAGAAGAGCTTTCAGCAACTTTACGTCGAGTGCCAAGCCTTCCAGCTGTTAACACTTTAAACTGTGACCATAAGCTTTTTCTCCGCGGTATTTCGCTCAGGATAAGCAATTTTGATTGGTGACTTCGATGAATCAGAAGCCGCGAAAGCCAAACTCTTGATTGACGCTCGATTACAAACAGCGAAAGACTCGCCATGACATTCCTCAAAACCATGCAGTTGAGTGGAAGTTTCTGAAACTTTACGGGGCGTGATCCAGCCTTCCAGCGGTGAACACTTTAAACTGTGGCCATCGGCGTTTTCCCCAATCTATTCCGCTCAGGAAATTATATTTTGATTGATGACTTCTCTAAATCATAGGCCGCAACAGCCGAAAAACGTTAACGACACTCGTTTTGAAACATCGCAAGACTCGCCATGACATTCCTCGCAGCTGCATGATATTTATCGTTAAAATAATACTAAAACTTCTTTGTTTGGTCATGACATTTGCTTGAAAGGCCGGCTAGATACCTTCTCAACATTCTCGGCATTCAAGATACATAATTCCGTTAGCCTGTTGGTTAAAATAACGAAGAAACCAAATAGCATCGGGCGTCCATCTTGCTGCTTCGCGCCAAAACAGAGCAGCAACTTTGCAACCGGATGTGATGTCATAAATCGGTGGATCATAGGTACACGAAACAAGTACTAGGCGCTATTGGAGTCGTGGGCCCCCCCCTGACTTTACCTGATATTAAAATGAAGCAAGGTTGGAGCCATTGCTTCAGTAAGGCCCTCCACTGCAAACTTTGAAGATGCGTAAAGCTCATTGAAAGGTAATCCAACAATTCCAGAATGGCTGGTGTTGTTAATTATACAGCCGCTCTTTCTCTCTTTCATGCGTGGCAGCACAGCTTGGATCAGTCGCAAGGTACCAAAGAAGTTCACTTCAAACAATTCCTTGGCCATGTCCACTGGGACGCACTCCACTATGGTTAACAATGCTATTCCAGCGTTGTTGACTGTTGAGCATCAAGGTATTATTTACTGTTAGTTTTGTTACCAGGCCCACCTGGTTCATCATAACAAGGGAGAAGGGTGGAGGGGGACTGATGGAGATCCAGATATCTCGCTTTCCGCTGCACCTTCAATCGCGGTCATAATTTATTAAAGTTTCGGGAAAACACAACTTAAACTTTGCCCCGTTAGTCGGTTCATGAAAACACGTGTTGCTTCCGTACCCTCCCCTCCCTGAATGTTGGTTTCACGCGTTTGCTTGGGCATAAACGTCCTCCATTGAAAGAGAAGGTAAGGAAAACTTTGCAAACTTTTTAATTATGACCGGGAATGCAATCCAGGTCATAGTTTGTTGAAACACTTCCGGAAAACATAACATATTAAAACATAGTCGTTTCATCATGCACGTATTGCTACCCTTCGGCGCTCTTTAATCCTTTCACTGCTGTATTGACTCCCAACATGGCCGCCTTGTTCTAACTTTTGAGTCTGTGGACAAAAGCCTATGTTGTGACCATTCAAATGAAACCTCTCTCCCTGTACTTTCAAATGGTGCTATTTGTTTCCAAAATTTTACAAAACGAAATTTGGGAATTTTTGTTGAATTTTGCCCTTGGCCACACTTGGCAGTGAAAGGGTTAATGTCGATTTCACGCGTTTGCTTGGGCATAAACGTATTCGACGTCAACATTGAAAGGGAAGGGAAGGAGAACCTGGCAAGCGTTTCAACATTAAGATCGGGAATGTTGAATTTCCCGGTTTCCACCCTCCTTTTTTTTTCTTGCCTCTCTTTTTTATGGCCCTTTCTTCGATTCATTGCAAAATGTTAAGCACTGACACGCATGCGTAATTGTTCCGTCGCCGATTCCCTTTTTTCTCCCGCTTTCCACCTTTTATTTATTCATTTGCCGTAATAGCTGAGGTATCTATTTGCTCTGAAAATAGTTTTCCTATTGTGATTAACGCCTACTTTATATTCCTGTTGTGGTTTCGTAACCCCTACTTTGCATATTGCTTGGTCATGCATATATATATTATTTGTCCTAGCTCAATCTGACAAAGTCAGAAATCTTTATTGTTGAATTTCACATTCACAAACACTAAACAAAAATGGTCACAATTTTGCAGCTCAAATATTTTTTAGTCTCTTTTAAGCGAACTCAAAGAAACTTCGAATTCTACTGTGATTGTTTTTAGTGCGCGCCAAATAAAATCCACTTTGTCGATTGCGAATTAAATTACCACTACCCCGGGTCAGCAATATTCAAGAGGATCCGAGAAACAAGTCATGCAGCTAGAGAACATCGTTTAAGCTTTTTTAAAAGTTAGAGTCATGCCTTTCGAATAGAGATACCAGCCCTTTCGCATTACGCGTCCTGTCGCGTTATCGCACCTCCATGAGCACCCACTTCGTAAACATTCGTTAGACTATAGCGAGGTCGATGCAATTCGATACAGTACTGAAAAGGAACTTTTAAATTGTTAAAAGGACATAACTATCAATGTCGGGAACCACTTACACAACACATCAATTTTCCCTTCAGCGTCGAGCACCTCTTTAACAACCTTCGTGACTGATTCATCACTGCACACGTCCATCTGTTTGATAATCAAAGTGTCTCCAAGTTGATCCTTCCCTTCTTCCTCCAGTTGTCCTTTCTTCGCCAGATTTCGCATGGTGGCGTAAACCTTGAAGCGTTTCTCGGCATCTTTAGCGAGATGCACAGCGGTAGCGAGTCCAATGCCGCTGGAACAACCGGAGATGAGCACGATTTGGAGAGACATGTCTTTTTTGATCTGGGGATCCTTATGACACGAAAGGTCGGGGTCAGTCATAGATTTGCATATTGGTCTTTCTTTTTTGTAAAAAAGATAAAAACAAGATAGGAGCGTGACACGAACGCAAGAAAGTGTGCGTCACAAACAAATTAAATAAAGGCACCAAATAGGATGTGTACGCAAGGAGGAGCTCTTGAACCCCCCTTCAGAAGAAGCGGAACTTAAAAAGAAAAAAAGGAAATAAAGGAGAGAATTAGAAAGACAACTTAAGGATAAAAGACACTTAACAAACTTACTAAGCTTTACTTAAAGGAGTTTGGTCACGGAATTTATCAAAATTCAAACAGAGGACGCGCGGAACTGCCACCTAAATGGTTGAAACATGAATAACCGCTCGAAGAAGCTAAGGTATACATGACACAGCAAACTGAATACAAAAGAAAGGCGCAGAGATGGACAAACTTGAGAAGGTATTGAAAAGGATTGCAATTGTGGTTTCGCAGACTTGTTAGGCTCTTAGTCTAGGTTAGGTTTACGTACCTTTTATTCAGTTTTCATGGTCTGTATGCAGTTTGACATTTGGCGAATCTTTTCCTTCTATCTTAAATAAAGAAAACTGAAACCACTGATAAGGAAGTGTAGCAAGAGAATCCAAAGAAAAAACTACCATCTTGGACAAAATAAAATGGAACAGCAAACCCCTACCCCCTTCACGGTCAATATACTGCTGTAAATATTTATTTCACGCCTGGTCGGGCCCAGGTACATAACATTTCAGATCATTGTATGATGGTGATGCTTGTAGGCCGAGATTCTGAATTATTAACGCCAAGGGATTGTCAGAGATTTTTGACTCAGTCAAGGATGCGTCCGTACAATCGATTGTCCGCGTTGGTTAAATTGAAATATATCGCGAGTCTGAGCGCGATGTCATAAAGCTATTAGTATATGTTATTTTCCTTTCGCCAAAGCGATTAGTTTTTCCAGGTTTTGTTTATGTCACGTACTACCGTATTTTCTAAAGCAAAACCAAAGACCCACATTTATTTATTTATTTTATTCATTATTTAGTCACTGACAAAACCTTATCCAACTTGAACAAAAGTTGTTAATTAAATTATAAAATTAATGTGACAAGGAAGCCTAACGAAGCACATAACATTATGTAGCTTAAGAGGCCTTTGCTTCACAAAGAAGTCAGCATTTAACGTCGCAGGAAACCTTGTTATAGCCGTGAAATTCACGTTCCAAAAAAAAACACCAGCGCGCAAGGTCGCGAGTAATCACTCAGGCTTCGTTCTATCCTTTAATCTGATTGGCCAACATCAAAACAAAAGGTTTTACGACACGGAAAATCGTTCTGCCGCTGTTGTTCGTAGACGTTACTTTTGGGTGGAGAGAAGCGACGACCGGAAATACGCCTGTGTCAACAGGCTAGGGAATTAGGAGAACAAACGAGGAGGAAAATAAAAAATATATATATGTATTTTTTCCCCTTCAACAGGGGGGATTCAAGTTCTGGATTCCGGATTCTTTAACGGTGGGACTCAGCCTCGTACCCAGGCCAGTTCGCGTTATCCGAGTTACCAGAGGAGGCTTGGAATCGAGAACGAAATCGCCGAGAACGACTGTGAACGAGACTAGGTGAGACTTGCTTTCCGGGTTCCACAAGCAAAAATTTTCTGGACTCCGGGACTCCGGATTCTCGCAAGGAAGAAGTTCCCAGATCCCGGAATTCCCTTACAAAGGGTTACCTGGATAATTCAATTCAAATACGGTGGATTCTGGCGATTAAAGAGTGTGAAGGGAACATATAATGTTGTGACCGAAAGGAGGACAAAAAAGACTGAAGAAAAAAAGACAACCGACGCGCAGCCCGGCCAGCAAAGGAAAAAAAAACTTAAATCACACGTTTTTTTTCGATCAATTAACGTTCGTTTTCCATCAATGCTAGATAAAAAAATCATGAGCAAGTTCAGTGTGGTAAAGAGAACATCATCCGTTACAGAAGTCATATAAAAGCATGGTAAACCCTCTAATCCATTCATCTTCGATTCATGAAAATCGCCTTGTCCAAACTATTCTTTACCTTAAAAGTACTTTTTATTCATCAAATCAACCAGAACATTCCCAGTAGGATCAGCAAGTTTGGCCCTTACTTCGTCAGGGTTAAACTTCTCATTTGTTTGATACCGTAGGTTTGGCTTTTCGCTGAGAATGATCTTTTTCACAAAATCAGCGACTTCATTGGCTTGTTGCATCACGTCCCCAAATTTTTTCCACATCTTTTCTTGGGCAGCTTCAAATAAGTGAGAAGATTTTTCGTCACAGGCTGGCTTCTCATATTTCTTGTGCCAGTTGTTCAAGTCTTCCTTTGGTGATGTTAAGACAGGACCTGGTTCCAATAAAGAACACCTGTCAAGTAAAAGAAGAAGCAATTGCATTTTCTAAGTTAGATAATGTTAGAGAAGTAGCCGTAAGGCCCGTTTACACAATACAAGCGAAAAAATTGGAATCGCTCAGATAAAAAGACGAACGGCTGGGATAACCTTTTAGCGAGCTTAAGCAACGAGAACTACGAAGTCCCGGAAGTTCGATGTCTCGCTTAATGGAACGCTTCTGTCTCACGCAATGACTCTGAATGTCTCTGTTTTAACTCCCACTGTACGAATTTGTCGAGTCAGAGCGCTGAAAGAGAGAAAAGATATACATGCGGTAGATCAAATTAGGTTTCAGGGAAACTTCCCACCTACCCCTCCCCTAAGCCGTCATTTTGCCTCAAGTGAGAAGTAAGTGTTAATGTTAGCTTAGGGGAGGGGTAGGTGGGTAGTTTCCCAGAAACCTAAATCGATCCCATCCGTTTGCCAAATTTGACGTCCGGGACGTCAACGTTCTCGTTGTTTAAGGTCCGTTTCTGGCGGTATTTTAGGCCCAATTAGGTGTGGTTAAGGAGCCCCCCTAAAGCTCAAGGGTATTTCAGCAATACCAACCTGAAAGAGTCTACATTGGTGTACCTGTAGCTTGTAATTTATGTTATATACTTTAATTACCTGATGTTAAATTGAAGCAAAGTTGGAGCCATAGCTTCAGTTAGTCCCTCCATTGCAAACTTTGAAGCACAGTACAGCTGTAAGAAAGGCATTCCAACAATTCCATAATGGCTGCTGTTGTGATAATGTGCCCGCTTTGCCTCGCTTTCATGCTTGGCAGCACAGCTTGGATCAGTCGCAGGGTACCAAAGAAGTTCACCTCAAACAATTCCTTGGCCATATCGACTGGGACACATTCCACTACGCTAAACAATCCCATCCCAGCATTGTTAACTGTTGGGCATTTAAAACATGTAGTTACAATATTTATCGTCCTGTACCAGGCACTACTTATTCGCGCGCCTAGTTAGCTCAATTGGATAAGGGACGGACCATTAGAAAAGTTATGGGGGGGGGGGGGGGTTGGGGAATTTTTGAGCCGCAGGAATTTTTTTTCGTTATCAAATTCCTTGTATGAATTTTTTTTAGGCCGTAGCAAGAATATTTTTAGGGTTAGTTGGCGTGAATGAATTTTTTTTCATTTAATTTTCCCTTGCGCGAATATTTTTTTTGTACTTCGCCAACCCCCCCCCCCCCCCCCCCCCACCACCTGCTTCGACAACGCCAACTTTGACCCTGTTGAGCTATCTGTTGGAGTTGCTAAGGGCTCTTTCTTGGACCAGCTATCGTTTATGATGTACATGAAAGATTTACCAAATGTCCTTTAATTCTGCAACATTCATTGCATGCTGGTGACAGTGTTTTATATTTTTCCATTCAGAAGTCAGAATGTAAATTCTGAACTTGAACCTTACAAAGCTGTGACTGGATACATACTGATCAATTTATTCTTAACATCGAAAAGTCACAATTTATTTCAATAGCAGCACCGCGAGGCTTATTAGAATTGTCTCTATTACCATTAACGCTGGCCCATATCAGCTTTTATGCTACCTTATGATGTAACCTGCTTCATCAAATAGAATGATGATGATGATGATGATGATGCTAATATAAATTATTTTAGTTTACTCTCATTCGGTGATTTCTTAGTACGTATTGTTCATTTGCGCATTAATGGCAAGTCGTCCTATGCCAGAAACACGTGCCTTATTTTCCACGCCTAAATGCATGGGATTAATATCCTTTTCACCGGTCGATGTTATTCCTTATAGAGATATATCTTGTTCATCAATTCAACCTTAAAATTACCAGAAGATTCGGCAAGTTTTTCTTGCACCTCATCGGGGTTGAACTTCTAGTTTATTTGGTATCGTAGGCTTGGCATGTCACTGAGTATGATTTTTTTTTCACGATCTCTGCCACCTCATTGGCCTTTTGTTTCATCACGCCACTTCCGAGTTGTAATAGAGGGAACGCAATATTCAGTAGGGTCAGAAGCATTCAAGAGGAGAGAAAGCTGGTTGCTATGGTGTCTTAACGATTTTACCGACCTAATATATGTAGATGTAGATGTGAAAGCAGTCAGCTGGAGAACATCTTTCGTTTATTAATAATTTCGATGAATTTAGAGTCCTGGCTTTCGAAAAGATCTACCAGCCCTTTCGTATTAAGAGTCCTGTCTCGATATCACGCCTTGATCCATCTGAGCCTCCAATTCATTAAATTCGTTAGACTATAGCTAGGTCGATACAATTCGAGACAGCACTGAAAAGGAACTTTTTAATTGTTAAAAAGGACATAACTATCAAACTCGGAAACTACTTACACAGCACATCGATTTTCCCCTTCAGTGTCGAGCACCTCTTTAACAGCCTTCGTGACTGATTCATCACTGAACACGTCCATCTGTTTGATAATCAAAGTGTCTCCAAGTTGATCCTTCCCTTCTTCCTCCAGTTGTCCTTTCTTCGCCAGATTTCGCATGGTGGCGTAAACCTTTGAGGCGTTTCTCGGCATCTTTAGCGAGATGCACAGCGGTAGCGAGTCCAATGCCGCTGGAACAACCAGAGATGAGAACGATTTGGAGAGTCATGCCTTTTTTGATCTGGGGTGTTACGACCACGATCAGGTCAGGATAAGTGATAGATTTGCATATTGGTCTTTCGTTTTTAAACAAGATAGGAGCGTGACACGAACGCAAACTGAGCATGCGTCATAAACGAAATAAAGTCGCCATGATGATGCGTACACAAAGATGAGCTCAACCCCCGTTCAGAAAAGAGGAAAGAAAAAGAGAGAATTAGAAAGATAACTTAAGGATAAAGGATACTTTTAGTAATCTACTTAACTTTACTTAAAGGAGTTGCGTCGGGGAATTTATCAAAATTCAAACAGAGGGAACTGCCAACTAAAGGAACGTTCATTTTTTTATAGGGTGGGGGGGGGGGGGGGGGAGAGATGGGGCTGGTGGGATTTGAAGGACAGCTCCTGAAGAATATGATGAACCCCCCTCTTCATCATAACACTTTTCGGGTGGCACCCCATTTTATCCCAAAATAATTGAGATGACCGCAGCCCCCGCCCCCCCCCCCCCCAAAAAAAACGTTTTCGGGTGACGTTTTCCATGCCGATGCCGTTGCCCTCTTCGTTGCTTATAAGGTCCCTATTATCACAAATGCTGTCACTGCAAACTCGAAAGAATTCTTTTTTTGATCCCCCCTTTACACCTTATATTTTTTAGCCAGCCCCGCTCTTTGAAGCCTTATTAATTGGCATGGCCCCCACTCAAATCCCACCAGCGCCCCCCCCCCCCCCAATAACAAATGAACGGTCCCTAAGTGGGTGAAACATGAACATACCACTCGAAGAAGTTAAGGAATACATAACAGAGCAAACTGAATACAAAAAAGGCGCAGATGGAAAAACTGAAAGAAGATATTGAAAGGGATGGACCATTTTTGGTGAGATCTTCGCCGTATGGTTTCCCTTGTGGGGAAACAATGGTAAAATGAAATTCTAACGTGAAACAATCGATGTCTCAACAACCATTATGAACAAGCATACACTGCGTCTAAGGAAGTACCACCTTAGCTACATCCAAAATAGTTTCAAGGAATTTATTTTACTTTTAACAATCAACTTCAGAGGTATTTCACATGTGTTTGACTGATCATGCTAAAAAGAATGGAGTATCATGCTTTTTGGGGCTTACCCATGAGACCAGAGATGAGGGGTTAGTAATTATGTTCCAAACTATGCTCGGCTGAAGGTGTTATGCTTCCAGTTAAGCAGGATTACCTAGTTTTTTTTTCCAGCCAGCATCGGCATTCAAAATGAAAAACCACAGCCAGAAAAGCGTTTCGGCAAAATTCCCAGCAAGAGTTTCTCATTCGCAAATTCTTAGCCTGAGGAGCGGATCCGTTGGGTATGCTGCCTAGTACGAAATAAATATTCCTACAGTCTCTTGGATATTACTTTTGAAAAAAAAAAACATAGCAAAAGAAAAAAGCAAGGATTTTTTTTTTCAACATTGCCAACATGAACTGGACACGAGTCTTTTTAACGTCAATATCTACGCTGGTAAGATTATCTAGCTGGTGTTGGCCTAAAATACAGTAATGTCCGCACTGCTGTGCAATGAATCATCTAATTATGGTAAAAACGTGACTGCTATAACGGGTATTATTTCTGATGCTTTAGATGCCGTAGTATGCTCACACGTTTACCGGTTTAATCTGTCAGTCCATCCGTCCCCCTCCCGGGAGGGGGGAGAGGGGGGGTGGTGGAGACTCCGCATATGAAAGTGGTGGGGATGCTCGTCGTCTCCCTTAGGGGTGTAAATTTCGGATTTTGGTCTCCTTTAGGGTGTTCTGGGCAAAACGCCATCATATTTAGCCGTGAAGGTCTCGTTTAGGGCTGTACGCGAAAAAATATAAAAATATATATTTGAGATGTTTATTTTTAATTCGTTTTATTTACTCCATTCATATAATCCAAGTTTTCTCATTTGTCTGTGTTTTGACATGGTCTCTTTTAGGGATTAAAAAAAAAACCTCGGGCCACGCCCAGATCGGTCTCCTTTAGGGGTTTAATTCAAAATTTTCGACGAGCATCCCCACCCCTTTCTTATGCAGATCCCCCCCCCGGGTCTCCCTACTCTGAAGCCAATGTTCAGGGAGAGGGATTGGTTGCAAGTTAAAATATCAAGAAAAACTTCCTGTTTGAGTCATTTAATCGTCTCAGCTGTTAAACGTGACGCAGTGTACTTTTGTGGGTATGTGAAATTGATGCCATTTGTCCCTGAAAACTATACAAAGGGTAAGGAGTTGGACCTCGGGGCGGAGCCTACCCGTATAAAACTTTGTGCGGTACCGGCTTGGGGAAATGTTACAGAATGAATCTGATTGAATTCAACACAAAATGATTAGTTCGCTGGCTGAAAGTACCGTATTTATTCAATTAACCGCCCTGAACGCTTATCACATTTTTACAATTTTCTGCAAGTGCGGTACGTTTATTTTGCAACAAAACAGTAAATGGTAATAACCAAACGCGAAGATGTAACAAAGCAAGGTTACTCTGAAGATGACTCCGTCTTCGGGGAAGTCTCATATTAGTGCATATTCAATGTTTTTTTTTGGGGGGGGGGGGGGAAGGGGGGTGGGGCTTATTCGAAGCTGGGCGCTTATCAACTTTTTCTGCCTTTAGGATGGGCGCTTATTCGAGGTGGGTGCTAATTCGGGGTTGGACGCTTATTTGATTAAATACGGTAACTGTAAATGTCGTAAATAACAGAATCGAAAAACATGTATATCAAAAAACTCCCTAGAGCTTTCAACAAAACCCTCAAATTTACTGGACCAAAAATTAACCCCCAATTTGCGGAAGGCATTAAAAGATATAACACGAAAAAATAAGAACATTAGAAATGGAATGTTTGTGTTGGTTTATTCGTCATACCATCTGAATCTTCAAATTGTTTTGAACACCCATACGAAAAAAAATCCTTACTAAAATCAAGCTACCCCAAAAAAATCCTTTCCAAATTAATTTTCCTATCCAAAAAAATCCTGGAATCAAACCCAAAACAAATTCTTTGATAATCCCCGTCACGTCACTTGAAATCGGGAAATCGGAGGATTTTTTTGCCCATTAGAATCTTATTCTAAGAAATCTTTAAGAAAAAATGTCCCGAAAAGCGCTCGAAAATACAAACGAAATGTGCTGATGCCCCCTGGACATCCTATAATACTCCTTAAATCGAATTAATTCAATATGGCCGCCGTATGGGTAAAAAGGTCTATTTGGTAACATTCTACGATTTCGGTGACCTTAAAAAGTTATAATGAGAACTAATGGAGGGAAAAAGCTGAGAAAAAAGACTAAAACTTCGTGTTATCCCGGCGTTAACGGCTGATTACAGCCTTTAGTACATCTTATTTTACTTATCTCGCAATAATGTTATTCATATATAGTTTAGGAAGAAAAGGGCTACGGACGCTACAAGTTAAAATACTAAGAATTATTCTGCGTCAAGGAATGCTTTCTTGACCATGTCCATCAATTCATTTCCAGTTGGATCGGTAAGTTTTTGTTTGACGTCTCGCCATACGCCTTTCAAATTTGTTTGATATCGTAGGTTGGGTTTTTCATTGAGTATAACGCTTTTCACAACTTCCGCAATCTCGTCTGAAGTTTGCATCGTGCTTCGGAAGTGATGGGACATCCGCTGTGCAAACGTGCCAAACAGTTCCTGGGTCTCATTGTCGGATTCTGACATTTCGAAGTTACTTGCCCAGTTTCTAGAATTTTCGAGTGCTGAGGTCCCCACCGGACCTGGTTCGATTATTGAGCACCTGTTTGATAACGGGAAAGTAAAGCTTTAAAAAACGTCGAGTTTCGATTTCTTTAAATAATGAGCGTCGCTAATTTTAAAGTTTGCCCTCGAGGATGAAGTTTTCAAAAAAAACAAAAGGCAAGATCAAGAGGAAAATATGGCCGGTCTTCCTGAATCTGATGGCGAGGAAGCACGGACTGGCGCACTACTGACATTGGTTTACGCTCGAGGCAGTCAACAGATTAGAAAACAAGGGTTACGCTTCTCGCAGACAATTTATAATTATGAAAAATTATGTAAAATATGAAATCAAAGACAATAAAATAAACACTAAAGTTATACCAGCTCGTGGTAAAGATCGATCAAAATGTGACAATTATTTATCGTTACGCAAGATGGCATGATGAAATCGACGCACTCCTTCTCACCTCATACTCTAGGAAAAGGAGCCATAGCTCTCTCAAAATTGGCCATCTCCCACACACTTAATTATTTAAGTGAAACTGGAGCTCTGGTGCCAACGCTACAGCGTTCGATTGAGAATCTGCCCCCAAAATGGACTAAACAGCCTGCTGGGTTTAATTTGCTCAAGGTACCCTGAAAACCGTATACCCTTTTCCGTGGCACAGTTTAGGCCACTAGGGAGTACCCCCCCTTCCCCGGAATCGCAATTGTACAACTGCAAATGAACCTCTTCGTCTGGCTTACCTTATATTGAAATGGCGTAGAGTCGGAGCTATTGCTTCTGTGAGGCCTTCAATGGCAAACTTTGTTGAACTGTAAATAGCATTGAATGGAGGAGCCACAATTCCTAGGATGCTGCTGTTGTTAATAATACAACCGCTCTTTCTTGCTTTCATGCTAGGCAACACGGCTTGGATAAGTCGCAGGGTACCAAAGTAGTTGACATCGAACATTTCCTTGGCCATTTCAATGGGCGTGCATTCTACCACGGACCACAACCCGAACCCAGCGTTGTTGACTGTGGAAAAAACGGGTCATCATGTTTGGATTATGTAAATGGCCGTTTATTACTGCAGAAAACAGGTCAGCATTAAGAAGTTCAAGCCTTACTTTACTGCATTTCCTGTGTATCTGCGTTCTTGGATGGCGTAGGTATCGCCGTAGGTATAGCCTGCGTTTCAAACACTATCCTAAACTTCAGTCCTTTCCCATCCCCGGTATCGAACATGTGCCGTTAAAATCACTGCTTATAGGGCCCCGGTAACAAAAAAAAATGTCGAACAGCATGAATTTTTACATTAACATTTTCCTCATTATATACATTTTTAAGACCAGTGAATGAATAATTTTTAGGGTTCCTTGGCGTGTTCCCCCCCAACCCCCAACCCCCCCCCCCCCCCCATAGTGTCCCTTCTATGTACCGGGGTTCCACCCGTGGAGTCGAGATGTTTTTAGCCTGTACACAGACGTTGTCGAAAATCGACGAGCACGCGAGCCAAGTGAGCGCTTGAACGGGGGCGGTGCACGCGAAAGAAAAAGCGGTCAACAATTCCCTGTAGTTTCAAGTTATTTTCATAGTGATACGCAAGCACGACGATCTCTAAAGAGAAGATAGAGAATCTGTGAATAGGCTAAGATGTTTATCACTTTTAAGTGTGAACTAATTTTGGTTTCGAAACGTACTGAGACATACAATATTGGATTAAACTGAAACATCAAAAGCCGACACAACGGGCAAGTACGGAAAACCAATATGTGTAACTTAGCGATTCGTCCTGAACCATGATCATGAAATATCTTCCTTAAAAATTCCCACCATTTCTTTTGTTCATCTTTCATTTTTTTCGTTTCTGCTGTGCCCATGTTTGAGTTTGCTTCCCCCATCTCCGAAAAGCGCTGGCAGTATGCTGTTAACATTAATTTTAATTTTTTTTTCCCTTGACCTTGATATAAACATGATGAAACTTAACCGCATTTATTAGCCACCGTGTCTACAAAAATATACCCGGTCAGTTAAGAAAAAAATTAGCAAACCGCAGTCGAATAGAATGTTTCAGTATAATCCACAACTAGTAACAAGGCTCACGAAAGTTTGAGAGAAGAGATTTAAGATGAATAAGACTGAACTTCTAAAATATGAGTATATCCGTCCCAAAGGGCATTAAACACAAACACAGATAATAAAATTATTAAAATACACCTACACAACACATCAATTCTTCCTTCTATATCGAGTAGTTCTTTGATGGTTTGGTTGACTGTTTCATCACTGCACACGTCCATCTGTTTGATAATCAAAGTGTCTCCAAGTTGTTCCTGTCCCTCTTCCTCCAGTTGTCCTTTCTTCGCCAGATTTCTCATAGTGGCGTAAACCTTGAAGCGTTTCTCGGCATCTTTAGCGAGAAGCACAGCGGTGGCGAGTCCAATGCCGCTGGAACAACCAGAGATGAGCACAATTTGGGGAGCCATTTTTGTTTAATCTTTAGTGCTTGGCAGCGACTTTGTAACTTGATTAGCACAAAGTAACTGTCACACGGTTTTCTTGAGGGCCTCTCAGCTCGGGTATTTACTTATCTGACAAAGGGCATTGAAATTTAAGTTAACAAAAGAATGTCTTTAATTATATGCAAATTAAATGGTCATTCTTTTAATTGGCAAATACAAAGTCGTTAGCAGAATATAGGCTGCCAGCAAGCTCTCTAGTTCTCTCTGTGGTCGGGGCCGGAAAAATCGTATTTCCTCTATCCCCCGCCCTTACAAACCCTTAGAGAGGTTGCTCGCAGGATGCCGAATCCAGTTGAGAATGATAGGAGGAATGAGTGCATGTTTTAAATACAGGGGGAGAGAGGAGGCAACTTTTGCCTCCTAACAAACGTCTTTAAATTTCGCGAATTTGCAAAGCTACTCTAGACGACTCTAAGCTAGGCTCGCATCTTGCTCTTCGGTAGTGGTGCCGACGGCAAGTTGAAAATTGAAAAACCGGTCAAAGGGTCAGTTCAAATCAGTGCACGCTTGCTGCCTGAAGAGTCTCGAATGTTCAGGCATCTTATATTCCGAATATATACATCACCATTTTCGGAAGAAAAATAATTATAACAACTCAGTTATATTGGTCTCAAGGAACCCAAATTGACGACACTACACTCTTCCCTTCAGGCGATGTAATTTCATCGCTAACGCTGACCTCTTGCCTGGACCTTATCTTACGAAATTCTCTGTCAAAATGGAAGAAACATGCAAGCCATTTTTTCTTAACTCTTTCTTTTTTTTCTTCTGATAAACATTTTCAGTATAACCCGTAATATAAAGAACCAGACATATAAATAAAGCACTGGAGTTGTTTCAGTTCCAAAAAACGCAGACAGCACATTGCGTCGTGCCCTTTAATAGCGCAAATAATTTGAATAATTGGCCGCAAGCATCAAGGTTGTATCAATATTAGGAGGTATTAGGGTAATTAGCTAGGGTAATATATAAGCTTAACTTGAAAATAACATTATGATAATCGATCTTTGTTTTCCCTCCAAAATTTTTTCATTTTTTGGCAATTTTTCTTGGGACGATTGCAAGGCTCAAGATAAATTGGAAAAATGCAAAATTTTGGAGGAAAAACTAACAATATAATGGTATTTTTAAATTAGGCCTATTAAGATAAAATGTAAATTCTTTTGATTGAGCCGACGTGTTGTGTTAGCTAGATTCGAAGGTGAAGAGTACAGAGGTGTTTATGATTCCATTAATGTATCCCCCGAGTGTAAAAATTTTGTTTATCCAATTCATGTCCAATATTCCATGATCCAGTCAAAAAAAAAAAAAAAGCAAAAAAATATTTTTCACTCGAAACTGAAAAAATCTTCTTCCGCTGCGAATAAGGAAGTCGCTAGTGCTAGTGGCATTAATTTCATTGTTCCTCAAAAAGGTCATTTGAAATTTTCCATTATCCAAGGTCAAAATTGATATTTTTCGTTTTGCGAGGCTTGAGCCTCTGATAAGCTTGTTTCTAGTGTTTGTTTAGCCAGAACGACTGTAGCCCAAATTAATGTGGGATTTCGGACGTCACGATTTCATTAAGTCTGGAATTCATCATTTTGAAACGTTTTTCCTTAAAAGTTTACAAGCCAGACTAATGAAAATGTCAAGTCTCCTTGTTTTAATTAACGGTACTAAAAATAAGGTTAAAATTGAAGGAAAGGCTGATCGGACAGCTAAGGGTTACAAATACATTTGCCTAATTTTTTCGACTAGACAAAACGTAAGTCTCCATCAGGGGCTAGAAAAGCTACATCATAGGTGAGAATGGAATAAACGGTTACAGTGTTTTAAATGAGACAAAAATAAAAAAAATATAATGTGATTGGTGGTGACCTGACAACATTTATTACTAAAATTCAATTGAAAAATGACTTACACAATAAATTAGACCTGAAAGGAGGACTCAGAACATTGCCTAAATTAAGCTTTTCGCCGCTCATTACATCAGCAATTGTCAGATATATCTGGAAAGTGACCAACTAAGTTCCCCAAGGCGGCTTATCAGGAGCTAAATAAAGCTTTTTCATTGACTAGGAATAAGCATATTTTCATGGATAAATTTTAATTTAAGTACTTTTCCTTTTTAGAGTACAGTATGTAACTATATATAATCCTCCCGTTGTAAAATAGAACTCACGTAAGTGGCTAGCCCGAAGCCGAAAAGTTCGTCGTTTGGCTTGTCGTAGGACGACAACACCAACATTTTAGGTGAGGTAAAGCTTATTCTGGATTTCAGGCATGTGGTTATTCACTTTCACGATTGGTATTTTTTGGCTTATTTAGCAAATCTCCGCAGGCTGGCTGCTTAAGGTGACTCGACCCAGTTTTTTTGGGGAGGTACCATCCTACTTTGAAGCTCTCTGGTATCCCCACCTTTACTTTTATCGTAAGTCTAACACATAGAATGGATAATATATAGATCAATCTACAATATAACATAAAATTTTTGGCGATCGGAGTAAATGACACGTGGTTATAATGCCACGCCCCTTTGAGGTCTGAGTCGAAAATCTGCTGTTGCCGGCATTTTTTCGTGAAAATCTCTCGGCTACACATAGTGTGCATTAGTGCCTTGCGCTGGACAGAGTTTCAACAAAATCGCAAAGACCCAATTCGAGAAATTCAGCGGTTTCCAAATTTAGGTCATAATTTACGCGAAAATGATAAGCAAACTTAAAACGGATTATATCTAATAAACTATGAGATTCATCTCTTTATTTTGGGCATCGTTATAACAGATGGGTCCTTGCAAGTCAGCAAAACAATTTAGGGCCTTGTAAATGCGCGCGATTTCGAGCAAAGCAAACATATACAAATTATAGTTTTCGCTATTTGTTGACGTTTGTCAGCGTTTAAGAGTCAATCTCACAAAAAAAGCATTTTCTTAAAAATTCGTAGTTTTTTTTCCTTCAAATTTTTTCAGGGCCACAATTGATTAACTAACTACCCAGACTCTGAATTTCATGGTCATTGAAAAACTGTGACATTACCTTCTATAAGCCCAAACTTGAGTAAACATTGAAGATTTTTAGCGTTTTGGCTGAGTTTGTGCTTTGGGAGTTGTCTATTGTTTCTAGTCTGTCATTATACAGCATTCTTGTTCAGCACGCGTGCAATGACCGCGCTTGGCTGACTTCCGAATGCTCACCGAGATACCGTATGATAATTTAGTATAAGAAAATAGAAGGGATTCCCGTCACGAGTTGGTTTAATTATTGGCTTGCATTAAACCTATGAAAAAATGATATTTTTTTAATAGTAAGTAGATTTAGTGTGTAGCACTTCTTGATTTTTTTGCAAAGGCACAAGAAGCACGAGAATTGATTAAAAATTGTGAATTAAACCTCTATGTATCACGCGATGGCCTGTCTCACTGTACCAAAGTTATCGTATCTCGGTGAGCATTCGGAAGTCAGCCAAGCGCGGTCATTGCACGCGTGCTGAATAAGAATGCTGTATAATGACAGACTAGAAACAATAGACAACTCCCAAAGCACAAACTCGGCCAAAACGCTAAAAATCTTCAATGTTTACTCAAGTTTGGGCTTATAGAAGGTAATGTCACAGTTTTTCAATGACCATGAAATTCAGAGTCTGGGTAGTTAGTTAATCAATTGTGGCCCTGAAAAAATTTGAAGGAAAAAAAACTACGAATTTTTAAGAAAATGCTTTTTTTGTGAGATTGACTCTTAAACGCTGACAAACGTCAACAAATAGCGAAAACTATAATTTGTATATGTTTGCTTTGCTCGAAATCGCGCGCATTTACAAGGCCCTAAATTGTTTTGCTGACTTGCAAGGACCCATCTGTTATAACGATGCCCAAAATAAAGAGATGAATCTCATAGTTTATTAGATGTAATCCGTTTTAAGTTTGCTTATCATTTTCGCGTAAATTATGACCTAAATTTGGAAACCGCTGAATTTCTCGAATTGGGTCTTTGCGATTTTGTTGAAACTCTGTTCAGCGCAAGGCACTAATGCGCACTATGTGTAGCCGAGAGATTTTCACGAAAAAATGCCGGCAACAGCAGCCGTTTTCGACTCAGACCTCAAAGGGGCGTGGCATTATAACCACGTGTCATTTACTCCGATCGCCAAAAATTTTATGTTATATTGTAGATTGATCTATATGTTATCCATTCTATGTGTTAGACTTACGATAAAAGTAAAGGTGGGGATACCAGAGAGCTTCAAAGTAGGATGGTACCTCCCCAAAAAAACTGGGTCGAGTCACCTTAAGTTGGCACCCCTGCGTCGAGCTGGCCTAGACCGTCGTGTGGATTACTGATGAGGCTCAAGTCGAATGACTCGGCTAAGGCCTCTTTGCATAAGGTGAGGTAAGGTTTACAAGTTGATTTCCATTTGACATCCCACGTATAATTTGGCTGGCGCACTTGTTCTATTCATATCCATCAGCTCATAGATAACACATGAAGAAAAAGACGGACTTTCTCTGACACAGTCTTTCTCTGACACAGGTCACTTTCTATATAATTTTACAGTCGATAACTCGAACCATGTTTTGAGCCCTCAAAAAGTCGGGAAAAAAAGCCGTCTACTGCAGGCGCGGATCTACAATAAATACTGACCGATTTCCTAGTTTTAGGGAGGTCTGGCGGCATGTCCCCCCGGGAAGTTTTTTAGATTTTAACTCCTCAGAATCTCCTTTCTAGGATTTATGAGTCATTCAGACAGGATATTTTCTGACTTTCCAAACCATTTTCCAGATTTCAGTTGGAAAGTTCAAAGTTTTTGCTAATATTTATTGTGAAAAATCTGACCGATTTCCGTAAAACGGTGGAAATCGGTGTGGATCCGCGCCTGTACTGGCGTCCGAAACATTGAATTTTGGATTTCCTATTGACGTGCTGAAGGAGTATAGTTTACTAGTGGAGGATGATGTTGATTGTCACAGGCTAACTTGAAGCAGCTTTTCTTCTCAAAACAGTAAAACGCATGTTCTATTTAGGCTATGTTTTGTTACGTAACGTTCTGATTTATCTAGAAGTATCTTTTAATTTTCACTTGACATTTCTACAATTAAATGTGATTAAAATGTTCATTTCCTTATTTTCTCTTTTTTTGTCTGTTCACCATCATACGTCATTCTGAGAGAGGGAGGCCTGGGTCAATTTCTAAGCGCATGCGTGCAAGCCGCCGACTCCGGGAAAATGGCGGAAAATGGTGAGGTTTAAAGTTGGGTATTTTTAACTTCTGATTTGTTTGACGTTCTTTTTGCTAGCATAACAAGAAAACTTAATTGTGTTGTTTTGTTTCCAGCGTCTCCATCTCATGCTGCTGACAATGAAGATTCTTCAGGTAAACGAAGAAAAACCACTCGAAGTTTTAAAACACAAACGTAAATCCGTTCGAATATGTACGCTATTAACCGTTCCAATTGTCAGTTTGCCAGATAATTCCACGTCTGCAGCTCATGATTTATATTCTTCGGCGTTGTTTTATCTGCTTTTTTAGAGAGGTGTATATTAATTCTAGTTTTCCATCTTCTTCTCGTCCAGGAACAAATAACTCCGTGAGAATTCTTGCTCCGCCGAAATTCACTTTACGTCAAGATACGTCCGGGAAAGTTACGGTAAACAGAATCTTATATTTCGTAGTTTTTGTTTTGTCAAGCAGTTGGATTCATTTGAAAGAAAGTAATAATAATAAAAAGACTATCAGTGATCGATGTTGTATTCAAGAATTTATGTAGCCATTTCATTTTACAGTATATATGACCTTAAGCTCAAGTACGCTAATTAAGTGAACGAAGAAAAGGAAGCAGAAAATCAACTTACATGTTTAGACATTTTCACTTTTGTAGGTTCAACTTTTGTGCCATGGCCACACGTCTTCTTGCTCTTTATTATGCATCCTTTTTCTGTCTCACAAGCTATAATTATCTGTTCTCCAGTTGGTTTATAAGAAATAATAAAGCCCAGAGTACTACATTATATAAATAATATATGTACAAATAATTATTGTGCGGAAATTTTACCTCAGTTTTTTACAGGAAGGCTGCCATACGAAGTGCTCAACATCACGTATCTCAAATCTTCTCTGTATACTTTCAAGTATTTATGCAGTTTTTTTCTAATTTCCTTTCTTATGTCACATCTTGTTTTAGAATGCTTATTCCAAAGATAATGGAGAGGAGCCAGAGGTTTCAAGTGAAGAATCAACACCTCTTGGAGTTTCAGTCAAGGTAATGTATGCTTGACTACATAATTCCCAAAATATGGCCTAAAATTCTTTCCGGAATTTTCCGAAAAAAGCTCTAAAATTCCTTTAGAAATGTCTAAAATTCTCCAAAAACTCTAAAATTCCCAAAAATTCTCAAAAAAAAATTGTTTTCTTTTTTGATAGTGAGGGCCCCTTTTGGTGAATGACCACTGATAAGTTGTAGTGTAGACAACTCTGATGAGAAGCCGCTGATTTGTTGTGCTCAGTGGACAGTGCTCTAGACACTGCTGTAGCATTTAAGCGGACTGAGCCCTCTCTTGGTTGATAGGAATACAACAAAAGACTTTTTGTCAATGTTTTTGCCATGAATATTGCCAAAATGTCAGGTGAATGTTCAAATTGCTCTAAAATTCTCGAATTTGTCTATTTTTTCCCTAAAATTCCCGAGATTTTCTAAAATTCTTTTTGATGTCTAAAATTCCAAAACAATTCTGGAATTATGTAGCTAACCCTAAGGTAACATGAGAGTCTCAAGAAAATGAAATGATATACCGATTAATATGGCAGATCTCTTGGCTGGCTCAGGTCTAGTTGCAGGAAAGTGATGATATTAGTTCCTCAAGAGTTTTGTTTTGACTCCACATCTTAGCGATTGAGTTGATTGATACAATTCCTTTCAGTGGTTGCGTGCCTGAATGCCACCCTCTCTAGCCAGAATGAAAGTTGACTTCCTTTACTTTCCCAAGGTCCTTTTGCCAGGATAGTTATGGATTCATGCGATTCGGTGTGGTAATTCTGCAGATGTTTGTATGTTGGGACAAGTTGTGCCTCCCTCAACCTCCCCACCCCCTGCCCCATTATTATATAGTTTAAACAAAAAATAAGATACATGTTCTCTTTTCACTTGTGTTAATAGAAAGTCACTAAATGGTCGTTATCGAAATTTAAAAAAAAAAAAAACGTTGGCAGGGTCTATTTTTGCGACAGCTAAATGACTGTTTTGGCGAGGAAGCCGTAACATTTATTTTAACATAACAATGCATGGGCTAGGAAAACTTTTCAGGTGCAAGCAGAAGTGTAAGATATGTGTTTTGTGGAAGTGGGTTTAATAGCAGATCTTTTATTGATTATTCTTGTGTTTCAAGTCAAAAATTCAGCTGAATCACAGGTGCATAATTAAATTGTTGCATGGTATTCCAAGGCTACTGAAGGAATCTATCTTCCTAAGACTATCAAATAACTTTTAAATCTGAGCTCTGAGTCATTCTGAGTCGTGTGTGAAAAAAGGCGAGGCTGAATTATATTTTAAACTATAATGCATACAAATATCAGGGCTCGAAACAAGTCCATTCTGACATCTAAAAAGAGTAACTTGCCCAATGGAAATGGGTCCAGGCAATTCATCCTCCAGCTAAATCATTAACTAACAGTTCTAACTAAGAGTTCTAAGCAAGTACTTGCCCCAGGCAAGTGCAGCATTGTGAGAGCTGCTTGCCCGAAGGAAGTGCTGGAATTCAGGTTATCTTTTAGCACTTGTACTGATTTTTTCAAATTATGATTTAAGTTGCCCCATGCAAGCAAAGTGTGCGAGCTGCTTGCCCAAAGGATGTGCTGGAATTCAAGTTATTTTTTTTAGCCCTGGTACTGATGTTCAAAATAAATATGATTAAACACCTAACAAAGGTTCTAATTATCTGTTTATATCTAGAGATCTGCTGAAGGGGAGGACAAAGATGTTGATTCTGAACCAGATGATGGTATGTAGCACACCCTATAGTGTTTATCTGTGGGATGCAAAATATTGTCAATAAATTTTTTGCAGGATACGTCAAATTTTGATAATAATAATAATAATAATAATAATAATAATAATAATAATTTTGCTCTTAAAGGTTTTGTTTTAAGTTTTGCAGTTGGAGATTTAAAAGATTTTCTCCTGAATCTGTGGCCTCAGAAAACAACAAAAATATTTCAATGTTTTGCTTTGAGTTAACAGTCAGAAGATAATGAGCGTAATAAGCTTAATAACTCAGTGGCAGGAGCAGACTGTTCCTAGCATTTTTTTTTCTCTTGGAAAAATCTGGTAAATAGAAATAGCCTTGTTTTGAAACCTTTGACAACTTTACCTGTATAAAATGTATGTTCATAATTGTGCCAGTCTTGTGCTTTGTAATAAAGAAGCTAATGAGATCTATCTTGCTTACAGTGTAGACAAAAAAATTCTGCTTTTTTAAGTTAGTTGTTTGTTATGGACAGTGTTGCTCTGATCAAAATGTTAACCTTTCTAGCCCTAAGGGTGACCTTCATTAATATTATTTTCCACTAACAATATCAGTACATAATCAAGAGGAAGGGCTATAAGAATTGATAAAGTGATCACCCAGGGGAAAATGCTTTGATCTTTCATCAAATTCTCTTAACTAATTTTTGTAAGTAAATGTATGGAGATCAGTCTGGAGAATTTGTATGCGGATGATTGGGTATTAAATGGTTTATACTACTACAGGAGAAATTTCTGCAATTTGATTGGCTTAGAGCAGTGGTATTTCAGCTTAATTTGAAATACCTACATGTGAAAATTACAAACCTTTTGTGGGTAGTAGAATAAACAAATAATAGCAGGAATTGTACGTGATATTTGGCATAAATACCACTCGTGATGTTTCAAAATTGTCTCAAATTTCACTTGCCTAACGGCTCGTGAAATTAGTATAACAATTTTGAAATATCACTTGTGGTATTTATGCCAAATATCACTACAAATCATGCTATTACCTATACTAATATTAGTATCAACTGCAAATAAAGCCTACCTTCAAATTATAGTACCATGCATTATTTAGAAAGTGAAAATGTGCAATGTAATATAAAGTGCCATATTGGCCAACGCTTAAATTGCTGAAAGTCAAGATGGAATTTATCAGGAAATTGAATGAATCTAATCCGTTCTAATCTAATCTAATCTAATCTAATCTAATCTAATCTAATCTGTGTTTTCTCAATTCCTCTGAAATGTGAAATTTATTTTCTTGGGTTCCTATAAAAATCTTTTCTTTGGAGTTATTTCATAAAAATTAGCCCTTGAAATGGCTTAAAATATTCTGGTACAAGGTTTTTCCCCACTGAAAGTTAAAATTACTCAACTTCGTAATGAAATTTGTCTTAAAGTTTATTTTAGTTCAAACAATTTCTGTTTCTGATATTATAATTATGTAACTTTCATTTTCAAAGTGATCCATTGAGTAACTTTAAAAAGAACACTGAACAAGTCAATGAGATCTATCCTTCTCTCTCTGAACAGAAAGAGTTTCTTGTTATTATATTACATAAACATGATGCTTTAATAACTTCTACTTATTATCACCTGTCTACAAGCCCTACCTTTAAATAATATATCATGTTTTAGAAAGTGAAAAGTAATTTTCAATATAAAAAGAGCCATTGGCAAATGCTCAAATTGCTAAGAGTCTTAAAGTTTACTTAAGTTAAAACAAATTTCTGTTTCTGGCTATTATTTTGGCAAAAAGGTATGGTCAAGTTACTTGCTTTATCAAAGTGATTCTAAGGTTTGAAACAACACTGAGTCTTTGGATGGAAATCTTACTTAATAATTATGTTAAGATTCTTCTTTCTTTTGCACCAGCAGTGCCTTTTTGTTTGTTAAGTTATCGAAGGCTATTGTTGAAATTATGACGTGATCTTGTTCTTTGTTTTGTAACCACAGTATTCTTATGCGTAGTCTAGCAGTGAAGGTAGAAGGAAGCCATTGATGATGGTTAATCTACTTTTTTGTGCTTCTCTTCTAGGCGACAGTTTTTCTCCAGTGAAAAAAGTGGCCAAGCTTGAAAAAAATAATCATTCAGGTACTTACTTCATGTGTACATCATTGGTATCTTCCACAGCCAGAGGAAATTAGAACAATAAAAACAATTTCAGTAGATATTATAAATGACAAAATGGTTATATATAACTTCTTACAATAAGCATAAGCAAAGAGTAGCACAGAACGTTTAAAATGCTGTGAGCCATTTATAGTATTGTTTCAGTTTCTTTCACTGGACACATTGATTTTGATAACTGTAGTTCAACTCAGTCTCTTGTATTTCTCAAACATACAATCATTTACATGCAACTGACCTCAGATAACAACAGTCTGTACTGGAAACATGTACTTAGCACAAAAATAGCCACTGTTTCTCTTTACCTAGTAAGAGGCATTAAATTATGTATAATGCAGTGGAGCTAGTGGAACCCAGAAAAAATGGAAAATTGAGTCTGATCTCAGGTTAATCTTGGCTAAATCTTGTTTAAGTAATGACAGTGGGTCCATCCCTGGTGAGGGACTTGTAATCAGTATCCTGATGAGTACTGTACTATATGTTTACCACAAGTTCTTACTAAATATTATACTTGACAACATAATAAAGTCAATAGAATGCATTTAAAGGCCAGTTTTGTTTGATGTGTAGTATTGTCTGTATTTTTCATGTTCAAAATGGATGAAGCAGTTTTTGTTGAAGGTTACTAAATCTGTTTTATCTTAGATTCAGATGACGATAAGCCTCATAAGGTTTTTTTAAAGCCATCTCTTCTCTCAGATGTGGCAAAGAACTTGGCGAATGCATCCCCAAAAAGTATGTCTGGCTGGAAATTTATTACATGTATCTCTTAATTTGTTAAATTTGTTTTCTTGGTTGGCATTTTGGCATGCATAGCTTTCAGGATGAGGTTGCTGTACACTAAAACATGTATAATTTTCTTTGTTTTTTAGTTGATAGAAACTCTACAACTTCTCCAGTTCCTAAGGTGTGGTTAATTGAAGTTTTTTTCTACTGTTGTATCAAGCTAAGGGCACAAAGTTAATGAGTTTTTGCTTCACAATCTGAATATTTAAACATTAAGCTCTTGTGATTAAACAGGACTTTTGGTTTCACTAACATTTCCAGTCGCTCACGATCATTTTTTTGGGGAAAATTTGAGCTCATGCTCTAGGCTTGGTCCCATCATCCACCTCTTGCACTCTTTGCTTGCCTCTAGCTCTCGCGTTTCTCGCTTTTTCCATGCTCCTGCTCCCCACTAAGCCTTGGGAAAGTCTTTCAAGAAGGCCGATACAGTATCATCTGTATGTACTCAAGTACGCAAAGTACTCAAGCGGATAATCAAGTACAGAGATATTATAGTGTAAACCCAACCCTCCAAGTTGTGACCATTTTGGTCGCCATGGTGCCTAAAATTTTGGAGCTAGCGGCTTGACTTGTAAAAAAGTCTCCCTTAACCAAAAAGAGTTGGTGGCCAAATGGCGACTTGGAGGGTTGAAACCAAGTATAAATCAAAGCAAACTGACAAGAGGCAGTTGTTTTATCAAAAGAGTAGTTGTCCTGCTAAAGTGAAGGCAAAACAGAAACACACTTGTCAAGGAAGTACCAGGCTAACAGAATCACTCTGATGCCTTCTGAATTTTTCCCCTCAGACATTTGGCATCTCCAGCAATGATTCCTCTGTTACCGAGCAGGGCACATGTACCAACACATCACAGCGCTCACATGAGTTGGCACCAGGACAGAACAAGGAAGGAATAATTGGAGCTTCCTCTAAAAATTACTTTGCGGAGTTTCTAGGAAGTGGAAGAGAGTAAGTTGTAGAAGAAATGTTATGAATACAGTCAAATTAGATGTGCATCCCTTGTAATAACAATATTGAATCGCTTTTCTTGTAGATCCTCAACAAAAACCTCAAGTGGATCCTTTGTGTTTGGACAAAACATGGGTGATAGAGTTATGGTGAGGATTTAATTGCAAGCATTTTTTTTAGCTGCTCTAAAACTGTGATCCGTTATGTCACATTATTATACATTATACTCACCATCTGTCTTCTCATTGGCTAAGAGTCTACAGCTAATTTTGGAAATCACAATGCGCACACAATGCATGATGTCCGATATCAATATCAATTTAGGTTCTTTGCGACAGTGTGTTTGTCGTTATTTTCATCAAAACAATTATTACCTTGATTATTGCAGATATCACACAAACCTCATCCAATAATTGTTTATAATCAGAGATTTAGAATTGTGATTGGGGAATCCCCCCAGGTAAGAACGAGGTGGGATAGAAGAAGGAATAAAAATCATATACATGTATTGTACAGCACACCCTCTGTAAGGGATGCTATTGTATTTGCATGGATGTACAAATTAAAGTGTATTTGTCTGGAAGGGCAAAAATGATTTGAATACACCAGGTGTGGAGGCATAATATTTTAAAAGCAAAGAAAAAAAGTTCATGTTAAAAAATATCTGGACATTTGTGTGGACGAGACCTTACGCAACAAAATATGTGTGCCATGTAGCTGAATCAAAATCAATAATTGCCGCTTTGACATTTTGTTTTTTTTTTCTGTGGTTAGTTTTCAGCTGCAGATAGCAGTGGAAATAATGTCGAGACCAATGGCAAGACTGAAGAAAAGTCAACAGCCTGTGACAATTCAGTCAGTGATCACCTTGGAGGTTGGTTAAATTTGTACAGGTATTAGCATGATTTGTAGTGATATTTGGCATAAATATCAAGAGCGATATTTCGAAATTGTTATATGTCATTTCACGAGCCGTTAGGCGAGTGTAATTTGAGACAATTTTGAAATATCACGAGTGGTATTTATGCCAAATATGACATACAAATCATGCTATTATTTGTTTATACTACTAGGTATTTCAAATGAAGCTGAAATACCACTGCTCTAAGCCAATCAAATTCCAGAAATTTCTCATGTAGTAGTATGATAATTATTAGAGTAATCTGTTAGCAGTCTCTGTAGAGTGCGTTTTGCTTGAACAGTGCAGAGCTTTGATTGGTTGCCATTGCAAGTAGAAAAAAAAATTTGGCAACTAAAGTTGAACAACAAAATAATGATGAACAAAACCATGTTAATTTCTAAATCTTTGTTCCAAGAATAAATGAATTATTTATATACAACCTGCAAGATGCTGAAAAAGTGCCATTGTCATAGAGAGTCATGAAACCCATTCTGAAACCTGAACAGAGTATAGTGATTTCTAGTTGTAGATCAGCCAGAGGACTCTTGGTTAATGAAGCTTGTATAAGAGTTTTCATTTTAATGCACGCACATACAATGTAACTTGCATATTTTTGTCATCCAAGTATACACACTGTCCAGCTAATTTTCTTATAGGAAATTTGCATGCTCACCTTAACCTGTGCCTGAAAGATGAAATCAGCTCTTTAATGTACAAAAATTAACTTGTCTAAAGTTTTGCCCATTACCTTAACAAAACCCCAGAAATGTTTGTCCCTATCCCTCTATTCAGGGGATAGGGACACTTTGTCTGGGTCCCGAAACCTGGGTTTAAGCTGCATTAGGGGGAAAACTTAGCAATCAAAAAATGACTTACATCTTTCCCAAGAATCGTCCATAACTTCTAAGTGTTCACTAGTCACAATGGCGACAGTTTTCAAAACATGAATTAACTCACTTAAATCAGCGTACTGCATTTGTGGGAATTCAACACTCAATGTCACAGAGATATAACTAGGTAATCATGATGTTTTATACATTATCCAGCTGCTTGAGATAATGACTGCAGGAGATTCCATAGCCTGCAAGAGCAGATGCCTTTTTAGCAGCATGCAAAGAAAGTCATGTCCAATAGCCTGGGGCTGATGGATTTTGCTATCGGGCTAGTGATTTTTTTTATTAACTTGCCCGACAGGCAAGTGCCGTTTTTTGGGGAAATTCAAATTACAGAAGGATTGTAATCAATTCTGCTAATCAAAAAGGGTTTTGGGGCTAGTTGAAATGACTTGTGGGCTAGTACATGCTAGCTACAGCTTGCCCGAATGGCAGGCTGTAAAACTGTCTTTCTTTGCACCCTGTTTAGGCTCTTGGCTTGGTCTCAAGGGTGTCTCTTGAATAGGGGTTCCACTGTATTAGTATGGATATTTTATTAATTCTTATGAATATATTTATTATCATTTATATTTATTAATAATTAATTATTGTTATCAGTATCATAATGATATTACTATTAGTTAGTACTATATTTTATGTTGTAATTTTTAAAAGATGTCATTTCTTTGGTATCCAAATCCCTTTGACCATTGCTTCCTCAGGCCTTGATGGACTTGGCGATTTTAAAAGAGGAAATTTAAAATTTGCTTTTTTGAAATCGCCAAGAGTGTCATGTCTCTACTGTGAAGCTTGCACTTTTACATTTGAATTCAAGTTTGAATGATGTTATAATGTTCACTCACTTACGGGGCTTCAAAAGCTGCACTCAATGTTCCAGGCCACCACTCCTTATCATCGTGCAAAGAAAGTCGTGTCCGATAGCCTGGGACTAGTGGATTTTGCTGTTGGTCTAGTGAATTCTGTTATCAACATGCCCAACGAGCAACAACAGCAAGTGAATTTCTCTAGGAAATTCACATTACAGAATAACTGTTATCAATCGTGCTCATCCAAAATTTTTTTCGGGCTAATAACTCTTGGGCTAGAACATGTTAGCTGCTGCTTGCCAGAATGACTTTCTTTGCACCCTGCTTATTCTTAGTTGTACTGTACTAAATTTTAAGTAATTTAATGTCATTACATGTAGCTTCATACAGTAGCATTGTACGATGACCGTTACAAAAATCTTTTTTCATGTATAATCACATAATTAGTAATGGTAACAGGACTGAGTGGAATCCAATTCGGTCTGTAATCATACGCGTGAACAACAAAATTGGACGACCGCGTAGCGGGAGTCCGATTTGTTTAATCACGAGTATGATTACAGGCCGAATTGGACGACATGAAGTTCTGTTACCAATTAATCATAACTTTAACAAAATTTGTGATATAATAAGCTATTTTTTAAATCAAAACACAAGAAATTCGAAATTTTGTTTTGCTACCAGTGAGAAAAAAAAGCCATTTAAGCGCGCGCGTGATGGCGCGTACTGTCCAATTACTTAGGCATGACGCGTACTGTCCTATCAAACTGTCCAATTAAGGCTGAAATCAGGGCAGTTGATAGCCAATCAGATTTGACAATTTTGTTATAGTTATGATTATTGTAATTATTGTTGTTGTTAGAGTTATTATTATTATTATAATTATTATACATTTTGCACACTATCTGTCTTCTCAACAGCCTATAGTTTTTTTTTCTGGAAATCAGCGCAACCTACAGATTAGTTGTTTGCTAGGAGATAACTGACTAATCTGTATTATCTCCAAGAGCAATGTCAAACTGTATTCCTTGCAACAGTCTGTTTGCCGTTATCGTCTTCAGAAAAATGCATAATTAAACAATGGGCGCGATCCATTCAACCAAAATTCAGACCGGTCCGACCGGGAAAAGAGGACCACCTCAAAAGGTGGACCCGTTTTTTCGAAACTTTTCCGGTTGGACCGAACCGATCCATTGAGTTTTGGTCCGAAATTTCCGGAAATTTTGGTTGAATGGATCGCGCCCAATTATTAGATTTGGGTTAACTGGAATAATCAAGGTCTCGGTAACTGTTATCAGTCTTGACTGTCAGCTGAACCTTAGCCGGTTACACTTATGTCAACCATGATTAGTCTGGGCAAGGCTGTGCTTTAAGGAAAATTGAAGGCAGCCTGGTGCTCTAAACCTCTAAAATCTAGGGTGCCCAGCATATGATTTGTATGAAAAAACTAAGAATCTCTAGTTGCCCGAGGGCAAAAGTAAGGTGCTAGCGGCCACCGGACTCTGCTAGAGCACAGCCCTGGGACCCGTTTCTCGAAAGTCCCGATAACTTTTCGGGCCCTAAATCAAATATTCAAATGGAAATATTTATAAAGAATAAGAGCGCGGGTCCTGGCTAGCAAACTTCTCCATTTTGTTTCATCAACTGATAGTTTTATCACGTTAGATGCAGAACTATTGAAACCTCTATCTTGCACGTAAACAACATCAGGTTTACGCGCCCGTTAATTATCGGGACTTTCGAGAAACGGGCCGCTGGTCAGGGTATCACAAAAACAGGGTAGTAATGAATGAAGTGAAGTGGAAAAGGGAAAAACATTTATATAGTGCCTTTTTACATTATTATATTAACATCATGTTAACAGTAAGTTCAAACGTCAGCGTACAAGGGCGCCACTGGTTGCTACTATCATCCATTTATAAGCTGTCTTAGCCTGCGAGTAAGCTCTCCGGGGCGCTGTAGCGGCGGGGCAGGACTTGCAACTACGTCTGCGGAAGATGAATTCCGCCTCCAATTCACCTGTGGCTCTCCGTCAACTGAGTTGTCAGATTTCCGCCAATCAGCGCGAAGCGGAAACGAGGGCGAATGTAAACAAACATTGGAAAACACGTGAAAGCACACGCCAAGGGTAATGACGTCATTAGTAATGTCATCTCCACCAATCAGTATTTCGCATCGACTTTTTTGATGCAGATATTCAAATTCCAGAGATTTAGTTGCAAGCTCTCGTTCCTTTTTCCGCCCCGCCGCCAGAGCGCCCCGGAGAGCTTGCTCGCAGGCTAAAGCTGTCTGTACCCCAGCTAGCTCATGATGTTTGACTGATGCGTGACGTGAGGTAAACTGTAACATAGTATCTGGTGATTATTTATTTATCCATGTATTCAGTGATACATTTTTATTGTTAGTTACCAGTAGACTGATGGCACTGGATTAAATCTTGAACATTTATTGCTACTCAGAGAGTTGCCCGATGATTGCTTCGCAAGAGGCATGAAACTCTGAGTAGCAATGAATGTTCAAGATTTAATCCAGTTCCATCAGTTTACTTGTATTTTGCTCTAGTTCAACTATTGAGCACTCTTATAGTGGATGAGGACATTACTCTGGTACTTCATTATATATAGTTAGTTATGTATTAATTTAGGTAGTTTATTATTTACAGTATTCATTTATTTGGGTGTCTCTAGGTGTTACGGTGACCATTTGATGGTTAGCTATTGTTTAGTAGTGTGCGTATAGAGGGTCCCCGATAGGTTTTTCGGGATCCGGGATTTTCCTTAATTGAACCTCGGGATTCGGGAATTTGATGCAAAATGGGGGCAAGATTCGGGATTGACTGTATGCGCACGAGGTTGGATGCTAAAAATAACCCGCGGGATTACGGGATTGCGCGAAATTTTGGGTCGGGATTACCGGATTGAAGAACCCTAACCCTTTGTATAATGTTCAGTGTCTTTTCAAAGTTTTGTATTACGTCATTTGGTGATTGCACCTGCCAGCAACTCCAAGAAGCTGCTATTTATTAGACCACACTGCAATAATTTTTATAGTATTTCATCGCGGAAAAACAACAACAACACCACCAAACATAACAATTATTTTGCTTTTTGCCAGAGGAAGAACGAAAGACTCTCGCAGACGTGGCGCATTCTTGCGCAGACGCTGAAGGGCCCAGGTCTCCAAATCACGAGAAACCGCACAAGTCGCTTGCTGAAGCAGCAATGGAGTATCAAGAACATCTGAGTCCACCCAAGTCACAACCTGCAAAGGTGGCCGTGGTCACAGGTGAAGAGGAAGAGAAAAATGTTCTTCAGGTGAGTACTTTCACCTGGCCAACCCCCAAAATGCCTTAAGTTATCAAAATCAATTTTCTCCTGATACTATCAATGCGGATGGTGAATTACGATCCGTTTTGTGTTTCTGTGTTTCAAGGTTCGTTGCTTGTGATCGTAATTGTGATTGACGGCAGCGAAAAACGCAATTGTGACGGCAGCTTTTGAACTTTAGAGTTCGCGTGTTTTTGAAAAGCACAATAATGGGTTAACTCAATTGGTTGGGTGCTTGACTTCAGAGTGCTAGTTCCATTTTCGATTCCTGGCCAGATTCAACACTCAGGGTCTTAAAAGTTACTTTTCGTGTAGAGAGAAGTAGACTGCGAGCAGTCTCTTATTTTTCTTTGCAAAGTTACTGCACGCGTAACCCAAGCACGCGAGCCGCGATAAACGAGGGAGTAGACCCGAGAAGAAAAAATCTCGTCTCGTCCCTGTCCCTTATTTTAACATAAGGTCGTGGTTTCCAATTGCGCCAGCTGAGATAAGAACTAGACGGAATAAAAGAAAAAAAGGCGGGGTTGAAGCAGTCAAAGAGAGAAAAAACGCCCGGAAATACGTCATTGTTCGTAGGCTATTACTGTTTCCGTCTGTTTCGTTTTGATATGCAAACTTTTTTTTTCTTCTCATTCTTAGAGCAATTGTCGCTTGTTTGTGTTTGATACCACGACCCATTCATGGAGAGAAAAAGGAAGAGGAGTCATCAGGTTGAATGACATGTGCCAATCAATGACAGAGGGGATCTTCCAGTCGAGGCTTGGTAAGACTAATAGGTGGAACAGAAGATTAACGGAGGTAGCTCCTCTCTCTCCAAAGTTTAAATTGGTAGAACATGGAACTAAAAGTTAAACCTTACTTGCTTTACTTACTTAGTTTAGACGAGACTAGCCTGCGTAGCAGGCGCTTGGAAGTAGTGGGCGAAAGAGAGAACTGGCGCGCGAGGGAGACACGCGAGGGATGAGGGCTCCCTCTCCCCTCTCGTGTCTCCCTCTCGCGCGCCCGTTTTTTCTTGTGCCCACTACTTCCAAGCGCCTGCAACGCAGGCTAAGACGATACCTGTTAAGGCCTTCAAGACACCTTCAGTTTATCTGTCATTTTAGTGACGCCGACCTGATCAGTAGAAAATTTTGTAGACTGCCAAAAATCCCCCAGCATTGTCATGCGGGCGAGAGCCCACGAGGAAAACGCGCGCGAGAGAGAAGGCGGATGATTCCACAGCTCCATTCTCAACTCGAGTCTTGCCAAATCTCGACTCGACAGACCTATAAGGGACTAGTTGCTGTCTAAAGATTTTGGACGATTACTCACCCACCCCGCCCCCAAGCGCCTAATCCAAGGTTAACTTCCCTCCTGAGGCAAAAAGTTGGGTTTGGGTAGGTGAGGGGTGAGTGGGCTCTTTTTCATCGCTGACTATTGACTTTTGAACTTTTCACAGTGATGCGCACACAAGGTAGTTTGCGTGTGGTACTCAACACTAAACTGTGGCCCAATATGACTTTAGAAAAAGGCAATGAAAAGAGCTTACGGTTCACTGCCATGGACAGCGAGAAAGACATTAAAATTTACCTTATAATGGTAAGTTTTTTTATTGTTATTTTACATGTTTTTACTGATTTTTTTTGTCTCTCCGTCTGGACTTAATTCCTCATTTCAAAGTGATGGGCTTAAGCTAGCACTTTAGAAGTTAGTTATTGCCATTTTTAACTTACTCCCGTACTAATCATCAGTACTCGCCTCCAGAACAGGCGTTATTTGTTCGCGTTTTTCAGGCGAGCGAAGGCAAGCGCGAAGCGAGCGAGAGGCGCGTTCGCTGGCACGAAAAAACGCGAACAAATAACGCCTGCTCTGCAGGTTTTGCCAGTACCAATGGAAGGAACAGCTCATATCTAAGCTGACTTTTCGCAACGCGAGCGCTGGTTTCCCAGCGAAATGGCCTCTGAAGAACAGGCGTAGAAATTGGTTATCCTATACGGAGGGCGTTTCACTACCAGGTCTGGGAAGTGCTTCTGATTGGTCGTGCCAAGAGGGAAATTTACTCACTAGCCAGATCTGGGTGGTGACACGTGATCAGTATTGAATTTCTGCGCCCTTTCCTCATAATTATAATACGAGATTTAGCGGGGAAGCCAGTGTTGGCGTCGTCAAATATGAGCTGTTTTCTCAGGTAACTCGCCTTGATTGTTACTGCGCGAAATGCGAGGTTTACTTTGTCGTTTTTATTCCCCAGGCCGCCCCGAACGATATTCAACGCCTTTGGACCGCCATTGATCGTCGTATCCAGGCCCTTAAGCGCGGCCAAGAAAAAGAAAAAGCCGCTGACCAAGACCACACCGCAGATGACGATGACGAGAGCAAAACCGAGCCAGACGATGAACTGAAGGGGACTGAGCAAGAAGACGACGATGACTCGGTTAAAGATCGTTGCGAAGTCCCGGATGAGGGCAGTAACGATTCTTGTCCGACGACAGAATCGAGGGGAAACGAAGGAAAGGAAACCGCAGCTGACGATGATTAATTATAAATTTTGCACTTCCATGACTTTGGAGTGTATGAAGTATTCGGACTTGTACAGGATACATGTGATTTGTACAAGGTGACAGACTCTCTGAGGCGCAGAAATGTTTGAACTTGTTCCGTCGAAAAAAAATTGGTGCGCCGTTTCTTCTCTTTTTTTTGTGCATGTGCGCACCAATTCATGACGTCACCAGCACGCCATTCGTTCCCAGGGATATGCGCACACCACTGACTCACCATGATTGCAATGGCAATTTGTGGGTGTTCACCAAATGACATAATACAAAAGACTGAAAAGACTATAAACAATGCCCTTCTAAACTACAACAGCTAACAGGAGCCTTAATCGGGGTCCTTGATCAAAGGCGTAGTCAGAGATTTTTCATGGTGTTCAAACTTACGAGAGCCGTCGAATCTGTTTTACTCACTCATTATTAAACTTAACTACGTCGACCTTTACCGTCACGAAACAGTAGGAACCCTAAGTACTGAAACCTCAGAAAAATCTCTAAACGTTGGATGCGAGTTTTTTGCTAAGCATGTATGACTCATCATTAGCTCATTTGTCAGTCAGTAATTCTGCATTTCCTGCAAAAAACTTTAAGTTGCACAACTAAAGTGTCTTTGATTCTTATTTCATTGCAACTCCATGTGTTGGTGGTTGAAAAATATCAAACAATGATGTAACGATGTTTGCCCACGGTAAGGTAGTTTCCAAGTCTGCTCTAACCCCTTCCAAAACGAGTCTCAGTGCTAAGTCTTTGATGTGATGTTTTTTTTTTATATTTTTTTTCCTTGCTAGGAAGATTTTGCTCTTGGCCTCACTTTGAAAGCGAGGATTCAACGGACCATTTGCACGATGGCGTCATTCTACTACTACGACCAGAATCCTTTTCGTTTTTCCTTTCATATTTAAATTCGGTAATCCCAATGAGGTTTAAATAACCGAAGCGCTGATTTGCACACGAAAGCCAAACCCTGAAGGATTCTGGTCGTAGTATTAAAATGTCGTCATCGGCCGAATGGTTTGTTTTCAACTCAGCAAATGGCCTACTTGTCTTCCCTCTTTTTTTGAGGTTGCTTTAGAAAGAGGGTGGGATTGTTCTCTCAGAAGTAACTCTTTTATTCGCCACTACTGATGTAGGTTCTGTGCCTAACAAGCGTTAGTTTCTGTATCACCAAGTAAAACGGTCATGTTTATTATCTGCACCCTTTAACGGCGCCGACTTCTACGTCATTCACGGGGGACACCCTGGTCTCATTGTTTATGCATTTATTTAAAATTGCTTGGAACTGACGCTTTAGTCGGGACACGTTCGGGAGTCTCAGAATATGATTTTTCCGACAATTTTGTTTGCAAGAATCCAGCGCAGATACAAAACTTCACGAGCTGGCACTGCAGGGCGGTAAACTTGGTAGACTGTAGTGTGTTTTGTGAGCGGAATTCTAAAAGAGCTCTTTTATAAAAAGATATAAGATATAGGGATGACAGATTTTGCTCATTTAAACGATTATATCTTGCTGGCAAACTTTAAATAACTTATTGTAAAATCTGCTATATACATGACACACTAGAGGTTATGACCGATCATTTATTAATAAAATCACAGTGCTAACTTCTACTCTTCTCGCAAACTGGGACACAAAATCACGATTTCCCAATTTGCTACAACTGTGGCTTAAAGCATCAATGTAAAGCACGATCTACCAAATAAAAATTAGCCTGCGAAAACATCCGTTTCTCCTCGCTCTTCGCCGCTGGGGACGTTTCCCAGCGGCGAAGAGCGAGGAGAAACGGATGCTTTCGCAGGGTAAATAAAAATCAACCCTCCTAAACTTCCATCATTTCACAACGTCTCTGTAAAATTTTATCGAAATTGCCTCTAAAACAGCCGAAATATAAGCGTTTTAAAACATGTAGCACAAGCAAAATTTGCCTTATGAATTTATTCATAGACAGGTGTCCCCCGCGGCCTTTACACCACACCAGGCACTTTTGCGAGGTACTGAACGCTTTATGGTGTGTACGGCTGCAGATACAAAACGCAGGTCCAAGTGCAGGTTAGAGTACAGGTCACCGTACCACGGTGAAGGAACAACGGTACGCTAAAAGTGTCTCCTATCTCTGATGAGCAGAGGGTAAACTGCTTACTATAGAATATGGTCCATGCTGCTGCGATCTCAAGGATGTTTTCTATGTATATGAAATTAACGCCAACTATTTCAATGCATTCTAGATCCTTATATTAATAAATAATTAAGTAAAATAAAATTGTTAGTGATGAAATCGCTACTAACATGCAAACCGTCCTTTTTCTCGATCTTTTTTTGGAAGTCGGAAGACGAAAGTTAGAAAGTCAGGGAAGTTGGAAGTTGGCCGATGTGTCTCCGTGTCACAAGAAAAAAAAACGTATGTTAGTTTTGAAACCTTTAGAACATAATATTAGGAAAATATTAAGGAGACTTCATCAGATGATTTCTGTTTTTTACTGACCTTACCCCAGTGAGGCTAAAATTACCCCAGAAAGGTAACAAAGGCCAGGTCACTCGGCAGAGAGTATCAAAACAAGCCGAGAAGATGTTGTCAGTGATAATTCGCTCTCGACGAAAACAACCTTCTTAAAAAAGACAAGTTTCGGAGGATGAAAGAAAATCAAGAGTAATACCAGTAACTTATCTCACTTTTTCCTCATTGAAATGGGAACAAATACATCCAGTTTGCGGCATACGGAAGATTGTACGCTCTCGAATCGGACAGCTGTCCCTCGATTGTCTGGAAGATCACATCGGTCTTTGCCGACTGAAAATCGCCACGACCACCTTTTTGACGTTGTAATTCAACTCAAGCACGAAGACAAGGATATTTATTCATGTTTCTTTCCCAGCGATGATGACAGTGTTCTTTTAACTGCCTCTAAAGTAGAACAAACGTCGTTTTTACAAAGAAATCGGGAATTTTCGTCGATAAGATTGTGGGACCTTCATCGACGACAAATCAACACTGGCTTTTTGGCGGACTTTCCTCACTCCGTGAAATCCTGTGATTTTTCACCTGATGGACAGTTGGTCGTGTGTATTTTTAACGAAGATTCGCTCGCTTTAGTGCGAATGCGATCGTGGAAAACAACCAGCGCCGAAGTTGTTCACATGCGAAGATTTTGGCGAAAGAGAAGAGGGGTTTTAATGTGTTGTTCCTTTTCACCAGATGGTCGTTCTCTTGTCGTGGCATCTAAATTAACCGGTGATTTAAATCATATCTGCATTATTGACATTGCTTCCAAAAAAATGGTGAGGAAGATGAAATCGACAACGAATTCTAGTTCGAAAATTCGCGGGCACGCTCGCTCATGCGTCTTTTCACCCGATGGCTTGTTCTTGGCCGTGTCGTGTTCGTCCGGTCAACTGATTGTTTTCGACACTCAAGACTTTCACATTCATAGTAGCCTCGACTTGGACACCACAAACTCGTCCACGTGCTTGTGTATTCCATTTCGTCACGCAAGTCGCAGATCACTCAGTTCGCAAATGCACTGCTGGTATCTCTTTGATCCCCGTTACGGTCACAAATACCTTACGTCATGCCTAGAAGATGGCACCATTCAGACGTGGTCACTAAATTCAGACGAACCTGGCCTTACTTGTATTCAGTTTGCTTATGCATTGCAGACACCCTGGCAGAAGATCCGATCTGCAGCTTTCTCGCCTGACGGCACAATGCTTGCAGTCGGCACATCTGACTCCAAAGTGTTAGCACTGAATTCAGAAAGTTTGCATGTTTTGTTTGTACTTAATGCACATCTTCAGCCAGATGGCTTAAGAACATGGTACCAGAACACCGAGGTGTCCTGCCTGGCCTTCACACGCACCTGCCAGCAGCTTGCTGCTGGCTACAAGGATGGTCGGGTTAGAGTTTGGCAGTTGCCATTAATTTTAAACCTACAACATATGTGTAGATTGGTAATCATTAATCATGTTCCAGCACGAGAAATTCCTCAACTTCCCCTCCCTGCACATTTGGTCAGGTACCTTTTGTTTTCCCCTCTTAAACAATTCTAATAACCTGCTTTACTGTTTAACTCTAACAATGCCCTTTGTTCAGGGTAGTCGTAATAGCCATTGTCAGCTCACCAGACACATGTAGCTCTCATTCTTTCCTTTGAAAATAATATCGGATAGATCTTTTGTTCATGAGGGTTAGGAGGGCACTGTCCCATTTAGGTCAAAGAAGAAAGTGCTCCCTACTGGTTTTGTTCACACATTTTACGCCAATTTCATTATTTTTTTAGTTTTTGCTAGAGCTTTCTTGTAATGGGACACTTGTGAAATTGGTATACGTTTTCAGTCACTTCAATGTACTAGGTGTAATGTGAATGGCCCTCAGATCATCCCAGATTTACATGCACATCCTTGTACATTCTTCCCACTAGTCTGAAATGCCAACTGTCTCTACCCCCTAATGGTGAGGGTATGGGGGGAATGATGCCTGAATTTACTACACTCAGAATTCAGAATGTCTGTCTGACCCCCATGGTCCTCTGTGTGAGTTAGTGGGTGGGGACAGCTGACATTTAGGACTAATGAATTCCAGCAGAAAAATCAGCACCTTTGCATCGCAAAGTAGGGGTGGCGAATGGTAAAATCCGAGACTCGCCGAGACGCCGAGATCCTAGTTAGAAATCCGAGCCCGAGACTCTTTGGTAAAAGGTTTTGAGACTCAAAAAAGTAAAAACAAACCATGAAAAAACGAGACTTTGAGACTTATCATTAACGCTTCCGAGACTTCGAGATCCTGACAAAATTTTCCGAGACCCTCGTTTTACGAGGTACCATTCGCCACCCCTCAAAGTCTCTGTTAGGCCGTATTAGGCTTTTCATGTTATATCACATCAAGTAATTTATTTCTGGCACAAAACTCCGTGTGGTTTAGTGTGAACTTACCCAGTAGGCAGAGCATTTTAAAACGGTGGGGGAGGGGGGGATCTCATCTTCAACTTAGCCACAGACTTACCCCTGCTCAAATATTCCAAAATTCTCTTCGCATTGTTCATTGGCACAACCAATCTTCACAGTGTCTAGTATGTCCGTAATCGATTTGTGACAGTGCATCAGTAGGCAGTTGTTCAGGCGGTCATGCTTCACTGTGCTTCTTAGGTAGTTCTTGAGTCGTCTGAGGGCAGAAAATGTGCGCTCTGAAGTTGCTGATATCACAGGTATTGTCAATTCACCGGTAAAAGTGTTTTTTAGCACCAAAATGTTGGAGGGCTCTGCCCCCCCCCCCTCCCTTCTAAATTTTTGTTGGGAGGTCTGGTCTGTGTGGGGAATCAGTTTGCTGATGTTAAGGCTCAAAGATGCAATCAGTACTTTATATGAATGTCAGTCACAGGTTCATGTGTTTATCGGCAAGTCATTGATTAAATGGATGTGGAGTTCCAGTTACAGAAGACTGCAGACTTGGATATAAGCCACTGTAGTAGATATCATGAAAACACTTTCTGCCCTACCATGCCTAATATTAGTTATTATAGTAATTTATGCACATGCATAAATCTGTCAGTTTTGAAACTAAATATCACTGACTTCTTTAACTCATAAAATTTTGCAATGCTTTCCTAGAATGGCTAGCCAGGGAAATCTGAAGGAATCCCTCTTAAAATTATAATAAAAAACACCTCCTGTCCTATGCAGCCTATTTTTCAGTGGGTTGATACTTCCCCCCACACTCCCCCCCCCCCCCCCCAAAGAAAAAAAAAAACAGCTGGGCCAAGACTTTTGCAGTGTAAATTCAAAACCATGAACAGAAGGAACAACATTAAATCACAACTTTGGTACAGATAAAACATTTCCTTTTCTCATTTGCCACCCCCTTTTTAGAAAGAGCTACATTGAGTTATTTGTCTAATCTGTTTATATTGGTAATTTATAATCATTAGCCATGTCCTGTAGTTCATGGTGTTGATGTTTTGATCAGTTGTTTGGTTAATCTGGTCAAGTTATGTTGTAAAAAAACACATATTTTTACAGGAGATATTTATAACTTTGTTAGTATTTAATAATAAAGTGTAATGTGTTATTTAGACCCCCCTCCCCCACTTTCCAAATACGGGGGGTTTAACTCCTATATATGGGCTTTATAGGGATGTGCCTCCAGGTCGTGTTCAAGTGTCATGATCCCTTTTACTCTATACAGGGTCTTAATAAATTAATTATTATTTCTCTTTTCCTTGTCTAAAAGTACTGCTTAACTGTCTGGTCTCTTCATTTTTTTTGAAGTTGGTCACATTTCTCAGAATGAGAATGTTTTTTGGATAAAAGAAAAGTTGAAATTCTCTGGTATACTTTTGGGTCGCAGTGAATGTTTTCTATCTGAGTGACTCAAACTCCGTCCCAGGTTAAGCCAGGAAAGGTGACTCAGAGACTTAGATAAAAAAAAAACTTCCTTGAACCCCTTGGCGTTCGTTGTTTAGGAAAACGTCAACGGGCACTTTTCCCCCACAAAATAATTAATACAGATCTACCCCTACTGCTACATGGTTATCACACCTGAAAGGGAGTTCCCAACCCTCCCCTCCCATATATCAAGTGTGTATCAAAAGATTGATACATTAAATAGCCTTGATAACTGTGGATTTTTATAGGCAACAAACAGACGGGATGAATTTTTTTGATTCCAAACTCAAGGGAGTAGTCGGGTGTAATAATGGCAAAGAGTTGCAAATGAGACGAATATGTCAAACATCAAAGCCAATTCAGGGCTTAAACCTGACCTAAGAGGTCTCATGGCTTAAGATGTAACATATTAAGTAAAAGTTTTTCTCCAAGAAAGTCCCTGAATTACAAATTTAAAACTTGATTTGAATTGGGGGGGGGGGTACTCTCATGCATTACCTATACGGGTATGTGCCGCCCAACGGGGTTGTGATTTAGAACGGGGTATCAATTTCAGAGGCGTTTTCTAGAACGGGGTATAACAAATTGTGGATCACGGCTTTATCTTCTGCTTAAAATTGTTGCTGATTATGAAAAAGCATTTATTTGATGCATAAGTCGAACAAATAAAGAAATATCTTTTTAAAAAAACAGGGCTATTTCAATTTACAAACTTTCTAGAACGGAGTATAAAAAATTTGCCCATCCTGCCCATTCCTAGAACGGGGTATCAGTTTTAGGGCGAATTCTAGAACGGGGTATCAATTTTACGGGAAATATTTTTTAGAACGGGGTGCCAATTTGGAGTCCCGGGCGGCACATACCCACCCAAAAAATACCCAAGTGCCCCCCCCCCCCCCCCCCGGGAAAATGCCCTTTTGTCTGGCGCTGATTCTTCGTAAAATGAGGGAAACTGGTCACCCGTGAAACCTCAGTGAGAAAGGTGAGAAACCTTTTTGAATACTGATATATTCGGATCGGGATTTGCCGATAAAACCGCCAAGTTTGCGTAAAGATCAGGAACCCCTAACCCCTAACCCTTCATCTTTATTCCTCCCCAGTCACCTCTTTGTTACTGTCAGTTCAGTCCAGAAAAGACTAAAGGACCTGGAGATGAGCTATCCCATCAAGCCTTGGGTTCGTAGGTTTAAACATGGCGGATAAAATTTATCTTTCAGAGCAATCAGGGAATAAATCGAACACTTTGTAGGTAAAGAAATGGCTGAAAAATTCTACGCAGTTGTGATTTCTGCGTTGGCTGCCATTCTGGTTCGATGGTGTGTGTCTCTCAGTCCATATTCAGGTAAGATATGGCTAGAAAGGCGGCTGAAAAGCAACTTGTTTGAAGAGAAATCTGGTCCTTAACCGGATGTTTGCTTGGTCGACTCTCTAGGAAAAGGAAAGCCACCGATGTTTGGAGATTACGAAGCGCAGAGACACTGGATGGAAATAACTTATAATCTACCAGTTGATGAATGGTAAGGTGCTGAGGAAATTATTGCGTATCAGGCCATATTTTGCCCTAAGTTAATTACAGCCTAAATTAAGCCTCCCGCCTCTAGAAAAGCCCCCGCCCCTTCCCCCTCAAAGGGGTTTGAAATAAGTACCCGCCCCCCTGGGGGGACCTGAATAGAGGATTTACGGTAAGTGTGACAGCTGTCAAACTGCTTTGACCAGTAGACCAATTCATGGAGCATGCCATGTGTTACGTCTGTGAATAGCACAGTAATGGGTGTACAAAATTCTGTTGAAAACCCTGGTTGGTAATCAAGCGTACCAAAGTCGCTATACACACACACACACTATAAGTAGGCATTTTAATAAAATACTGATTATCTCTTCATTTTCGAGATTATCCTTGTCAAAGATTTGTAGACCGTTAAACCATTCCTCTTGAATCCCTACTATTTATGAAAGAAAAGGGGCAGTGGTGGAGGGGGCGTATATTTAACATCATGGCCTAGGGGATGGGTGCTTATTCTGGTAATTTGCTTGATGTTAATCTTCAGGTACAATAACACCACAAACAATGACTTGATGTATTGGGGCCTGGATTATCCACCATTAACTGCCTATCACAGCTGGATTTGTGGGTTCATGTGAGTGCTGTCTAAACAATAAATTAAAATGCATCATTGCAAGGTTTACAGCTATTGCAAAATGGCGACAACTTTATTATTCTTTTATATTCAATTAAATTAGCCCTGCATGCCTCAATTCCACCTAGAAATTCTTTTGAATTCTAAAGATGCGATGGAGGCATCGAGGGCCAATTAACATAACTATAAAAGAATAATAAAATTGTCCCTATTTTGGAAGAAGGTGTATATCAGTAAATGCATGACCATAGCTCAAAAGTTATATGGATGTTGTCTAAGAAAAATTCCTGGTGTGCTTTAAGAAAAGGTCTGAGGGCCCTATTAGTGTTGGGCATTGGGGTGTATAAAAAAAAACTGAAAAACCGCTCTAAAAATTACCCAAAACCGAAAAACCGCAACAGACTTTGATCCAAACTGAAAACCGAATACAAAACCATCAAAATGGAAGATTTATACAGCTCAATTTTCAAAACCCTAGTCTAGATCTCAAACGGTGGTGATATATTGTGGAACATATGGACTAAATGGTAAAATAATTCTAGAACAGCTCCCCAAAAAATATGTCGGCCATCTGTCGGAAGACTGTCGACCGACCTATTGTCCTTTCTCTGAATTTAAAAACCCTTTTTACTGGTAGTCATTATGTCCCTAACTTTCTAGTAAGGATTTACGTTTTTTGACCATCTTTTTCAGAGCAAACAAGATAAATCCAAGCTGGATTGCACTTAACAAATCTAGGGGGCATGAAAGTCATGAACATAAGTTATTTATGAGATACACAGGTAGAATTTTTTTTTCAAATCCAGTATGTAGTTTGACTGTTCATAGTCCCTTATTTTTTTGTAAGATCATTGGGATAGCACGTAACTTTATGGGCAGCTGCTTTGGCTTCAAATGTGTTGACTGAGTTTGGGGGGGGGGGGGGGGTCGTCCAGACCCTTAGATAAGAGGGGGGAAGGCAGTCTCCAAACAAATTTTTCAGCGCTTCGGGCCTCAGTTTGGTCTAAAAATCATAAGGAGGGGGGGGGGGGTGGCCCCCAAGGCCCCTCCCCTGGAACCGCCACTGCCCTGTTCACCCCATCAGTATGTGTAAAACTAGAAAGATGGCTGCCAGATGTGTTGACTGAGTTTAGGGGGGGCGGTCATCCACCCTTACTTCAGCCGATCAAATGGTTATTTCTTTGATTATTTTAACAGTGTTGGTTGCTGATGTACTAGCATACATCCCTGCAGTCTTTCAGTTCTCATTTCTTTGCTTGGGAAGAAAACCTGCCTTAAATAAGGTAAAAACGATAACCGTAATAAAAAAGGTATCTTTGTAATAATTATTAATACAGCATTGATTTTGTTTGGAAGTAAGCTAGTCTTCTGTAGCCTGCATGAGCAGATGCCCTTTTCAGCTTTTGTTTCACATGCCCCATGGAGAGAAGCTGCAAACAGAAATGCAGCTGCGTTCACAGACTAAACATCCTTTTCATTCAATCCGCAGCAGGAATAGCTCAGTCGGTAGATTGCTTGATTGCAGAGCGGGGGGTCGCGGGTTCAATTCCCGGGGCCGGAGCATTACTCAGGGTCTTAAATAACTGAGAAATGAAGGTACCGCCTTTGCCCTGCAAATGGCTAGACCTTTGCGTGGCTCGGATGACCACCTAAAACGGCAGTCTCCAGTAGGAGATGTAAAAATAGTGTCCCCAATTAGCACTTTCGTGCTAAATACATTGACACTGAAATAAAGTGTATTTTACGTGATTGTCTAGATCTAGAAGAGGGACAGTTTTTTGTTGACTAGACCCAGACCTCTTGGTTGGCCAATACATTTGACATCATAGACTCAAGATACATATACTAAGCCTGATGTGAGAAATGGCTGGTGAAACATAAATATGACAAGAAACCCTCAATGTTACTAGAGTGTGTTTCCGTGACTTTATGAAATGACTTTAACTTTATAAATGAAACAATTCACTTTTAAGCCATAAGTGCACACTGTAACTGGAAAGTGAAGTAACAGACTAGATATAGGCCATCACACACATAGCCTGTGCCAGAGACAAAGTTAAATTCTGGTTAAGTCTGTAAAACAGGACAGAAAAGCTTGTTCTGGCCCCCACCTGTGTACAAGGATTTGAGTACGTGACATGAATATATAAATTATGTGAAAAAAAAAACAACAAACAAACAGTGCACACCCCGTTCTTTCTTGTGCCTTGTACTTTTAAGTACCTGTCCCCAAACTTATTGGGTGTCTTTTGTTGTTTCTTTGTTTGTTTTTAATTGAGTGCTTCCTTCCATCTTCTAGGTTCTGATTGCATCTGCCATTCTTTTTTATCCTGGATTAATTCTCATAGATCATGGACACTTTCAGTATCCTTGAACGTTCTGTCAACGGAAAGTTTTAATTTATACTTTACTGTATCTTTCCTCGAACTATAAAGGCCCAAAAGAAGGTATAGAGATAAGCAGATTTTAAGCTATTTTTTGTGTAAATTTTGAATTGATAATATTGTGAATTCTTAAAGTGCAGTGAATTTGAAATTTATTTTTATCACCACTCCATTCTATTACAGGGACTTACTTCACTTCCTCCAAGCCTGTGGTTGACATATATTCTCTTATCTAAATGTGAAGATTGCTTGTTTATATAATTTGATTGATAACGATGTTATGATGAGGAGGATGACGACGATGACGATGATGATGATGATGGTCATGACGACGTTGATGACGAGGACGATGATGATGATGATGATGGTGGTGGTGGTGGTGGTGGTGGTGGTTTGGAAGAGTTTGATTTTGGCGTTGTTGATGATGTGGGTACTCATCCACAAGCGATAGCTTCTTGAAAGCCGTCTATGCAAGTGCCTTCTGGCCAGTATGATCGCTCTAGTTAGTTAATACCCTAAGCCCTGTTGATGTTCATTGCATACTAATCCTTGACAAGTAACTTCAGATATAACGCCATAAGCCTTGGTTTGGCATTGTGGGGTGTTATAGGGCTAGCGCGTGGTCATGATCTCCTAGGGTCAATCGCGTACACACTGGCATTCAACTACAAGCAGATGGAACTTTATCATGCGTTTCCTTTCTTTTTCTATTTATTAGGGAAGTCCTTGCAAGAAAAGTCATGGTAAGGTTTCCTTTTTTCCTAAAAATGTAATTGTAAATGCTCTAATTATAGCGAATGTAAAACAGTTTTTCTTTGACTTAGCGACAATGTAGCTTTCCGATACTCCTCGCTAATGATCGCAAGCAAATAATTTTAACAGTCCAAATTAAACATAGTCGTGGAAACATGATTGGAATCTCACTTTTCGTGAGACGGACAAGTTAGCTAATCACAAGCGTGGAAAATGAATTTAAAAATAAACTATCGAATTACTTCTTCCCAGCACGCCGGCCTCGTCCACACGTATCCGGATATTTTTGAAAACTGAGATTTTTTCTCCGTTTTAGCCTCCTGTCCGCACGTCAACGGCGTTTTTGCGCAACAAAAACGCAGGTTTTCGAAAACGGTCCCCAGCGAAGATTTTTTTGTAAACGACTGCTGATCGTTTCGCGCGGATGGGCGGAAACGGAAGCTGGCTAATCTGACAGTGATGTCATACATCATAAAGTGCATGTCCTGTAAGGGGTGCCATCATATTTCCATTGTTTTAGCGTTTTCGCGCGGACAGACTGAAACGATTCGAATACGATGCGTGTGGACAACTGAAGGCCTTATACTGTGGTTGATTTTTGCAGTATATTTTTCATGACTTTCAAGACGACCCTCTCTCCTGATTCCTTTGTAGGATTTCAAGAATGTTTAGCATTGCCAAATTAGGAATTGTTGTTATTGTGACGTTCATTTTGTGGTAAGTTTACTTTCAGCAATATAGTAAAGGAAGAACACTTCACTCTTTAGACAACAAAATGGTAGTATTTTTTTTTCTTGAAACCATAGTCTTGCTTAAGGGCCACTCTCCGGACTATCAAGCGAGCAAGTACATTACGTTATAAAAATGTTTTTTTTTTCTTATCTTCAGAACTCAAGTATAATGGTGGTGTACCATATTTATTTCTCTCGTTGCGGTTTTATTTTAAACAAAGCTACAACGGCCTAAGTATGTACTAGAGTTGAAATGTAACCCAGTGTTCTCTAAAATGGCTGCGTCACCATGTCTAATTTCTCTCTAGTTGGTTGCCGTTTTTGACCGGACTTCCAGCGATTTTACAAGTTCTTCATCGGCTCTTTCCATTTGCAAGAGGTCTCTTTGAGGTACGTATATGAAGACTCTGAAAAATGGATGCGCTACTTAGTGTTATATTTAAAAAACTGCATTTTAAACGTTTTTCAGTTGCTTATTTCATCAATTGCTTTTTGCTGTTATCACTGCTGTCGTCGTTTTCATTACATCATCTCCCTACCTAGCGAGGGCCCCGCTTTACATACTCAGGTTTTCACTGTGCATTTTCTATGAACACCCGCGAAAAAGACGAACGTTTTGAAACCTCGTATTTTAGAAACGGCTGCTTTTATAGCCAGCATCAAGCCAGGAAAATCCATGTCTGCATGTGCGATGAATACATTTAAAACTGATTTTTTTTTCTCCAGGACAAGGTTGCAAATATTTGGTGCTCCATTTCTGTTCTTATCAAAGTCAAAAGAGTTTTAACCCAAACACAGATCATTAAACTCAGGTTAGTGATTACCTTTTACGCGAGAAACTGGTCGATGTTGTGCCAAAGTGCACTATGGGACTTTTTTGGGACCCTTTAACGCTAAACGCCACTTCCACATTTTCCATAATGCACCTTATTTGCTCCCCAAAATTTTGCATAAGCATGGTTTTCAATTTCTCTTGGGGACGGCTGTAATACCCACGAGAAATGAAAAACAAAGGTTATGCAGAATTGGGGGGTGGGGGGGGGGGGGGGAACAAATTAGGTGCATTATGGGAAATGTGTAAGTGGCGTATTACGAGGTTGCGCAGGAAAATGGGTAAAAATTCGTCCCCTAAAACAGACCCACAACTTACTTTCCCTCTATTTGCCAAATCAAATTGAGTAGCTCTTGTGTTAGCCTGCGTCGCACCTGTCATTTAATCCAGGTTAGTAACGTCTACGTCTCCTATCCTTGTTCCGGGCCGTCAAAAGACTCAACTAATTCCCCCGGAAAGCGTCACAAATTTCCTTTCATCTTGATTGGTAAATCAACAATGGCATTTTTAACAGGCCAATCACGGCGCGTACTCAAATCCTGGTACACAGGTGGGGGCACAGAACAAGGATTCCGGCGCTGTTTCGCAGACGAAGTTAACCTGACTCCGGTTGTTCAAATGTTGGATAGCGCTATCCACCGAATAAATCACTATCCAGTTGATAGATATTAGGGAAACCGATTACGTTATCCATTGGTTAGACATTTATCCATCGGATTACCCTATTCACGTTTTGAACAACTGGGGCCAAATGTTTAGTTCCGTCTATGGCACAGGTTAACTTTGTGCCCAAGCATAAGGCAAATGTTACGCAATGCACAGCAGTTTAGGATCATCATACGTTTCTGGGAAACTGCCCACCTACCCCTCCCCCAAGCCAACATTAACACTTACCTCTCACTTAGGGCAAAATGATGACTTAGGTTAGGGGTAGGTGGAAAGTTCCTTGATGTTGCGGACGGTTGCGATTATCATTATACGTTTCTGGCAAGCTGTCCGCCTAACCCTCCCCTAAGCCAAGATTTTGCCCTAAGTGAGAAGTAAGTGTTAATGTTGGCTTAGGGGAGGGGTTGGTGGGCAGTTTCCCGAGAGAACCAACAAATAGTCTCCGCAACAACAAGAAACAGCCCAATGCACGGTAAGCGTTCTGACTGGGAGGTGACTTGCTCTAATCTCAAAACAAAACAGGCGAAACAGCTGTGCATATGCGTGAGGTTCTTTTCAGGCCGTGGGTTGGTGATCATGTGTCACTTAGTCTTAAGTTTTCTATAATCTAGCCGGGGTGAAAATAATAAAGCGCTTGGTGGCAGTTCAACCGCAGGGGAGGAAGGCATTGCTGTATTATTAAGAACAAATTGAACAAATTATGTCTTTTGTTATCGAATTGCTTGGTATCTAACACTGTTTTTGTTCTGGGATGTCCGCGCCATAACTGCAAATCTAACGTGATATTTTCTCCCCTAGCACATGGTCCACATTAACTGCTTGTTTACCTTCGTCTCTAAATTTGTTGAGGAACCCGACAATAGATCGATTTGTCCTGGCTCTGGTAAGGTAATCGTTTTGCTGTAGTTAACGATGGTAATGCAGGGCGTAAATTCAGGCATTAAATAACTAGCCCTTCGTCATAGCGAATCAATAAGGCAAAGGTATGACGTTCGAAACGTCATTTACTCAATCCCCTTGCGGTGACAAATGTACTTCAAGGTGCAGTAAAATAGGCAACCAAAAACGTGCATCTTGCAACAATGATGCAAAACGGGTTGAATTGCGATGTTGCGTGTTTTACCACCTACGAATCAAACCTGTCTTGCAAAAAATCAGGCTCGCAGGTAGCCTGTGACCGGCAATTAAAAAATTCATGATAAAATTATGCATAGGCATTACCATGTACTGAGTACGTTTATTCTTTGCAAGTTTAGGTGAATTCATCTCTGGCGTTCTTCATTTTCTCGTATCAAGTACATGAAAAGTCAATTCTTCTAGCCGCACTGTAAGTATTGAATCTCTTATACAATGTTTTTGTAAATAATATCCTAGAAAAATGGTTCATCGCTCGCAAAATACTACAATATTTTTGTAGACACCATTCTAGGACATTGACTCATTGCTCGCAAAATGCTACCCAAATATCTTGAAGAATATCTGCGTTTGATGTAAGGATCTAAGGAAATAAAGGAAATAGAAAAATCATTGAATATCAAATTGTTCGTTAGCTCTCCGCCCGGTGTTAGAAATCTCATTCGTGGAGGAGCATATGTTTTCTTTGTTATGACGAATCAAGGACATGTTTCCTAAATGTTTTCTATTTTCGTTGTTTTTTTTAATGTTTGTCATTACTTGTTTAAAAAAAACAGTTCGTTGCTCAAAGCTCGTGTGTCCTGACATGATTTTTTGTTCTTTTATCAGCCCTGTATGCCTTCTTCTTCACTACAAGCCGTTTGAATGTTCATGGTTTTTAGTTATCTCCACTTTCAGGTAGGTACATGAAAGGTTATTTTTAAGTGATTTCATGCAGTCTCCACATTTCTTTTATTAACCTTACGATTGGACAGCGCCGACGCCGGTGAAAACGTCACGGAAAACTGGCGTCCTTTCAAACCTTTTCTCGATTATTCCAACTGTTCATTCAGCTGAAGAAAGAGTACCGCTTCCTAAGCTTAGAACGATACAGTAAAATGTATCGCCTTCTCAAGAAAACTTAAAATTTGGTCATTTATTTTCACGTCGTAGTTTTGTAGGGAAGGCAAAGAAATGTACTGAAGAGCGTAGTGCACGCGCAGAGTTGTTGTTTTGCTTATGAAACCTATTGCGTTTTTGACTTTCTCGTTTCCGTCACCGTCGTAGTTTCGTAAGGTCCCTATTCTTCCAAAAAAAACGCTGCCACTCAATAATGTTCTCACTGCTCGTTAACGTTGATCTATTTGTAGTATGTGGCCTTTGTTACTAAAGGATGGCCTAGCTCTTCCTTACATTTCCTGCATGTTGCTGTTCTATGCTGTTTCGTATCACGTGTTTGAACTGCACAAGACCACGACACGAAAGCAAAGTTTGGTAAGTTTGGTATTCTTGGCGTTTCTTAAGACATAAAACTTTCAAAATTTTTAACAATCCTGCAATTGACGTTCAGATGTGATCAAAGAGGGCGTTGCTACCTAATAGTATTTATTGAGTGGTTTCCTTTTGAAGTTAGAACCACTTTTTCGTCAGAATATTAAATAGTACCTCAATGAAAGTGATTGGTGGCAAGTTAGCGTTTCATTCAGAGACTCAAAACGTACCACAGGAAAGTACTGCTCAGTAGCTTTCATTTGAATGGTTACACTTCAGGAGCTCATCCTTAGGCCTAAAAATCAGAACCTCCTTGTACAGCATAAATGTCCTAACCACAGGGTTTTATCGCTCAATAGCTGTCCTCTCAGAACTCAGGCTTACACAAGTTTCAGGCGTACTTTTTAACTGACGTTTAGTTCAGTCAATTTACCTTTAAAAAGACATTCGGTGTAATTGTTGCTCCACATTGCTTTTATTCCTAGTTTCTTTTGTCGGTACTGGGTTCCCTGTGCCTTCACACTGGTTCGGCTGTGGTCCAGCCCCCCAGACGGTACCCAGACCTCTGGCCGGTTCTCATCTCGCTCTACTCATGTTTACATTTCCTAGGATTTCTCTTTTATTTCAATTACCTTCAATTTATTCTTCCATTCAACGCTATACCTGTGGCAGCTAAAGAAAAGAAGTCTTAATAACGACAAATTACAGCAATAATTTTTGAGTAGCTTAGTTAGTGAACATGTCTATAGGGGGTAATTCCAAGATGCCTTTTTAGCTTTCTTACGAAGTGTGTGCCTATAATCAAGCTCTCCTTCCTTTTCGCGCCCCGCCGTCAGAGCGCCCCGGAGAGCTTGCTCGCAGGCTTGGAATTTTTCTTCCGAGGCGCCTGTGTGACTGACTGAATAACATATTTCTCAAACAAGAAATTGTACCGTGCTAAACAGGTTTCATTCGAATAGTCACACCATGGGAATTTCGTCCGGAGATAAAAAAGTTAGAAATTACTTCATGTGCTTCGCGTCTTCACATCGTTTGACTAATGTTACTTTTCGCCTTTTTCAAACCTGTAGCTAGCCCAAGAAAACAGGCGACATCTCGCAATACCACCACTGGTTTTCCCGCGAAAATGACGTCTTGGAAACGAGCGACAAATTCCATACAGATGACGTGCACTACCCCGATCTGTGTAGTGATTCTGATTGGTTGAAGCAAATTGTCAGCCAATCAGAAGCGCTAATTGGTAGTGACGCGTCAACAGTATGGAATTTCTGCGGTCGTTTCTCAGACGTCATTTTCGCAGGGAAACCAGTGGTGGCGTCGCCAAATATCGGCTGTTTTCTCAGGCCAACCTATAACACATCAAAGTTTCACGCGGAAGAAAACTGTTTAGTTTGACGTAACTATCTTTGCTCTTTTGTAAACATACTAATAGTTTATCTTCTTGTGTTCAATAAGATAGACTGCGAGCAATCTCTTATTTTTCTTTGCAAAGTTACTGCACGCGAAACTTAAGCACGCGAGCGGCGAGGGCGCTTGTCGCGAGAAACGCCTCGCCTCAATCCCTAAATAATAACATCGTGGTTTGCAATCGCGCTGGATGAGATAAGAACTGGGCGGATTTTAAGAGAAAAGGCGGACTGCAAGCAGTCTGTCAATAAGACCATAGCTGGATTTACCGTATACCGATTTTAAAGTACAATCTCTTACGTAACTTAACAAAACACAAGAGGCAGTGTTGCATCACATATCGAACACTTGAAGTTACGTTGCGTAAATAATTTTAAGGGAGAAATAAGGTACAAAGGATACAAAAACAAGGAGTTTTTAGAGTGGTTTTCGTTTGAGTGTCGTAAAACCAAAACCAAAGTAATTACTCTGGCCAATCACATAGGACACAGACAATACATTGAACCAATCAAAACTCGAAGTAATTGCATGTGGCTGACGCAAAGCGCGGGAAAATGCATGCGAGCGCGTCACAATTGGCTTTGGTCTTACTTCTGATTGGATGAAAAGGTGGCGCGAATCTTTTAAGCCAATCGCATCATGTAGAAAGTGCAAAACCAATTACTTTTCGACACTCAAATGAAAACCGCTCTAATCCAAAAAGTAACTGGCCAATGTGCTTAATTTTCTGTCTTTGGCTTTATGAAGGTATTATTTTATTAGACAGTGGTCAAAAACGGAAACGCATTTATTTGATACTTATTCCAAAAAAGGTAGACTTTTAAAGTGTCTGTCATCAAAATAACAAAGACATCAGTTGGCTTTGTTATCCAGTAAACCAAACCTAAATCCGCAAAGTAACCTCTTACATCATCCGGTATAGACTTGTTTGATTGAAAACGAGAGGGAAATTAAATATTTAATAAATATCAAGTATTAATATATTACATAATATATGTATTGTGTTACATTTGGTAGAGCAGGGAAAATATACTCCATTTCTATGTCCAAATTTTCCATTCCTACGGATGGCAAGAAGAGACGTGAAAAAAACTGGACCTTTTTTTTTTTTCAAGTTTGTTAATGCTATGCTTGTTACAAATATTAGACTACGAGTAGTCCCCCATTTTTCCTCAGGGACAGTAGAGCGCGCGTGAAAATCACCCCACGCGAGACAAGGCGACATGCGGCGTGTCACCTTTTCTCGCGTGGGGTGATTTTCACGCGCGCTCGCTCTATTATCCCTGAGGAAAAATGGGGGACTACTCGTAGTCTACAAATATCACCTAAACATTATTATGGCTGGGGCTCCCTGATGAAAGTTGTGTGATATCTTCCTCATAACTCCGCAGGAGCTTTGAATTTTGTGCATGGGTTGAGGCAACTTTAGTACAGAATTGACCTAAAACAACAATAACTTGCCTAGTTCCTAGGCCTTATTATTCCGCGTGGCCAAAGCGTTTCGGGTCACGTGGTCCAAGCGAAGTGAAATGACCAAGAGGGACTGAGAAAACGCCGTACAGGGACTTTAGGAAAAGCAATATCCTCATGACATAGCTCCTTTAACCCTTTAAGTCCCAATAGTGACCAACATCAATTTTCTCCCAATGATATCCATACATTTTCAAGAGATTAGGTTATGAGAATTAATAAAATGATCTTCTAAGAGAAAATGCTTGGATCTTTTACTAAATTCTCTCAACTCATTCTTTAAGGAAATATATAGAGATCAGTTTGGAGAATTTGTATGTGGATATTGGGGCTTAAAGGGTTAACTTAGCCTGCGAATGCAGCCCCTGGTCATCCAGGGGCTACCGGGCTATCCAGCCGATGCTGGGTACGTTTTGCAAGAGAACGACATCTCCCTCGCGAAATAAAAACGTTCCCATCGACAAGAGGCGGCTGTTTGTTTAACAAGTCAATTGAACTCACTCTGCCCTGACGTACACTTGAGGGATTGTATTTGCATGACTTTGAAAGAGGCCTCGGAGAAAGTGAGCCCCACATGCTAAAGATGCAGATGTGGCGGGTGGGAGGGGGACATCTGACACCTCTGCGCATAAGTGTGAACATCGTTATCGCTTCTCTATACTGTCCACTGGTCCAGACTCAAGAGCGCAGCGTCTCCATTTCGTCTGCAACAGCATCTAATCCGAGTAAATCCAACAGCGTCTTGCATTGCTGTTCGATAATCCTGACTCTCTTTATCGGCGACTCTCTTCGCCATTTCAAATAATTTGCACTTGAATCTCTTACATGAGAATATGGATTTTCCAAAGCTGCTGCAAGCTGTTTCTGTTCCGGATTCGTGCTACGTACGATCCAGTCTATCAAGCTATCAGGCATTTCGAAGCCAGCAAACTGGTAAATTTTCTTTGCAGTGGCTACTGGCATCGTTGCAATCTCTTTGTACCTAATTTCCATATACCTATTTCTTAGTGATTCCACGGAATGCAGCTTTCTTCCAATCTTAATGTTTGTAGCAATTTTGCGACACAGTGAAGAAACAGACATGGGAAATCCCGTGTATGTAAAATCAGAAATCCAACCACTTCTTATCCTCGAATTAATACTTCCTCGTGGATCGCGTACGATTTGAATAACACGAACGTCTGTATCCGCATTCTCGTCAAATATACTCGAGATAAACGTAAAGATGCTTTCGCGAGGGGTACGAACTTGGCCTACTTTGACAACACTATGGTTAAATTTATTGAGACAGACCTGTTCGGCGAATTTGGGATATTTGTAAAGATCGGGCCAAAATTTCTTTCCAGATTTTGTTCTTGCGGCAAATGCTGGGGTTCTGAAGACATTTTTCTCAAAAACGCCTTTGGCAATCCACGAAGGATGCGTGTTGGCTAGAAAGCTTCTTGCGATCTGTGATTGAGTGAAGTGGCAAGACAACAAGCCATTCACTACGTCTTGCAC
>NC_133212.1:17815789-17848289 GCF_958299795.1 Porites lutea
TCACTGAATTGTTATTACACCTGCTACATTCTAATATTAATATTAACTAGAAATTACAATTAAATTAAATTAAATTTTTGGCGATCCACAGAATTATATCCTTTTCGAAATTTCCTAGAACCCTAGCAAAAGAGTATGACTTGTTAGGAGTAGCAGTCCCCGTAAAAGCTAGAGTGAGCCAAATCAAGAGCCTGCTCGCCAGCATTACTGTCTAATCGAATTTGTTAAAAACAAAAATACCATAAACTACCTCTTATAAGCTCTGGGCTTATACATCTTCGTAAGTGGTTTTTGGCGGGCTTATAAACGGGCCTTCTCTCCTGGGAGCTTAATTAACCGCAATAGAAAAATTGCGTTTCAAAATTTGAGATCGAGACTTAAAGCGTTTTTATCAATTCCGAGCCCGAGACTCTAAGCGTAGAAAATTTCGAGATAAAATTTCGGGATAAAGGTACAAGTAAAGCTAAATAATATAATCGAAAACGGCAATGGAAGCTAGCGGAAGCCCACCAAAATACCGCTTTATCTTTTACTCTCTTGATCTACTAGCTCAGTACGATAAGCCGTACCCAAATGAACTCTGAAAAATTTCGACTTCTGAAGACCAAACGGAAAGAAAAAAAAGACAAATCCGAGGCTCCGAGACGCAAAAATGACTCGAAAACGAGACTTCGAGACCCATCAAAAACGCTTCCGAGATGTCGAGATCGGGCCAAAACTTTCCGAGACCCAAGTTTTTCGAGGTAGCATTCTGTTTCCCTACTTACTGGTTTTTAAATTAAGCTTCTAAACGTCACTGTAATCACTCAATTTTTATATCCAATGGAGGGGTGGGGAGGCGTATAAGTGGAAGTTTACGGCAACTCCCTTGAGAGCACTCAGAATGTATGTCTGTCTAGAAAATTGTCTTTGAGTCCATGTGATGTCCACATCTCAATGTTTGAAGAAATTCTCTGCCAGATACTCTTTGACTTTGGGCCAGATAACGTTAGTCTCTGTTCCAGAAAATGACTTCAGTAAACTCTTTTTACTGCAAGTTTGAAAGGAATAGAAAGGTAAGACAGGAATAAGTACAAACCAGCCATCCATGTTGAGAAAATTATCTCAAAGTACATGTATTGCAGCATTATACATAACCTGCTGAAGACAGGAACACAATTTGGCAATCTGAGGGAGGAAAAGATCTTAATGCCTCAGCGATGAGGGAATACCTCATCCAATACAATCTTGACCTTTCAAGGTCAACAACAACAATTTATTTTCTTGCAACAAAATCAATACAGTCATCATCAAGAGGAAACTTAAGAGAAAATGCTTTGATCTTTTTTCAAATTCTCTCCAGCAAATATTCTTTAAGGAAATGTATGGATCTGAGATTGGAGAATTTGTATGTGGATGGAGAAAGACCCTGAGCACTGGGGCAGCCTCTGCGTATCCCAGGTAAAAAAAAAATGGCTGTCAAAGTATGTAGCACTATTTTTGGGGCTCATGTAACAGCTGCTTAGAAAAGAAGTCACCAATAATACTAAAACAATTGGAAGAATGACAATATGTCATTATTTCCTGCTACCAATTAGAAGAGATCTTACAAGCAGTTCCTACACTACTCATTTTTTTGTCTCCAAGTGGGGCAGGATGGCCATTTTATGTGGTCATCTGAGCCACCTAAAGGTCTAGCTGCTAGCAGTGTAAAGGGAGTACCGTTATTTCACAGTTATTTTAGGACCCTGAGTATTGGTCCGTCCATGGAAATCAAACTTGGACTTTCCGCCCTGCAGTCAAGCACTCAACTGACTGAGGTAATCCTTCCAACCTGCATATTAAGGTCATTTTCTCTAAGATGGACCTGTTGAATTGGGAACATCTTATAGAGACAGTCAGGTGACCAGCTGAGAGAATCAAAGAAAAATGAGCGGACTAAGAATCTTGATACTTAATTCTCTCCAAACAGTTTTCATAAAACAGATCTAGAGAAAGGGGAACTTACCTATAGAATTCAAGTAAAGGTTTTGTCATGTCTTCATACTGGTTTAATCTTTGTTTCACAGTCTCTGGCTATTGTATAAAGTACAAAAAAAAAGAAAGAAAAGATTCAAAGTACTTCCACATAAACTGGGTAAGTGTTCAGAGGTGTGGTGCCTCCTCCAATTATAAAAACAAAACTTGTCAAATACACCCCCTCTCCTCTTCCCATTAGGGATTAATTAATATACACCAGCTTTCTTGATGCATCCTCCGTTCTATACAGAAAGTCATAAGTAATTTTGTAATATTTATACAGATTTAGGGCAAACAAGTCGAACTACTTTGCAAAATGTTTATTAGTTGACACAGAACTGAGTGTCAGCATTGTTTTTTATATGCTTTAGTATCATTAACATATTTACTCTGTGCCCACTGCCCCTGATTCATTGTCACCCCCGAGTAAGTGCTGCATTTGGTATGAATAAGTTAATAATTACCACTCCAAATAAGCACAGCGGCCCCGATATAATCAAAATCAAAGGAGTTTAATTCTGTTTGTTTAATAAAGAAAATAACAATACCATGGTTAAAACAATAATTTCTTGTTGCATCCAACTTTCAAATGAAGGCTACCCTCACATAAGTTCCAAATTTGAGGCATGAAACATTTATAAGGGCCACGGCACTTATTTTAGTAAATATGGTAATCACTACAAAAATGAATGCAGCTTATTTTAAGAATAATATTTAAACTTAGCCAAGGCAAAGCTCCCGTTAATAAATAGACACCCAGTTAAAGTTGAACCTGCAATCAATCGAAAACTAGTAACTTGTCCACGGTAAACTTCAAAAAAGCACGTAACCACAATGCATGGGTCGACACCTCAGCCCACAATACGGTCATGTGATACTGGTCAGGGGAAACCCTGTTTTGACAGCTGTCAGTTGACCAGAGCATGGATGTGCAATATAACAGGTTCGTCAAGGCCTAGAGGCTACCACACTGGCTAGAAAGTTTAACACTTAATGTTGGTTACCCTGTGGGGCAGACAGATGGGTGGGTCAAGCGGACTTATCGTCACGTGATTACCCAAACTTCTCAGATGGATAGATTACCATGGGGCTCTGCTCACAGAGCACACATGGAACTATATGCTTTCCTGGGGACTGTATAAAAGAGGATACTAACCTTATCATCATCTCTCTGAACAAGATCTTCACCTGTTTCGTCATCTTTTCCCTATGAACAAAGTTGTACAGTTGTGCAGGTTAAAGAAAGTTTAATCTCAGGATTTATCTAAAGCTTGTCCATTAAGCCAATCATTTGCAGGAAATAAATAAAATTAATATTACTGTTACTTGGGAATTTTGATAGCTTGCGAACAAGTTATTGCTATTACTATTATTGCTTTTAATATTACGTATGCAAAAACAGATTATTATTATTATTAGTAGTAGTAATGGTAACAGGACTGAGTGGAGTCCAATTCAGTCTGTAATCATACGGGTGATTAACAAAATCGGACGACCACGTAGCGGGAGTTCGATTTGTTTAATCACGAGTATGATTACAGACTGAATTGGACGACACGAAGTTCTGTTACCAATTAATCATAACTTTAACAAAATTTGTGACATAATAGGCTATTTTTTAAATCAAAACACAAGAAACTCGAAATTTTGTTTTGTTAGCAGTGAAAAAAAAGCCATTTAAGCGCGCGCGTGATGGCGCATACTGTCCAATTACTTAGGCATGACGTGTACTGTCCTATTAAATTGTCCAATTAAGGCTGAAATCAGGGCAGTTGGTAGCCAATCAGATTTGAGACTTTTGTTATAGTTATGATTAGTAATGGTAACAGGACTGAGTGGAGTCCAATTCGGTCTGTAATCATACGAGTGATTAACAAAATCGGACGACTGCGTAGCGGGAGTCCGATTTGTTTAATCACAAGTATAATTACAGACCGAATTGGACTACTAAAACATCTGTTACCAATTAATCATAACTTTAACAAAATTTGTGATATATAAGGCCCTTTTTTGAAATCAAAAGAGAAGAAATGCCAATTTTTTGTGCTAGTAGTGAAAAAAAGCCATTTAAGCGCACGCTTGATGGTGCGTACTGTCCAATTACTTAGGCATGATGCGTACTGTCCTATTAAATTGTCCAATAAAGACTGAAATCAGGGCAATTGGTAGCCAATCAGATTTGAGAATTTTGTTATAGTTATGATTATTATTATTATTATGTCATCTGGGTCATTATTACATACATTTTTGACTTACTGGTACTTTTGGAGGGTTAAAATCCAAGTTATATGTTCTCCCACTGCCAGGATGAATCCAGCGCTTCTGCAAACAACAATAATGGTATCATACACTTGTCTAATAATAATAGTAATTAATAGTAGGTAGCAAACCTTACATAGGAATTCCTGAGGGGCACTTCCCTGTAAAACATGGGTGCACGGGGATGCTCATGGGTAAATTAATTTAGGGGTTAAAATTGGTGTTGCTGTACAGCTCTACACTCCACCCCACCCCACCCCCCCCCCCCCCCCCTAGGATAAAAGAAAAGAATAGTGTAGTTTCACATGATTAAATGTAAGCATTCAAATTTCCAGGGATTAAGATAGAAGCAGGATAATTTGTCTAAAATCAAAAGATCTAGTCTTAAATCATGTTACTGAAGCTGTGGTAATTGACAAAAAGAAATTACGTGACGATGCTCAAGGCTAGGCTTGATCAGAGTTGCTGAACTACATGTAATAGAAATTTAGATAATTTTAACCAGTTTATAGAAGGATTAAATAAGATTGATTCGTCAGGGAACTTACTGAAATTCTGTCTATTATGGTCTCAAAAGGAACATCAAGGTTCACCACAACATCTAGTTCCTGTTTTTCTCCCAACTTTTCAGCCTGGACAACAGTCCTTGGAAAACCTGTTAACAATAATTCAATGAGCTCTCAATCTTGATCAGTCACCTAAATATTAAATAAGGAGGTCTCCTTTTGGTCCCCATCCCACCCTTCCCCACCCCTATAGGTACCCACCAACATCTAACCCCTCCCCCCTGCTACAAACACTTAAACCTACAAGAAGTCACATTAGTTGCACATGCATTCACACTCAAGTACAGTACATGAAAATTCATGAAATATCATATCACTAACTGGTAGACGCTGTGCTTCATCTTCCAAAGGTACATGTACGTGCATCTTAGCTTTCAAGAGTGCTAGCAACTATAGATAATGTTTTGACCTTAGAAGGCCTTTCTCCACCAAACCTTTCCCCCATGGTCCATAACAAGATTTAGCCATCCAAGTTTTCACCCAGCAGGGTACAAAAGGTAAGAAGGGGAAGGGATTTTCCTGGCCCAGAAGCCTTTAAAAGGATCTGAAGGCTGGTGATGAGCTTATTGAGATGTCCAGTTTTGGTATTGTTGACTGTGTGCTCCACATATCATACAATTCCTTCAGTCAATCAATCAATAATATTTATTTATACACGATAAGTATTTAAAGCGACACTTCGCTTGTGGGGTCGTGTCCTGGCAAATGGGATGTTTCAGATGAGAGGTTTTTTGTCCTTTGGGAATTAAGCAATATTATTAGGAAGAATTTGACAGTTTTGTTAAATCAAAACAAAGAATACTTTTTTATTCTTGTCAGGCATGAAAGCATGAAATCATGCCAATATGGCAATATGGGTGTGACTGTAAATAAAACTTTCCTTCAGCTGTTTCTAGACCTGTTATAATTTAACATATAAAAGACACAAATTGGAACACAGAAAAAAACAATAACAAGGACACTTTGAACAAACTTAAAACAAGAGAAGCCAAATAAATCGCTGAGAGATTTGAACGGTCTTTTTTTTCACACAGCAAGGGCTAAGCAGTTGTTATACAGTGTAAGGCCCGTGAGTGTATATTCAGCTCTCTCGTTAAATCTGTTCCTCACTTAAAGCTTTCCATGTCATAACAGTAAACATTTATGATAGTCTAAAGTTAGCTTCTGCATCATCCAACAATATTATGTGTTTTAAGAAGCTGATGCGCAAATTGGTACTTGCACGATCTTAGCTTCGTGCTACTCTTTCCACTTAAGCTACAAGCCTTCTTTTCTTTACTGGTAAATTATAAAAAAAAATTTTTTTTTTTAACTCTATCTAAGCATGCTAAAAGCGTTCTAGTCTTACCATCTAAAAGCCAGCTTCCCCCTGCCAACTCCTTCATTTTGCTGAGTATAAGTTCGATCATGATTTCATCGGGAACAAGGCCACCTTTTTCCACGATCTCCTTCGCTTTTAAGCCAACCTCTGTACCCTCTTTAATCTGTGATCGAAGTACGTCCCCGCTCGACAAGTGAGCAACACCGAAAGTGCTTACGATTCGATCAGAAACGGTCCCTTTACCCGATCCTGGAGGACCCATTATAAGGGCACGCACTGGTTTTGAAGACATACTCGATAAATGTATTTGACGTTCATGCTTGATTTGATTACTAAGGGCTGATCGAATCGAATGAAGTCGTCGAACAGCGTGCATTTTTTAAGTTTCTGAAAGATGGAATATTTGGCCGAGTTAGCGCTGAAGACTGGGAACGAAAACATTACGCTGACAAAGTTCGCTGCGGGCTCGAAAAATTTTGCACGTGTAGATTCAAGATGGCGGATGCAGAAAGCCAGAAGAAAAGGTATTGCTTTTTCACTTCGATTCTAGCTTTCCTTTAGCTTTTTTCGAGCCGCCTAGACTCATATGTGTCATTGTTATGATGTGGTAGGTTATTTTAAGGTAACGAAATGTCTTGCATTATTTCTAAACCACCACATGTACACACTTTGGGGTCTGGCAGTCTAATTTATACAAACACAAACGTGTAAACTAGTACACCTTATTGAAAGCTACTTATTCTAACGTATAATCAAAGTCGTAAAATAGAAACAGATACACGAAACATAGTACGTATACGATAAGAAGCCTGTCTGTGAGAGCGGTGGGAGGGCAAAAGAAAATTTAACTTGAAAAGCTATGGAAGTTTGCTAGATAGCAGTGCTTGCCTGCTTGCAAAGACTAAAATGCGTATTACCCTAGTTCTCCCAGCGCTAAGAATTGCTACGCTCTAAACTTGTTGCTTAATGACTGGTTGCTAAAATATCTTGTGACTATAGCTGGATTGTAGTAGCTTTACTAAACTGGTGTACTTTTCCTATGACCAAGAAGACCCGCCAGGCGCCCCGTGCAATCGTCGGACAGTGGTCTAGATTTATATTAATCAGGGTCAGCCAGGGGGGGTAGTGGTATACCAGTATACCCGAAAAAAATTCGCCAAAATACCCAAATATACGCAAAATTCATCCAAATATACCCAAAATTATACCCAGGTATACTTTATACCTGAAATTCAAAGAAAGTGATATACCGAATACCCGTATTTAAGCTGCAATATACTGTATACCCGATTTAAAAAGCTCCTGTATACCGTATACCCAAAAACCCTGGCCGACCCTGATTAATACAAGTATGAATATCCACATTCATTATTTTAAAAAAAAGATGGTTGTAACATTTAAATAAAACCAAAATCTGTTTTAGAACACGAATGACGGCAACTTGGAGGAAGCGTTTTCTTTTAATTCTTTAATGTCCAAAGGCCTACTTGAAATTAATTTTTTTTTACTGAAATTCATGCACCTATTGTGCATGGTTTTGGTCAACATAATGGTCTGTTAAATGTGAATAATAAGTATCAAATCTATGTTGTTGTAGTATTGTTCAAAATTGAATTTCAAGAGAAACGGATTTAAAACTAGACTCATTTGTTTTTGATGCTGTTGGTTTACTATTTTTTTTAACGATTTTGGTAGTAAATCTACCACAAATTAAAACGCAGATCAAATAAGTTTGAGTCGTTTGACCTGAAATTCATTCTAAATGGTCAGACAACATTAACCTGGGACAACAAATCTGCAAACATCAAAGTCTGACAGACCCTGCAAGCAAAGGTTTCTCTATTGCATGGGTTTAGTGTTTACGAAGTCATTCACATGCCTTGTCTGTCCCACGGAGCATAAACAAACCAACTTCGCGATAGACAAGCCACACAAACAACTCCGTAAACGCTAAAAGCCATGCAAGAGAGAAACGTCTTCTTGCAGGGTAAGTCTGACAGAATGGTACTCTTTCAAATTAGCCAACTGGGCAATTGGTTATTGTTTTTTGTTTTACTTTTCAGTGTCTCGAAGAATTTTAAGAAAAAAAGTAAAGGTAAAAGTGATGACAAGAAGCTGAAGGTGAAGCCAAAAACGTTTCCCAAAGAAATTAAAACTGATAACTTAATAGGAGTGAAAAGAAAAGCTAATGACACTGATGGTGTTGGAACAAAGCAGTTCAAAACGAAGAAGTGGAAAGGTGATAAACAACATGACGCCAGGAAGAAAGGATTTTTAGGCAGGGAAAAAGAAAACAAGGAAAGTGATTCTAAAGTAAAGCAAAAGTTTATCAAAGAGTCAAAGAAAAGGAGTGAGAAAGGAAAATTTGACAGTGACAAAACAAGAAAACGGAAACTTGATGCTGATGGTGGACAAAGAGATTCTGTCAAGAAGAAGAAGTCTTCTGAAGTCGAAGAAGGTATGACTCAAATGTAATGATAAAAAGAGTAAATGTTCGTTAATTTTCATTGTGGCTACTGCCTTCTTTTAGGGAAGGCGTAGCCACTATATGGTTGGAGTTCAATCAGTTAAGTCCTTAAATGGGTAAGTCAGTCACTCAGTCAGTTAGTAAGTAAGAAGGTAGGTAGGTAGGAAGGTTGGGGGGGGGGGGGGTTAGTAGGTAAGTAGGTAGGTAGGTACAGTACATTTAGGTATAGGTAGCTTGGTTGGTCTGTTGGCCAGTCAGTCGGACAGTTGGTATGTTGGTCAGAAAGTAAGCAGGTATTAAAATGTAAGTAAGCATTAATATTTGAGTTTATAATTAACTAACTTGAGTACATGCACAAGGAAGTATACTTACTAGCCAATGTAGTTAGTTCATGGGTAGTCCACCAAAGTAATCATTCAGAAATAATCAAATTGGACAACTTGCAAGAGAAAAACCAATTGGCTATTAATTTTTGCAAGCAAAATCTGATTATTTTTATTAAACCACTGACCAACTAATCTTTTTAAAAATAAATATTTCTACAGGAGTTTAACATAAAACTGCAAGCAAACCCTTTGATATAATTCCTCCAATAAATTAACTAAGCCAGTATCTCTTCCTTTTTCTGTATTTGTTGTACTTATGTATCTGTATATTTCCATGGCAACACAGGTTCTGACGACAAGCCCAACATTTGGCAAATGAAAAAGAAAGAAAGGAAGGACTTTCGTCGAAGACAAAATGAAGACTATGACCTGGTCCATGACCTTAAACAGCTGTATGAAACTATTAGGAGGTTGGTTACTGACTTATTTTTTATCTTTTTTTTTCAGGCTATAATACTGTAGTATATTATCAATGATTATTATGTAAAATTATCAATTTGTGGATTTGTTGTCATAGCAACAATATGCTTGTTACTGAAGCTGACTCTTAGGTTGTTGTACTAATTTATATTGTTTTATTCTTATTTTTTGTAACAGAAAAAAATCATCTAAAGCTAAGAAAACTGAACTGGTAGAAAAAATTTTAAATCTTATTGCTGGTCACTCCCACCAAGTGAGTATACTTTTTCAATCCCAAAGTAGGCACAAGGTGATGTTCTTAGGTTCAACTTCTATCATGGTAACCAAGAAAATAGATCAGTTGGCATTGTCTTTCATTTTTTAGGTGATTTTCAAGCACGATACAGGTCGTGTTATCCAGTGTTGTGTGAAATTTGGAACATCTGAACAAAGGCAAAAGCTGTTTGAACAGTTTAAAGGTAAGCTTATTTTTTGTGGGGTAAATTTTTCAGTCATTTTAAAAAATTCACTTCTTTGTTAGAGAAGTACATTATTCTTCAGAAAAAAATTTAACAGTTCTGGGTTGCAAAGGCATTCTTTATTATTTGGTACATTATTTTTTTTCCTTCTGATTTCAGATGACTTAGGAGAGTTGATCAAGTCAAAGTATTCCAAGTTTCTTGTGAAAAATTTTTTGAATTATGGGTAAGGTCAAAGGATTACCATTATATTAATAATTAATAGTGAATGCTTATTGGATAGAACAAAGTAAATTACCATGAAGATTCTTTTTTAATTCATGTATGTTACCTCATAATGCACAGAACAAAGAAACAGCGAGATGTCATCATCAAGTGCTTTTATGGACAAGTCCGCAAACTAATTAGACACAAGGTAAGTCTAGATTTTTCTGTTTAAAGTTACCTGATGAAACTTTCCATAAGCAGACATCTTTGGAACCAAAAACAGTGTCCGCTTGGAGATTTTCACTGAAGAAAGAATAGTATAAAAATGCAGTGTTTGCATACATCTGGGATGATAACTACAACGTATGTGTCTGCTTTAATACCGGAAGTGTCTATCCATAGAAGGTTCGGCAACTTCCATAAGCAGAGGTTCATATGTTTACTTATATTCCTGAAGTTAAATTATGCTAATAATACATCAGAGCTGTCATTAAGGGTGGTGACCCATGACACCTGTTAAGGCTGAGCTCACTTGATGTTACAGGTAAACTAAGTAGAAAGCTAAAGGTGACACTACAAATTTTTGTGAGATGTTATGGGTGAATCTTCATTTGCTATGGCTTCTTCAATACTTAATGACAGCCCTGATACATGGCCATAAATCCTCTTTTAAGCCCCCTGAGAAGATGAGAGGGAGGCGTAGTAACTTTTCCCCTGAAAAAAGCAAGGGGTAATCAGAAAGGGGGGGGGGGGGGGTGGGTTAAATGTATTTTAGAGAAGGGAGGGGCTAAAAATAGGATTTATGATATTAGCATGAAGCATTCCTTTGAAGGCTACAGCTGTAAATGATAAAGCAAAATTTAGATGGATTTGCAGTGAGCTTCCTTCCCAAATTCCTTCTCCTCTTTGCTGTCACTCCAGCTTTTGTGTTCATCTTACATTTAGGCTATAAATGAAATTACTGATCTTTATTTATTATATTAGCTCTAAATTTTTCTAGTTTTACAGATGTAAGGCAAATTATGATTGTGTAGCTCCCTGAAGTTAATGAAATCCTGTGAAAGCACAGTAGCTCATGATCACTTGTTTTTTAACTTCAGGAAGCAGCATCAATTCTTGAAACAATTTACAGTGAATATGCAAATGGGGAGCAAAAAGCTTTCCTGATTCAAGAATTCTACGGAGCTGATTTTGCTTTCTTTAAGGTACGGTAGAGTATGAAAAATTTATTTTTATTCAATTTAAATTGTCCCTACTGTGTAAAATGTTGTTATTCATCTCAAAGCCCCAAAATGAGAAGCACACCCTCCCTGTAATAATGAGGAGCTCTTTTTACATTTTGCTGAATTTTGACTTATGAAATGATTTGAAAGGATACATTTTAGTAATTTAGTAATTACCTGCTTTCTTTGCAGTCACCAGAACTAAACTCGCTGGAAAAACTGCTAACATCTGAGCCAGCCCGAAAAAGTACCATTCTCAAATTCATGAAAGAAGCTTTGCTCCCTCTCATTGACAGGTAAAAAAAGTCAAATTTTGTTTGAATTTTGAATAAACAGGTTTCTTTAAAGAGTAAAGAATTTTACTCTAGTGCTGCCTCATTGGGGAAGTGGAACAAAAGATTTCCAGCACAGTGTCATTTTGAGTTATGATATCGTTTGTGACCGTATTTGATGATTCTTAAGCAACTGAAAACATGTTGCCAAAAGGCAGCACATGGGGTGGGAAATTAAAAGGGAACAGACCGCTTATATTCCGATCTACCTTTTGACACAGTTATATTTTCTCTACACTTAGAAATTTAAAAGTGAAATTAGGAGTACTTCTGATAATCAATTTTTTTTGTTAATTTGTTCTAAATAGTTGAGGGTCCCTTATTTCAGCACCTCTAACTAGTTTCAGGCAATAAGATAGGGGATAATCTGAATGCCTGGGACAGGCTAAGAGATGGCAAGCTTGTGCCTGTGTGCCTGGGTTGAATCATTCCACTGGTGCTTTTGTTGTCTTTGTTTTGGCTGTAAGGCCGAAGGAAGGATGGGAGGTAGATCTCATGTGGCTTTGTTGTTCACTTTGCACAGGGGCTTTGCAGGCAAAAATTGCTTCTCCAGTACTACTATCATGATCCTCCCTGCTATGCAGGCTACATCATAGCTTAAGTTGGTACTCATTTTTCATGTAATTTTTTTTGTCTATGACTTAAACTCCTGACTGCCATCGTTACATTTATCAACCTGATCCTGTCCTTTGCTTTTTCCAGATCAGTTATAGGTCACAGTATTGTTCACAGAGTCCTTCTAGAGTACCTCACATATGCTGACACCAGCTCACAACTGGTATGTACGGTGCATGTATGAGGTGTGTACTTATTAAGTGGGTGTCTGTAAACCGCAATTTGACTGTATTATTTTATATAGCTACAGAAGTTAGTTACAGTCAAACCCACGCTTTACAACACCAACTTAATACGGGCACCTTGTTATCATGGACAGTTTTCCTTGTCTGTAGCCCTTACATTTTCTCTAAATTTAATCCGCATAATACGGACACCCCATTGATGCGGACACCTTCAATGGCCCCCTTAGTGTCGTTATTAACGGGTTTCACTGTACGTTAGAGCGATTTTCCTGTGACCTTGAAAGATGGTTTTGGTAAGTGTTCGTTATTTGTTTTATCAGCCAATGGATGAAAGGATCAAAATATGAACTCTTCGTTTTCCCGCCAAAGGAAACCCTAATATGGAGAAGGCATTGTTCGATTGGCCAATCGGGTTGCAGTATGACGTCAAAGCGAAGTATCGATTGATTTCTAGAAAGTTCTTAGGGATGAAGTCTTTTCACCCGAGATTTTGCTTAACCAACCAAAAGCCACGCGCGTTTGTAACTATTCGATAAACCAATCAAATCGCTCCATTTCCGTTCGTTTGTTGTTTCTGTTTTGTTCGCGCGTTTTCATTTCAAGGTCATTCGAGAATCGCTCAATTTATGTATTTATATTTTTTTCCAGGAAATGATAGAGATGATAAAGGAGTCTGTAGTTTTAATACTTCACACACATGATGGAGCGAGAGTTGGCATGCACTGTTTGTGGCATGGGACAACGAAGGTGAGATTTAGAATCTGTTGTGTATTCGATATCATCGCTGGGATTTGATAAATAAAGCCTGCGTATTTTTTGTTTTTCAGGATCGCAAAGTTCTTATCAAGTCCTTCAAAGGCTATTATGTGAAAATCTGTAAAGTACGTTCAAAATGTTTTAACCCTTTACGCCGCAAAATCCAAATCCAAATTCTCCCAACAGATCGCTTTGCGAGAGGATGGCAACGCAATGGCGTCGCTCTAGTGGCCCTGTGTGTGGTCTCGCCACCAGGGAGCAGGCGGGGGGGGGGGAGGGGTGGATATTTAAGGATGTTTGGTAGGGGCTTACCGCCGATGCCTTCAAACCCCGACCCTGTTTAAGACAAAAACGGTCATTTCGCTACTAAAACTGTTTAACACGAGACATCTTTTCATGACCTATATTCACTGATTTCATTTCGCATTGATGATTTGATTTTTGATTTTAGAGTTCGATGGTGTTACAGAAATTGTTGTTACCGCACAAGTAGACCGTAAACCGTTATCTTTGCACCTTGCTTCAGAAATGAAAACCCTGTTTAAGACATAAAAATAGTAAAATTGTTTTCCCTTCTCAAAAATAAAGAAAGTGAATAATGTGGAATCTCATTAGTTGCATACATAACTGTGATAATTCTCCACATGTTAAATCTCGTAGTCAGTGGTTGAGGGACGCAATGCGACAAAGTTTTCGCGTGTAGACGAATTCTGTGTACCCTACGTTTCTCTTGCATGTCTTTTAGCGTTTACCAAGTGATTCGCGTCGCTTCTCAGTCACGTCGTTTGGGAAGCGCCGCCAGTGACGGCTGAACGCTATTAGTAAAATCCAACTAGTGTTCCATTATCAATGCCGTGTTCTGATTGGTTGAGCTACTACTAGGCTATATGTTATAGCCCACTAGTAGCGCAAAGCGCCGGCTTTTTGGCGGCAAAAAAGGCTTAAAGTCAGTCTAGCTTTAACTAGCTAAAGTTGTTTTGTCTCGATATTTTTCGCCAGCTAGTTGGATTTTACTAAAACAATTATTCCTCTCGCCCTCATGGCCTCTGAGTTTTTTCGGGCTCGAGGAATAATTGTTAAAGAGCCATGCAAGATCGAAACCTCTGCTCGCATGGTAAATCCTGTGTTGTGACCTTTCGAATAAAACTTCTTCAGCAGTTACTTGCGCTTAGCATTCTGCAGCACGATTAAACGTATACTATACTAAGAGTCTCAATATTTTGTGTTTTTTTTTTCCTGTAGGAAGAGTTTGGTCATATGGTTCTTTTAGCATTGTTTGATTGCGTGGATGATACGGTGCTAGTAAAAAAAATTATCATCCCGGTAAGAAATAAAATTTGTTGAATACCGTAAATGATGCAATAGATGTCCTGGGCGTTTATTTAATTTTAAGGGTCCAAGAGGCGACATTTGATAGATAGGAGGTGTTTATTCTCATAACTGTAGCAAGCTTAACAAAACCAAAACTATTACGCTGTCTGAGAAAATATAAAAAATACCGCGCTCTTTAAAATCTCAACCTCGATGTTAGGGTTATTTTGCTGTCATTGTTAGCCTATCTTTTCTTTGAACTTGATTTTGAAAAAGATAAAATTTACAAACCCTTGTCAATCAGGCAAGAAAATGACGAAATTCAATGATTTGCTTCTCAGACAGACAAGTGAATGGGGCCCCGTGTCTTTTGTTCTTTTGTCAGGCAGGTTTCCATTGTACAACTTAGAGTCCTTTTTGTTTGCTTGCAGGAGATTCTGCCGTCCCTTCATGAGTTAGCATTAGACACGTACGGTAGAAAGGTGTTAATGTACCTGTTGTTACCACGGAGTCCTGCACACTTCCATCCTTTTGTTGTGGAGCTACTTAAAAAAGGAGATGGAAACTCTACTAGGTAAGTACAAACTATGGAAACACCAGTAACAGTTATCCCCTCAAACGACCACCCCTAGGCAATTGCCATCTCCCCAAATGACCACCCCAAAGCAACAGCCATCTCCCCAAACGACAACCCCAAAGCAACAGCATTCTCCCCCAACGACCACCCCTAAGCAACATCCATCTCCCCCAACGACCACCCCTAAGCAACAGCCATCTCCCCCAACGATCACCCCTAAGCAACAGCCTTCTCCCCCAAAGACCACCCCTAAGCAACAGCCATCTCCCCAAACGACCACCCCCAAGCAACAGCCATCTCCCCCAACGACCACCCCTAAGCAACAGCATTCTCCCCCAACGACCACCCCTAAGCAACATCCATCTCCTCCAACGACCACCCCTAAGCAACAGCCATCTCCCCCAACGATTACCCCTAAGCAACAGCCTTCTCCCTCAACGACCACCCCTAAGCACAGCCATCTCCCCAACGACCACCCCTAAACAACATCCATCTTCCCCAACGACCACCCCTAAACAACATCCATCTCCCCAAACGACCACCCCTAAGCAACATCCATCTCCCCCAACGACCACCAATAAACAACATCCATCTCCCCAAACGACTAACCCAAAGCAACAGCCTTCTCCCCCAACGACCAGCCCTAAGCAACGGCCATCTCCCCAAACGACCGCCCCTAAGCAATTGTCACTCTCCCAAACGACCACCCCTAAGCAACATCCGTCTCCTCAAACGACCACCCCTAAACAACATCGATCTCCCTAAATGATCACCCCTAAGCCACATTGATCTCCCCAAACGACCTCCCCTTAGCAACATCCATCTCCCCAAACGACCACCCTTAAGAAACATCCATCTCCCAAACGACCACCCCTAAGCTACAGCCGTCTCCCCAAACGACCACCCCTTAGCAACATTCATCTCCCCAAACGACCACCCCTAAGCAACAGCTATATCTACGAACGATTGCACTTGAGTTTTAAATATTTTGACGTCATTTCCGTAGTCGATAAGAGTATCGAACATGGAAAATTGTTGCCGACTTGTTTGACAGATTCTTTTCCAAGCTATTATTGTAGTATTATTATTGTGTGTACGTAAAATGTGTTAATATGCTTTCGTTCATATCTGTTAAATGTGATTTACGTTTTGTAGCAAGAAAGATCCAAAGCAAAGACAACAAGAACTTCTGGAAGGAATATCGTCCGTCCTTTTACAGATGGTAGAGAAAAGTGCTTCAGAGTTGTTATTTGATAAGGGCGCCATCCAGCTGGTTGGAGCAGCTCTCGCAAAGTGCACAGGTAGGTGGTGTAAATATAGTGACTTACTAAGCCGGATCTCCACAGTAATTTTAACCTGCGTGCGCACGTAAATTTTACGCGCTTAAATATAATAGAGGCTATGCTTTAAGCGTCGCGCGTGAAGGTTCAACTTTTACGTTTACGCGCGACTTTTCATATATTGCCTCTATTTTATTTACGCACGTAAATTTTACGCGAGTACACACGTTAAAATTACGCGATAGTGGAAATTCATTTTTAGGCTCGATAAGCGGCTACTGTTTGTCAAATGACTGGAGCTCACGCTCCTCGCCCGAAAAGTGTCTTGTAAGTGAGCATAAGAGCGAGCCCGAGAGAGTGGTACAAATCGAACCTTCCCTGAGCTGAGGGAGTGTAAATAACAAATCGACCACAATTTTCCGTGGTCTACGCTCTTACAGACCATAGGAGTGACGTCATAAAATGTTTAAAACTCAAGTGGAACCACGAGCCGCAGGCGAGGAGTTTCACTGCAAAGTTGTGAACATTTTATGACGTCATTTCTATGGTCTATAAGAGTGTAGACCATGTAAAAATTGTGGTGGATTTGTTTTTAACAATAATATTGATTTTTTTACGAAAAGCCAAAAACAAAACAACCGGCCCTGCGTGACATGTTACGTCATTTTCCATGGTGTAGGCTCTCAAAGACCTTAGCTCTCGACCAATCAGCGCGCGAGGATTCGCTCAGTTGTTGTAAAAAAAGTTGCAGTCACCGTATCGTTTTTTCTCACATAAACGCTGTGAGTGTGACTTCTCTCTACACAAATCGGGCCTTTATTCCTCTAAGAAGACAACTGTTAAACCGCTGTACAGTCTCACTGCAGGTACTTGCCTGTCAATTGATTTGCTTTTATAGGCGATGTCAAGCCCGCAATGGTTGCCATATCCAATTTGGCCAGCAGGGATCTGGATCCTACCACTGCTGATGAGGTATGGATAAACTACGGTATTTTTTAAAGCTGCTTTGTGAAATGTGCAAAAGGTTTCTCCACCTAAATGACAGAAATAGTGGTAATGACTAAAAAATCCACCGGTCTTTTTCCGGATTTTCTTTGTCTACAATAACTTCAAACGATCCATGACTGGATAAAAGGAGCGTAATCATCGCTGTTGCGGGCGACGAGAGGAGCCCTCAATCCTAAAATTCAGGTTGCTATTGCGCATGCACCGTACTAATGTAACAACTTCCACAAAGAATGAATGGAAGACATAGAACGCAATCTGATCACGAGTATTTTTACCACCTATCACGTGAAACTTAAGCAAAGCACAGCGTTGGGGCAAAAACGTCTTGATCTTCGATTGTTGTCGCCCGCACTCTGTAACATTCGGCTGTTACTAGTTATGTATCGTAATTTTCTTCTTTTTTATTATATCTGTTACGTATTTTTAGGACCATGTCGTCAAAAGCGCTGCTGGTCATTTAGCTATAAAGAGACTCATCATTCACGACAACGAAAGACTTCAATCTGGAAGCGAAGGTACAGTAAAGCTTTTCTGTTCTGTTCTGTTCTGTAAAAGTTTAAATGTAGTCGGTTTTTTGAAAGGAAGGGAGCTGGGGAAGCCAAAACCAATCCATGAAAGGGAACGCCCCTTGAAGTAAGATATCTGCCCCCGGGCAGATATCTTACTTCAAGTGATACAATACGGACACCTTCCCTTTTCCAGACAATTCGACTGGCACCCAAGAGCCAAATTCATAAATTACCTGTCACAGACACTTTCCTATTACAACCAGTCCTCTTGGTCCCAAAATGCCAAACTTATTTGAACGTAAGTTTGCGAAGGACGAGCCATGAAACTTCCCTTCCTAACGAATGTAAGCTAGGAAAACATGTAGTTCAAGTCTATTTGCACTCAAATCCTAGTCTTGAAAAAGAGGCTTAGGACTACTCAAAAGGGGCACTCTATTCACTGACAGTGAATTAGGATTGATCTTTGCGAACCTAAGTGACTTGGCGGATGCTACTGTTGTTCCCTTCTCTAGTACTCTCTTAAGCTGGTTGTGACAATGTAACATCGAGCCAGGGGAGGTTTTGTGTCCAGCGGTTTTAGTTAAAACAAGGGTTTGTAGGGGCTGCTCTGTCACGCAGGCTCACAAAACCTCCCTTAGGGTCGATCATATTTTGTATTTGCCTCTTAAGTTAACAGCTTTGGGCGTTATTTGTAACGTATTTTCTTTTCGCCTTTGGTGTAGGTCAGGTGTTTTTCAGCAAATTGCTACTTGAAAATATCAAGCCAGGTGCATTTTTTGAATGGTGTAAGATAAACAGAGGCGCCTTTGTCGTAGCAAGGTATGTTTATTGTCGTTGTTATCTTCCCAGTCATTCACATCACCATGTCTCATTGCTCACCACCGTGTAAATTCCACACGATCTAGTACCAGTGCATCGCCGCTCTTTATTGACGTGTGGATGAGACAACTTTTTACCGTAAAACTCTTTACACCCGATCTTGGACACCCATTCCCTTGGCTTTCGTTTTCCCGAATTTAATAATTCGTGCACCGTTTCCCTCATTTCACAGCTGTTGCTTTTAACCGGCTCAAAAACGAATCTAATTGAAACCAAAGCTACCGTCCGTTTACCCCATTTAGTAGCGCGTCGGTCTGCAAAGCAAGGGAGGGTGCGAATGGGGTTAACAGTTAACTGATATTTGGGCAAAGAAATAGTAGTTAACTGATAATTGGCCAAAAAATTAGTAATTAACTGAGAATTGGGTACCCCTCAGGGGGCCGTGGGTTTGAAATCTGGCCGCTCCGCCAGCACGGGACTTTTAAAAATCTAGTTAGCTCTTGCCAGCTTCGACTTTAAGATCTTGTCTGAGCTCGGGACGTGATCGTCCTTATTGAGTGGTGGGGCTAATTCGTTGGTCTCGTCTCCTTCGCCCTTTCTTATCAATACGAAGTTGAAGTTAAAGAATCCATCCTGGTATTCGGAAAGACCAGAGGAACGTAGACCACGGTTGTGTGGTCTGTCTTTAACTGTGGGAGGGAACGCAATAAATGGCTTTATGCGGTCGCGGTTACCTTGGTAAGAATCGGCAAAGCTGTCAAATCAAATACCACGCTTAAGTGAAAACCGCCTAAATAACTTCAAACCTTTAACTGCTCAAAAATGCCTTTTTAAGGTACTACAGAATTCAGGCTTGCAACTTTTAGCTGCAGAAAAAAATTATAAGACACTTTGTTAGAGCACTCCTCTGTTTGTTTGTTCTAACAAACGTTTCTTCCCTAATGTTTTATTTTCAGTTTGCTTGAATCCTCTGTTCCAGGAGTGTCAGAGGCCGTGAAGGCAGTGTTACAATCACGTGTCAGTAAACTGAAGAAATTCGAGTCCAAGGGACTAGAGGTCGTACTAAAACTGCTTGAAACCTGATTTTTTTTTTTAAAGAAATTTCATTGGCATATTATGACAATGAGATTTCCGCCGCGAATAGTGGAAAAAGGGAATGCAGGTGAAAGCATGTGAAAGAAGAGAAGGTTGGGAAAGGAAAATGGGAGAAAGGAGGCAAGCCCTCTTGGAAAGCAAACCGTGAAAGAATACAGGTAGCCTGTTATCTGTTTGGAGAGGCTTATAAAAAAGTGAAAATAAAAGAAAAGAGAAAAAATCTAAGAGGACAAAACGACAGGGAACGAAATGAAAGAAAAGAGAAATGAAATGAAAGAAAGAAGAGTTCTGTGCAAACGGATATGGAAAAAGGAATTAAAGGGAGGAGCGCATTTCAAAGCAGACATAATCTGGGGCATTTTAAAAAAACAGCGATCTGACTTACAATGAGAAAGAATACGCCAGAAAAGAGTAAGAAGCGGAAAAGGTCAGATTGGAGAACAAGTGTTGATGATAAAACAAAAGAACGAAAGCAATAGGGGAGGAATAGTTGACAACTTTTTAAGTTGCGACCATGTTGGTTGCCATGGCGCCTAAAATTTTGAAGCTGGCGACTTGATTTGTAAAAAAAGTCTTCCTAAACCAAAAGAGTTGGTTGCCAAATGGCGGCTAAGTAAAAATTTTAACTTGAAGGGCTGTTTAAAGAAAATAATTATGATAGAAAACAAGGAGGAGGATAACATTTTTGTCATTACTTTATTCCACCAACACACACCAAGCGACAACATCAAAACTTTACAGTCTTTATACATTTGTGTAAATGTTTAAGAATGAAATAAACCCCTTTAGACTAAATGAAAGCAGGTACCGAAAAGAGTTCAAAACATCCGTTGGAATTTACAACGGAAGGCATCTTATTACAATAATTAAGAAAATACTTGTGTTTAAACAAAATCATAAAGGTATCTGTTGACAAAAGCTCTTTTAAAGAGCTCTGTCTCAAGCAAATGCAGCAAATGCGAGAACAAAGTTATGACTTCTCTCTCGTGCATGCTGAGTTCTGCATGAGGAAGGTACTAATCAGTCATACTTTCTAGTACTAGGCTAATGGGGATGTGCCCGCTGGATGGGGGTCGCATTTTTACGACTGGATTGACTATAAAGGGGTTGCATTTTCAATAGAGTTCCTTAGTCCTAAGAGTAATCAACATCAATTTCCTCCAAAAGGTTATGAGAGTCTTTTTAATTTTATTTACGGGAGGGTATGGATTTCAGTCTGGAGAATTTGTATGTGGATATCGAGGCTTGACAAGGTTACCAATTTTGCCCAAACTACCTTGTTACCGGTTCTAATCGTTTCAGTTACTGATGGGGCCCAACTTTACTCCTCACTGAAGAAATAAGTCCTTTTTACTAAGATACTTGAATACCTTGTTGTGTTGAATTTGAACAAGGTCTCAGTTATTTGCTCATCTCTACCTAACTTTATGCTTTAATTACGTCTGAGAAAAAATACAGGTCTTTTTGTTGTTTCCAATCATGAATGGGAACACTGATTCTGTAACATACATAATGTACCAATCACAATATGGTATCCATAACGACTATTCTACGACTGTAGTGAAATTGTTATGTTGAAATTGAATTCTCTCTCTCAGTTATTCGCTTGTCTCTACCTATATTTTTATGCTTTAAATAGTTCTGAGAAAAATAGGTCTCTGTTTTGTTTCCAGTCATTGCAGTTCATGTGAACATTCCGGAACACACAATGGTTTTGTTCTTTTCACTGAGTCCCTTCTGAAGCTAAGTCTACTCTCGAAAACCTGCGAATTTTAGAGAAAAAAAAATGTTTATTACGGTTAGTTTACAACGGCAACAGCATTTGACTTCAACTATCAGAATACTTCAGCTTTGTTGTTTCTTGGGCAAATCGATCTTTTTAGCTTGTGTGCTTTGTTTTCTTATTTTAGGTCACGTGATAATACCCCGGAAAACGTTTCTTTCTATTGCTGTCCTATACCCCACGTCCACATTTCCCATAAGGCACCTTATTTACCCCCCATCCCCCCCCCGCCCCCAAATTTTGCATAAGCATTGTTTTCAATTTCTCTTGGAACGGCTGTAATACTCAGGAGAAATGAAAAACAAAGGTTATGCAAAATTTGGGGGGACAAATAAGGTGCATTATGGGAAATATGGAAATGGCGTGTAGAACTTTATCGCATGACGCTACGGCGGCCATGTTGGTGTTGCTGAATGAATGGTTAAGTAGCTGTATAAAGCCCGGCTAACGTGCTTTTTGTTGCTGCGGAGCGACCGAAGGGAGCGAGCAGCAACATAATCAGGATTTAAAGGAAATATATAAGGGGCGACGAATTCTCGAATTCATCACTTTTTACCACAATGCATTGCATTTAACCACACTTTTTACCACAATGCATTGCATTTAACCAGAATGCATTGCGCCACGAACAACTCAAATAAAAACATGGGAAGTTCGCATCGTTCTCTACCCAGACTCAGAGTTTTCTTTGTAGCAAATTTTCTACAGCACGGTTAGAGGTCTTACCAAATTTAAGACACGCAGGAGTCTTTCAGATGAGTACGATGGTTAACTTGGGGATTGGATTTCAATTCAAGAGCCTTTGACTCGTCCAGGTGTTAAACCTGACGGGAAGATGAGCATTTGCTCTTAGACTCCGTAACACGGGGGATATACAAATTCCAGCTTGCTAGAAGGTGATGTGAAAGTGAGAAAATGTCATGCCATGCTATTCTTAAGAACCTGTATGAGCCGAAAATGGATGCGATTTTGACCATTCGTTTCAAAATAACAGCGGGAATTGAGATAACAAAACATATGTTTTGTTTCCTACGTTGCAGACGATGACGTGTATCGGCGTTTTGAAAAGCATAATTATGTTCTTTCATTCATTCATTGCCATGGACTATGCGTTTACATTGATTTTTTACTGTTAATAGCTCGATTAATGCGGCTGGCTATCATCTTGCCGGCGGAAGTTTCATGGAAAAGGCATTAAATTAAAGACTTTTCCCAAACATACGTAGTCAGTCTTTGTGGTGTAGTGGTTAGGTGTTGTAGCGTCGAGCCGATGGTGCGGGTTCGAGTCCTACTGAACTCTCTTTTTCCTTCTTTCTTTTTTTTTCCGTTTGTTGTTGTTTTCTATAAATATATAGCTAAATAACTGTTACTTAATAAAGTGCAATAAACAGCAAGAAAAGTATCGGGTTTCCAGAGAAATATACGGATAAACAATCTGGATTTCTATCATTTCCTACAATTTACTGTGGGAAAACCAGAGTTGATAGCCACTTGATGATTTTCCAAACAACGTTCCAACAAGTTCTTTCTATAGACTGATAGTAATTATTCTAGTACTTTCCAACATGTAAATAGGACATTCAATGTCATTTTCGATTATTTTAATTCCCACTGCCTAACTAATGCCAGTATCAACAGAATGTGCCGCAGCATTACTATCTTTTAGATACCCTAGTTATACATTATACACTGCGTACTGGATCATTTAGTGTCCCCTTCCCCTCCCTGTAAGAAGACCTGTGGAGATAACGAATTTTAGCTACTATCATATGACCCGTACGGCCCCGCGCGCAATCTTGTTGGAAAACCATATCAAAAAAAAATCCCTTATGAGGGCCAAACGCGTCAGGTGATAGGGACGGAAAAACGCCTACGACCCTGCTTAAAAAGCGTACTGATCGATGCGGGTTTGCTCCGTCAGAACAATTTTAAAAAAAACAACTGTCATGTGATAGAATACTTATTGACTGAGTTAGGTCGGGTCGAAGGGGAAATATTTGACTCTCGGTCAGAACGCACGGACCTCGCCATGTTTTCCTGCCCGGCCCTCATCATTATACTTTTCTGGGAAACTGCTCACCTCCCTCTCTCCTAAGCCAACATTTTGCCAGAAGTGAGAGGTAAGCGTTAATGTTAGCTGAGAGGAGGGGTAGGTGGGCAGTTTCTCAGAAACGTATAATGATTCGAAATCGTCCTTACCTCTTTTTTATCCTGAACATAAATATTGTGGTGATGACGGCGCTCAGAACCAGAAAGAAAATACTCAAAGACCAAGTTGCCACGATAGTGTTGAACTTCTTTTCTGTTGTTAAAAGAGAATGATATGGTCACTGATCGGATACTTAACTCACTAAGCAAAGAAAACCTCACAGTACTCCTTTCTCACGTCACGTTAGCGCCATTTTACTGCGGCTATCCGAATTGTGCGGTGGCGTAATGCTAAGTGCCCCTGTCATCGGATCGAAAGGTGTTGTGTTCTTAAACAAGACGCATTCTCACAGTTTAATAAATAGTTTTTATACCTGCCAACTTTTTCTGAGATATAAGCGTGAGATTTTTACCCTGGGAGTGCTTGGATTTTTGAAGACGACACGATCATTTCCGAACATTCCCGAAGAAGTCCGAAGTTTTCCGAAAAAGTCCGAAGTTTTCCGAAGACGTCCGAAGTCTTCCAAAGACGTCCGAAGTCTGCCGAAGGCGAGCTCGCTCCCAGTGCCTTTCACTTCAAAAATCAGAGATCGCGAGGAAGGTATTGTCATTTATTCATTTTACACATGGTTTTCGCTCCTTACATGGGTCTGAGTTAAAATATTTTTGGAAATTGTGTCAAGTAAGACGGCAACAACTCACATTTTTCAATCAGGCGTGAGAAATTGGCCCGCAAGCGTGAGCCGGCGTGAGATCGAAGTTTTCAACCGGCAGGCGTGAGACTCACGCCTAAGGCGTCAGAGTTGGCAGGTATAAGTTTTCGCATTAGTGACGTAAACTTTTTATGAGAATATAGTTATTGGAAAGCGGTGACCGTTTTCCACATTAATGGGAGCCCGAAATGGAGGAGAATGATATTAGAGACTCACGAGGGTTTTTAATACTCCATCCCGGGAATAAAAGAAAATGTCTGTTGTAGCGAGGTGTCCGTAGTGAGCGCATCACCGTAAAGCGGCCCGTTTGAGGGTAAATTAATCCTTAGTAAACGGATAATATGCAAATGGCGCTTCAGCTAGCCGTGAACAGTTGTGCTCGCCCGCTCCGGATTTTCCCCTTCCCTGGTTTGTAATAATGGCTGGTCCAAAGGAAACAATTTTTTTTTTTCCAGTGAGACGTAATTAGCACTCATTGACTGGTCTCGCGGGAAACAGTTAATTTTTCTTACCGAGAATCGATTCGTCATAGATTTTGCAATGTTGCCTGCTCAGAGATTTTGGCGGGAAACAGTTTAACTGTTGGATGTCATGTGACCTCGAAGTAACCAATGAGAGCGCGCGCTGTTGGGAAAAAAAATGGTAGCTATATAACAACAAAGATTGTTTTTACAGGGAGCCCACGTCACAAATGTGGTTTTCAGTGTGGCCCTGCTGTTGCTGTTTTATTGTCGACATTTGTTACAAATTAAAATGCTTTTGTTACAGCTGTTGTTGTTCCATGGAGACCTCGTGTTTGTTTCCTTTAACGGGGCACATATATGACGGCAGAAAACCAACAAAAATATCTGTTACTGAGTTTTGCGATGACAGTCTCAAGTCGTCCTTCGAAAAGCTTATGAAAATTAAAATTGATACCTATTCCAATAAAGGGATTGTTCAGGTAGCAAAACCTTGAATTAAAACTAAGTCTTCTTGTAGTTTTCAACCTACATGGCACCTTTCTCTTGTGCCTTTTAAACGCTGTGTCACTCAAGGCTTAGAAATTCAAGCGTAACCGCCCTCGATCACGAAACGAAATACCCTGCGAGCAGGAAGATCAAAGGGCCTCTGCTCGCAGGGAAGAAGCGAAGAGCCTTTTAGAACTAAAAAGTCTGTGAAAAGATGCATGAGTGTTTAAATGCTTTATTCCTTTTTAATGATATTGTTTCCTTGTAAAGATCCAGGTTCTTCTTTTAATGCACAAATGCTGTTGTTTTTGTTGTTGTTTTGCTGCTATGGAAACGCCATGTTGGTGTCAGAAACACCTGTTGTTGTGTTTTCGTACCAGGAGTGAAGAGCTATTTAACATTTAAGGGCCTGTTTACAGGGAGAGGGGGACCCCGGTCTAGTGGGGTTGGTTTCTTTTGTTTTCACGCTCTGGGCGACACAAAACAAAAGAAACCTACCCCACTAAACCGGGGTCCCCCACTCCATGTAAACAGGGTCTAAGTTAATTATTATTCTTATTCATTCAAAGACTATTGTTTACTGCTCTTAGCTCATAAAAGGAAAGCTCAGAAGGCTGAATAGACCTATTCGGCTAAATCATTGTTTTACCCAATTCAAACCCTTTAAGAATAAAACGTTTTGTTTCAGGAATTTTCATATCACTTAATCGTGAATGCACATTATGATGCAAATACAATACACAAAGAATCTTAACCCCGGGAGATTTGAATTGGGTACAACATTGAGTTAGCCGAATAGGTCTACGATATAATTCTTTACTTTGAATTTTAATGTTTTCAAGCAAAGAGTGCCTTTGAGTAAAAAACTCTAGGCACATCAATACAACAATGCGGGTGTGTAATTATGTAAAAACGCGTTCCTTGGCTATTTTTAGTTTGTCCAACGCTTTTATATATTTTCTAGTCTGTGCTTTACGCTTCTATGAAATTGTTCGCGATTGTGGAAGTTTAAAACATCATTTATCGTGAACAATTCCATGTAGACAAATGCAGCTATTGTCGAATCACTTGTGTCGTACGTTCCAGCTATAATTGTTCACGCTTTCCAGTTTGTGTAATCTTGTTTTGCACGGTTCGCATGCTGATTACTGTTAGAACTGTGAAAATTTACCAACTGACCTGAAAGGCTTAACGCTTCTCCAAATAGCAAAGACAACATGAAAATCACACTCAGAGCCATAGATCTCTTGTTAAAGGACATAGCTGGTAATGGTCAGTCACAGAGAAGTGAACTTGTAGAACTCGACAAACCAGATCAACGCTTCAATGTAATGAGTGGCTACTGATTTGCCGAGGAGCGATAACCGACGTCTCATTGTCGTCATGATCGCATTGTCATGGTAACGGTAATTGATTTGTAAATAACTTGTGAAACTAGACTTGTCAAGGCTTTTAAATTTTACAAGCCTTTTACCCCCCTGACATGACAATATCAGACTACTCTGCAGCACGAACGTCGCAAGAAGGCTACATTTTATTAAGATTAAAAGGCTGAAAAGGTTTTTAAGTCAGCGATTTACTGAATCACTGACTGAATGACGCTAGTGGATTGTACTTTGTGACCAGGTCCGACCACCGTTTCAGTCAGCATGGTGCCCAAAGTGGCCACTAAAAGTAAAGAGGTTTTCCAAAGGACCTTGGTCGTTTTCTGCTAACAGCAGCAAAAGTCGCAATGGCTGGAAAGCAAAGTGGCTTGATTGAGATTGTGTCAGATACCATGTAGCATGAAAATTTTGCGGGAGTTTTATTTTGCGGATTGGCTATTTTTTGTGGTTTGCGGGAACAAATTTTTGCGGTTCCAGATGACTGAAATTTCTGGTGGGAACTAATTTTTGCGATTCTCTGTTCCAGTAGCAGAATATTTAAGTGGAAGAAACCTTAATATGGTATTTTCAACTTTCATTTTATGGTATGTTGAGTCAAAGTTCACTCTACTTACATATTTAACGGAGAATAATACGGTAATCACTGTAATATCTTACTTCACAAAGAGACTGAACAACAGCAAAACAAAACAAAAGCCTATCCCTACCATACACAACAAGTCCATTAAAAAAGAAGAGTTTTTAATTTGACTGAAGTGAGTTAATTTTTGCGGCGTTTAATTTTGCGGTTTTTTTTTTTCTGCGGGAACTAATTTTTGCGGATCGAGGTCAATCCGCAAAATTCGCAAAAATTAGAACCCGCAAAATTTAAATGCTACATGGTATAAGGTTTTTGCGTTTCTGCGGACTCAAGTTTAAGGCTGTGTTCATACTATCCCGGATATCTTTTTGTGTCGGCACAAAAGGCTATCTGGTAAAGTGTGAACGCCTATCCGATTTGTGACTCTCCACTTTCGAGATCTGCGCGGCGCAGCTTAGTCTCCCTCGCAGCCGTTTTTTGGATGTCACGCAACGCTTTGCATGACATCCAAAAAACGGCTGCGAGGGAGACTAGGCGCAGCTTCGCTCCCTTGCAGAAATCGCTCCGGAATCACCGTTGTTATGTATGAACGGACGCCCTATCCGGTATGGTTCATATTTTTAAAAACTTAAAAAGAAAGTCCACTAGTACTAAATGTAGTCGCAATAATCTTGGCAATGGAAAGTCGGACGGTACCAATAATCCGTACAACAAAAGGTCTTTTCTAACAATCTAGTATTGTTCAAGCGGAAAATGGAGAGCTTACGCGGGTTAAAGAGATACTAATTGACCACTCCTGAAAATACCATAACATACCATAATGCTCTTTGTTTGTCACCCCAAATTTTACATAAGCATTGTTTTCAGTTTCTCTTGGGGCCATTTAAACTACCAAGAGAAACTTAAGACAATGCTTGTGCAAAATTTTGGAGTGACAGACAAAGAGCATTATGGTATGTTATGGTATTTCTGGAGCGGTCAATAGTCCATTTTCGATTTCGCTATGACCGCTGAATTAAAGAAGTGAAGACGCATTTTTTACAGCCTTAGCCTCGATCTGAAATAATATATACACAAATTCCAACGAGAAAAAGATCTGTTTATTAGTCTGTCTATTGTGTATATTCAAATTTCAAACACTTACTGGCCAGAATTTGTGAATATTTTACTTTACGTCGAGGCTAACCCTGTATGAATGTGTCGTTAATGTTTATATTCAGCGGTAATTTTTAATTCGAAACTGGACTATTGTGCCGGCTGTGAAATATAAGCCTTATTCTTTTTTATGTAATTAGGGGAGGATATGATTTCAAGCTGTACCGTAGCTTTAAGAACGAGTTAACTTCGAACCAAGTCACGGAACAATGAAAATACCAAAGAGGTTTTTTCCTCTTTTAACTCACGAACGTGCAAGCTAGAAAAGGCGACGAATCGTAGGGTGAAAAATTTACTGTTAGCGATAAACCAGCGCTTTCGCAATATACCCTCGTAAAATTGAATCATTTATTTAAAAGAAGTCTAACTTACTAACAGACGGCGGTTTAATCCTCGGGCCCCCATATCTGTTTATACACGAGTTATTTTAAGCAGAAAAACTTTGCTCTAGTCTAGTCTGCTAGTAATGCCTCCTGATAAGTGCAGGTATTAAACCCTCTCAATCCTCACCATAGTGGCTAAAGTGGCCAAATTCACAAAACAACTTCAATTACGTTTTGTAAAATCTTACTGAGATGAATTGTACTATGCAAGGCCCTGCCCCCCCCCGGGGGGGGGGGGTACTGCCATATATGAGTTATATATGTATGTGCCTCTGTGAAGGGTATTGTTTTCAAGCAGTTTACTGTGGGATAGGGTATATAAATGAGAGAGTTTGGGTCTAAAAGTAGGGTATCATTTTCCAGGAAGCTGATCAATTGGTTGATTATTTTAGTCTAGACTAGGGAAACCGTACCGGAAATTGCCACTCAAAAATATGAAAAAATCAAATCGGTTTTGTTTTGGCTGGACTGTGTTTGTGAACTCAGTAGTTTCTGGAAAACAGCTACTCTGGGATAGGGGGAGCAGAAGGGTTTGGGAGTTTAGTCTAGTATAGGGTAGCAAAATTCACTTGAACGAGCTCTGGTATAGGCTAAGGGTTCCAGAGTCCCAGCGGCACATCCCCACCCAAAAATTCCTAAAGTACCCCCCCCCCCCCCCCGATCTGCTAAAGAGGTTTGATGTGAATAACAAGAACAACAAACCATTATTTCTTCAGTGCAACGGAGCTGTATCACGGAAATATTTATCAAAAATCAAACAGTGGAAACTGCCATCAAATTGAGAAAAAAAAAATCCCGCTCAAATCATTAAAAGAAGGTTTAAAGAACACGTGCAAAAAATTCAAAGCTGTTGTCGATTTTAAAAGCCCGTGAGCCTAACAAATTTCCATGGCTCACTTGTATTGTCTGCAACGTTTTGTACTTTTTTTACCCGAAGCTTTGATTTTGTTGTTTACAAGTACTTTCTTCTCTAGCTTTAACCTATTCGCGGCCCCATGCCGATTCACGTCCGCCTTTGTTCCGCTTTTGAAGTCATCAGTTTTAAGGGTCAGTGACACCTTTGTTATATAACTTGTACAAGGAGACTGAGAGCTCTTTCAAACCTTGTCAGAATAAGCACGATTCAGGCAAGGAAGCAAAAACCCGTACAATATACGTTACCCGCAAATAGCGTTGAAAATCAAAATACAGCATAGAACTAATCAGCTTTAGCCAACTATAATTGCTCACTTTAGCAATGACTTAGACTTTCCTACCGGTGATCTTCTTCCATTTAATTCTACACCCCGCAGTTCCCATATATGATTTTCATATATTCATAACTTCATCCTCATCCTTTCACGGGTTTAGAACGAACCAATTCAACGACCTGCTCCAAGTTGGCTTGTTAGCCCAATATTGGTAGAGCGCTGCACCGGTATCGCAGAGGTCAAGGGTTCGAATCCTCCCCGGAGTTTTTGATATGTTGCAGTATTTTGAAACGATTTTACCTTTAGTGGAAATCCTTTGATCTTCTTAACAAGATGAGGTATATTTTAGGGGTGGTTGCGCTGCTGGAGGCCTGGGACGTCACCAACAATGGTCGCCATCTTGGCCGCCATCTTGGATTTTACCAAGAATTAGAAATCAAGTTAAAACCGCGAGAAATGGTAAATTTTTTGTGCTTTACATGGAAAATGAGCAAGAATTACTTTTACTGTTGAAAGAAGTTGAAAAAAAATGTATTTTCACCCAAAATTGGCATGACCACCTGCTACTTATGACGTCATATCTCGTAAGCATAAAAACTGACCATCTCTAAACTTGTCTCAAAATGTGCGCGAGGGATGAATAAACAGCTACTAAACACGTTAGATACTTATGTTTTATCCTCTAGGAAAAAACTTCTGGGAGCGGGGGTGGATGCCACCGCTTCCCCCTCGTACGTCCGAGGGTTAATCTGCATTTTTGACGGTTAGTGGTGAAAAATAACATCGACTGTTGACGGTTAACCACATTAAGACCCTCTTATTTTTCATCCCCAACGAGGCTTTTGGTTTTAAGAAAACGCACCAAACCCACAAAAATTGTGCACGAGGTGTTTTCCGGTTTGCTTGAGCTTTACATCCTAAAGCCGAAAGTTTTCCCTGGTTTTACATTGTTCTTGCTTTTCACATCGATAAAACAGTTCTTAGTAGATTATCTAATTCCTAGCTGCCTAGCTTTTTATGTTACTATTTCATTACACAGAAGGCAACTACTATTAGCATCACAACAATTGAAAGGCACATCAGAGTAACAGCCATCGCCATCAAGGATATGATTGTGTCACCTTTCCCCTTTTCTGAAATTTAAAATAGTAAAAAAGAAATTAAGTCATTCCCTTTAGCTTGTATTGTCAACGATTTTCACCGTTTGAAGCTACCAAAAGCCGTTTTTGCCACCCCCTGGCCAGCAATAGAGAGATTTAGAGTCACGCTGACGGCAAACGGCAAAAGTAAATTTGTGCCACGTGACCAAGTTGAGTAACCAAAAATACATTTCGTTAAAGAGAAAGAGCTATAAGTATATATATGAATAAGACTAAAAAGAGTAAAAACTATACGACAGTTATAAAATATCCTTACAATGAATATGAATATCTACAAACTATAAATTATAATTACAACTAGGATGGGTCAAGCGAGAGGAAGGTTGTGAAATGCCGGATTAGCATAAAACTAAGAAATAAAATTAAGTTTCACTGAAGCTAAAATGATCAACGTCATTGTATCTCGTTAAAAAATGACTATAAATAGCCTTTCTAAATGAGACTACGCATGTTCCTTTCTTAAAGTTAATGGGCAGAGAGTTCCAGAGCCTGGTCGCCGACACGCTAAAAGTTCTCCCTCCCTCAGATTCACGATTATATCTGGGGCAGACGAGGTTTAAGGCACTGCACCGCCCACTGCGTGTGTGTAAATCTGCATTGCATTTAAGAAGGTCATACATGTAGCTGGGGCAGTTTCCTTGCAGGCGCTTAAGGACTAGCGAACACTTATTAACTTTAGCTTCGTCAAAAAATGGGAGCCACACTAATTTGTTGAAGGAATTTACGGTATTTGATCTTGTGTCAGCTCCTAAAATTACTCGGGCAGGACGTTTTTGCAGCTTGAGGATTCTCGTTAAGTTATCAGCTGAGCAGTTTGACCAAATAGTTGACCCATACAGCATTACTTTTTTGATCATAGCATTGTAGTAAAGTATGCGCTGTTTAATAGGGATGAATCTCCTTATCTTCCTAAGAACCGCTATTCTCTGGGATAACGTCTTGCACAGTTCCTCAACGTGTACATCAAAGCTTAAGTGTTTGTCAATTGTAACTCCTAAGAGTTTCTGACTATCAACCTGTTCTATGTCAGAGTCAACAAGTTTGAGTTCCAGTGAACAATTGTCAAGCTTGCATGGTATACGTTTCCCTGTAACAAGGAGACATTTCGTCTTCGCAGCGTTTGTAACCATTTTGTTGGCAGCCGACTACCGTGAGACGTCATTACTTCTACCCTAAAAATAGCAGCTTCCCGTTGGTTTTGTCTATAACAATTGCTTCGGACTGTTTTTAGCTACAAGTTTACCGTTTGCCATAAACGTCA